>NC_056751.1:680417788-680560288 GCF_019279795.1 Protopterus annectens | reverse complement strand
TCTGCGAGAAGCTGGTAAGTCCTTTTGGCATCAAGCTGACAATTATAGCGCATGAGCATACATTTCCATCTCCTACAGAAACAGCAGATCTTTGAGCAGCTTATAAATCCTTGTGTCTTTATAGCACCCATGAACATGTTCCCACCTCCTACATCTGCAGCAGATCCATGAGAAGATGATGAACCCTACTGGCATTTAGCATAAAATCATCACACTACACACACTTTCCTCTGTTTTACCATACAAGCAGATGCATGAGAATCTACATCCTGGTGGTATCTGTGATGATATGAGGTATTGTCAGCTATGCCAGAAGAAGTAGGGCAGTGGATGCACAACATATACCAACACAGCTAACTGGAATTTTGTAAAGAATTATATGGCATTTGTATATCAAACTGATTTGTACAGATGGTTGTGTTAAAAAATTTATTTGTAAAGCTGTTTGTGTTAAAAATGTGCCAACAGTGCGCCTTGCTGGACAGAAAAAGAAATATACATGCATTATTGTAACTGTTTAAATATATATCTTTTACCAGAGGACATTGTAAGAGAAGTGATTAATCTCAATTCACCTAAATTTAAAAATAGTTTGAAATTAAATTAATGGTTTATGCCATAAAGATTGTATCTTGCAGTTTTCAATATGGCCAGAGACAAAAAGTCTCTACTGAGAAGCTTTCTCCATTGTATTTGGCATGAACTAATTGCTACTCTGGAAGGGTGGAGTTTGAAATTGTTTTATGACTTCTAGGAGCTGCAGCAAGGCTCTTTGTCTGTGTATTACTGACACATATGTGCTAAATCTTGACAGCTTCTAGTCAAGGGGAGTAGCATGGAAACCAGAGTCAAATGACTAAATGTATGTGACGTCATTCTGTAATCCATCCATTGCCAGCCTTAGGCATAGGCCAACTAGGCAGCCGCCTAGAACGTGACTCTAACAAAAGCTCTTTTCCAGTAATCTGGATGGTGTAGGTATGCCAGGATAGCAGCACCAGGTTGTGTGTGTGTGTGTGTGGGGGGGGGGGGTGCTGTGGAGTTCTTTTGCCTAGGGTACCAGTTGACCAAAGGCCGGCCCTGAATTCATAACTAAAAATATATTTTAATACTAGGTGAGACTGAAGTCTCATGGCAGTCTGTTTTGGAACCTGACAGATAAGGACCTCTCACTTCAATAATCTTGCCTTGCTCTAGTAAGTGAATCAGTGAATAGTAATTCTTTAAATCAGTAAGAAAATATAGTGAGATTAGTTAAGTACTGTTTTTTTCTGTATCTGTGTGAATTTGTCTGTGTTATTTTAATATTTTCTGTGATTGAAACTCTGGTGTTTACTGTAAATAGATATTTAATATTTCCATGTTCTTTTCTTATTTATTATTAAATATATTTTAACTTTTCATTGTGGCTTGTCTTGTTAGAGACTATTTTAATCTCTGAGAGAGCTTATATATATTTGGTGACAGCTCTGGCTGTTCCTGAAAGTCTTGCTGTTGGTCAGACTACCATCTGTATTAATATTAATTTCACTCAGTATAATTGGGTATATTTGCAAGAGCCTTAGAGTAGCTGGCTTTGGAGTGTGTGGTGGTGGTATACCTACCTTATAGTCTGGGCAGAAGGGGCCATAGCTAGTAAATCTGTGCCAGCCTTTCCCAGGTGTGTGTGTGTGTGTGTGTGTGTGTGTGTGTGTGTGTGTGTGTGTGTGTGAAAATCAAGTCTCAAAGAGTGTGTGTGTGTCAGTGGTTTGGAGCAGGGACAGGAAGTACTGGTTTCACAGAGAGGGTGCTGGAGAACTTGGCTTGAACACTCGGCTGAGGTCTCAACTCTATAGCTGTGACAGTGGGGAGTCTTACTGGGGACCTAGAGAGAGACAGATACAGAAATCCAAACCCCGGACTGATTATGTAACCTGTGTGCTCTTAAGGGAAATTGTGTTTGATGTAGACAGCTGCATCTGGAAATAATGGGTGTATCCATTTTTTCTCCAAGTGAAGGTGACTCTCTAGTGCCTGTGGAGAGGATTCAGGCTCCATGATTACTGGCGCAGAGTGGGGACATCACATATTGATGAGCAGTGGTGTGGATATTAATTGAACTTCTGTATCCTGTAGGCAGTTGTCACCAAAATTGTGCCCTCTCAACAGCCACAAGGTAAGCATTCAGAATTTCATTTCACAACAGTTTTATTTATATTTTTGTTAGTTTAGTTTACTCAGGGAAAGCAGGTAAAGATATCGGCAGCAGATTATGGGAAGCTGACAAAAAGCTAGTTGGCCAAGGTGTGCAAAGCCAAAGGACTGGTTCATGCCAACCTGACTAAAGACTAAATGATTTCAACCTTAGTTGCAGCTCAGACGAGCAGCCAGGAGATTAACAGGTCTGGTGATGGGAATTTGCAGCCCTCAGAAACAGGATAGTTCATCTTTTCCTCAGAGGACTTAAAATCCATCTGAAGTTAGATACTTGAGCTGGAGGCCAAACATTTGGAATTAGAATCAGCAGAAAGACTGCATCATTTGGAGGGTGAAGAAAGGGAGAAACAGTGTCAACATGAGAGGGAAATGATGATTCTTTGCCAGGGTCATGGAGGTAATGGGGAGGGGAATAACCGAACCCCGGAAGCAATAAAGGTCAGTAAATTACTTCCACAATTTACAGAGGGTGATAATTTTGATAGTTTTATTCATATATTTGAGAGTATGCAAACAGTATAATCCTGATCAGGGGCTCTGAGTACTGTTCCTACCCCCCTTAACTCCATGGTAAAGCTGTAACTGCTATTTCTAAATTGTCTGATATTGATTAAAGCACAACAATAAACACCAAATAGCACAGATAAACATGGCTATAGTCAAATGAATAAATAAGTAAAAGAAAGTCAATAACATGAATAAACCACAAACAGGCAGGCAATAGATTCACTTCACATGTAGTTAAATGACGCTTAAAAGTAAAAACTTCTTTCATTACTATATATAGGTAAGCGCTTTCACATAGCGCTTCATCAGACCATCCTTTGTCTGATATTGATTGTTTAAAATATGATAAAGTAAATAAATGTTTACTTGAATGTTTTAAGTTAACACCTGAAGCTTACAGAAAAAAGTTTCATGAGTATAGATGCAAGGCAGATGAAAGTGTGTGTGATTATATTGCTGAGTTAAGCACTTATTTTCATAGGTGGGTGAGTGGGTGTCAGGTCACCACTTTTGAAGGGCTGACAGACCTTTTGATGAGGGAAGAAGCCCTTAGCACTTTTGCCTGAGAACATGAGAATCTGGTTGGCAGAACAAGAATGTAACTCTGCAAATGAGTTGGGGTAAAAAGGGGATCTCTGCTTAGCAAGCAGGGCATCACTGCACAGGAAACGAATACCCAGTGCTGCACATGGATATAAGCGAACCCATGGTGGGCAGCCTAAACCACCCCAACAGAGTCCACCAGTAACAGGGGAAGCCAGCAGTTCAAGTACATGGCCAGGATCAAGGGTTAAATGTTTTAAATGGAACCAATGGGCCATGTGTCATATAGATATCCATGGAAGCAAGGTGATGAACAAAAGGTGGGAGAGCCTGCAAGTGCGAATAACAGTATGCCAGTGGTAAGTTGTCTGGACACAACAGGGGTACCAGACTATCACCAGAGGTTATATCCTATCTTAGTGGATGGAAAACAGGACACTGCTAAGAGAGACTCAGCCTCTGACATAACTATTGTGAAGCCTGCAGTGGTTAAAAAGGAGCAGTACTTGCTTGAGCAGTCCACTCCAGTCAGAGCTTTAGGAGGGACCCCATTCCAAATGCCTTTGGCCAGGGTTCACGTTGACTGGGAGGGTGGAAAAGGAAGCATGCAAGTAGGTGTGTTTGAGGATATCCTTGCAGATGTCCTGGTAGGGAATGATTTTGATAATGCAGTACTGTGTGCTCATGCAGTTACATGCAGTCAGGCTTGGAGACAAGCATGTGGGTCTGGTAGCCTGGGGGAGACCATGACAGACTGCACAGTTGCAGCCAGGACGGGTGAGGTGGTTACTTCAGGGATGGAGCTACCCTGTAGCAGTGAGCCTGAAGGTGAGCCACAACTGCTGGTAGGTAGTGATATTTCCTTGGACAGAGTGACTGTAAGGACAGAGGTGAGAGGTAGTACCCAGGCTAACAGTGAGACACAGTTGTCAGACAATCCCAGACCTTCGGTGGAAGTGGTGCTGGGAAGAGTCATAAATATAGAGTTTAGACAGGCTCAGCTTGAGGGAGGTAGCTAAGGAGGCACCTGATCCTGTAGGAAAGGTGGAGTCTGTATACTGGAAAAAAGGGTTACTGTATAGGGAGTGGACCCCTGAGGGAGGGCTAGAGGGTGAGGTAATACAGTAGTTGGTAATGCCTAGAGTCTACCATCTAACACTTCTAGCCCATAGCCCATGACATTCCTTTTGTAGGTCACATGGACATAAAGCACATCATGAGATGTAGTATGTAAAAGTTTCATTGGCCTGGGATTGCAAGGGATGTAACAGGGTACTGCAGGACCTGTAAGCAGTGCCAGAAAGTAGGCAAGCTAGGAGACAAGATCAAGGCTTCTTTGATGCATTTGGCTGTGATTGAGGAGCTGTTTCAGATGGTAGCTATGGACATTATGAGGCCTGTTAGTACCCCAAGTTTCACAGGGAAGAAATATATCCCGGTGGTAGTAGATTATGCAGGAAAAAGCACAGCTGAAGAGGACTGAATTTATGTCCTTCATCATGGGTTTCAATCAGTGCATTGATGGATGAAAAGGTTATTTAAAAAAAAATCTAAAATGCATCTCACACCATCTAGAAACCTCTTGGCTTATGCAGGGGGCTAGCAGCCTCCAGAACCCAGCGTAATAAAATAATTTCCACTGCATTTTTTTCAGTGTAGTCTTGGTCAGTTAGGGTGGGGTGAAAGGTTGCAGGAAAAATACAAGCATGAAGAATGAAACTGAATTTTTTGAAGGGACTCTCATGTTCTTTGTTCAGATAATCATTGGATGACACAGTTGTTCAAAAAACTCTAAAAATGCATCTAAGAGAATCTTGAAATCCAATTGCTTGCCCTGACTTAATGCAGTAATTTCTCCTACAGTTATTGCACCACAGTCTTGTTCAGTTAGGATGTGCTGAAAAGATGCAAACAAAGTTTGCAAAAGTAAGACTACATTTCTTTGATCATAGTCTTATTTTAAATAATCACTGAATGAAAAAACTCTAAAATGTAACCTCAGAGCATCTAGAACCCCCATGGCTTCTGGGGGCCTCACTCTCATCTTAATACAAATGTTTCTTTCATGTTTACCTGAGAATAGTCTTTCTTAGATGTTGAATGAATAAATAACTGCAGGAAAAAAACTGAAAAGTAACACAAACTGTAAGAAAAACAGTGAAAAAAGTAATCTGGCTAGTATGAGAAGGCAAGGCTGTATTGGGCTTTGCAGGGTTTTGCCATAGAGCCTTTTTGCCAAGGGTGCCAGTTTACCTAAGACCAACTCTCCTACCATAGCAGCATATATCTGCAAAAGGACAGAAGAGGCTAGTGGCATCAAGGAACCATCATAGGTTCTATGCATGCATTCCTATCTACTAGGAGAGCAGATCTGTGAGAAAGATCAATCTTGGCAGCATCAAGCTAAAGATAATAGCACCTATGCAGGCATTCCTGTCTCTTTCTGTAGTAGTAGATCCTGGCAACATCAGCCTAACAGTCATAGCAGCCACACATATACTCCTGTTATCATGGAAGCAAATTCATGAGAAATTGATAAATCCTGGTGGCCTCTAACTAGCAGCCATAGTGGCTCCACAGACATTCCCATCTCCTACAATAGCAGCATATCCAGGAAAAATTGGTAAATCCTGGTGGCATTAATAGCGCTTATGGATATGCACATGTTCAATATCTGACTATAGCAGCTGATCCACAAATAGATGACAAATCTGGGTAGCAATGAGCTAACAATCATAGGAACCACACATACATTCATGTCTCCTATAATTGCAGAGCACATACATTCATGTCTCCTATAATTGCAGAGCACATACATTCATGTCTCCTATAATAGCAGAAGATGCATGAGAAGAATAAATCCCTTAGGCACCTAGAAAACTATCATTGCACCTACACACAGGTTGCTGCATCTTGCAGGAGGGGTAGAATTGTAAGAAGCTGATAAGTCCAGGTGACATTAAGCTAACCATCAAAGCACCTACACAGACACTCCCATCTCCTACTGTTGCAGCAGGTCCATGAAAAGCTAACTATTCCTAATGGTTTCATGTTAATAACCAAAATACATATCTGTTTTCATTTCCTACCATAGCAGCAGTTCCGTTAGGACTTCATAAATCTTGGTGGGGCTGATTTAACAATCTAGCACCTACTCCCAGGCTTCCATCTACATTCATAGCAGTAGACACATGAGAAGCTGATAAATCATGGTGACATTAAGCTAAGAATCATAGCACCTATGCACATGTTCCCTTCTCCTACCATAGCAGCAGATCTGTGAAAAACTGCTAACTCCTGATGGCATGAAGGAAACAATAACCCAGTCATAACACAAGTTCATGTCTCCAAATGTAGTAGAAGATCCATGAGAAGCTGTTAACCCTTGTGGTCATCAAAGCTAATAATAAGAGTCTATAGTATCATCATCATCCCCCTTTTTCCCATTTACATGGGGTCGGGGTATCATATTAACTGTCGCCAACTCTCTCGATTCAGTGCCACTCTCCTGCCTTCTTCAACACTCATGCCTGACTGTCACAGATCTTCTTTCACACAATCCATCCACCTCTTTGCTGGACGCCCTCGCTTCCTCTTACCTTCTTCCTGTCTGTCCCAAATCTCCCTCACCAGATTGTCTTCTGCTTTTCTACACATTTGCCAGTCTATAGTATATTATCAAAAATTCATTTCAGTGAATGGCACTTCTATTGAAAATGCCATTCAGCGAATTCATTCTTAGGGGGGGGCTGTGCTCCCCATCCCCCGCTAATTACATATACCAACTCCAAGACCATACTACACTGAGGAAAGGGGAAATTTTCCAATCTTCACTGTACTGCAGTCTCACTATGAACAGTTCGCTGAAGGGCATTTTCGATGTAAGTGCTGTTCGCTGAACTGAATTTTCGATTATATAATATAGACCCTAACAATTATAGTGCCGGTGTATGTTACCCTCTCCCACTGTAGTAGAAAATCCTTTGTAAATTGATGACATCAAGGTAAAAATCTTAGCACCTATGAATGTGTTCCCATTTCCCACCATAGCAACAGAGCTTAGAGAGGTTGCTAAATCTTGGTGTTACCCAGGTAACAAACAGAGTCTGAGAACATGTTCCCATCAACTATCATAGCAGCAGATCTGTGCAAAAGTAATAGATCCTGGTGGTACCAAGGTGACAGTCATATTACCTACACATGCTCCCATCTTCTTCCATTGAAACAGATCCAAGACAAGCAGATAAGTTCTGGTTGCGTCAAGGTAAAAATCATTTAGTCTAAGCATGTTTCCATCTCCTTCCATTGCAGTAAATCCTAATGAAGTTGATAACTCCTGATAACATCAAGTTGAATACAATTGCTAGTACACACATTCCCTTCAACTGCCAGTGTAGCAGATCTGTGAGAAATGGATAAAACCTACTGGCATGAATCTTACAATCAAAGCACTGTTTGCACATGTTCCAGTCTCCAACTTTACCAATAGATCTGTTAGATTGATAAACCTTGGTGTTTATACATATGTTCCTATCTTCTACCATATCCGCAGATATGTGAGAAGCTAAGAAACCCTGGTGATACCAAGTTAATAGCACACACACACACACACACACACACACACACACACACACACACACACACACACACACACACACACGCATGCAGACACGTGCATGCGCACACACAAACACACACACACATGCACACATTCATATCTCTTACCATAGTATCAGATCAATGAGGAGAATAAATCAAGGTGGCATTGAGCTAACCATTAAAACGCCTACACAAACATTCCCATCTTGTACTGTTGCAGCAGGTCCATGAAACTGACTAATCCTGGTGGTTTCAAGGTGGCAGTCATTATACTTACGGACATAGTCCCATCACCAACAGTAGCAGCAATTCCTTGAGCAGTCGATAAATCCTGGTGGAACTGATCTAAGAGTCATAGCATATACCCCCTGGTTCCCATCTTCTACCACAGCAGCAGATTCACGACAAGCACATAAATCATGGTGACAAAGTTAATAATCATAAAAATAACCAACACAGGCTCCGATCTTACTTGAACCACTCACTGTTAATTTATTGTTAAGCGCTTTTCGTCAACCACTACTGGAAAACATCATCAGACAACAAAGTACATCAAAGCACTCCTTTTAAAACCAAAAGGGCGCCAAAACTAACAATCAAATCATCACTATAATTAAACAAATGAATAATTAATTAGTAAAGTAACCCTGTTCAAAGACTTGACACTCAAATTAAAAATAAGAGTGAAAAATACATATAAATATAAATGTAAAATACTTTTCCTATTGTAGCAACATTCTTTATTAGAACATATACATACAGCAGTGTTTAAAAATGTAAAAATAGACACGTTGAATAAAAACATTATGTGACTGTCAAGACCTTAAAGGCTATCTGTGTCAAATTAAAGCCAAAGAGGATCTATGTTCTACATATAAGAAAATCCTACAAATTAAACTTTAAAAGTACAGGAAAAATGTTAATGAATGCAATAAAAACTTAACTGATACAAGTAACTAAAAAATTGACAAGTCACCTAAGTAAACTTCTCAACTTTAGAATGCATGCCAAAGAGGTGACTTCATTTAATCAGTGTAGAGTGTAGGAATTCAATCTAAGTTGCCAAACCAATTTGCGTTTCTGATAAAAACAGAAACAGGTAGTCTCTCCACGATTGAAATAATCAGCTGGTTCAAATATTTTCCATAAGAGTCTTTATTCACAAGAAAAGAGAAATGAGCACTTTCGCGTAGAAACCTCTACGCTTCTTCAGATAAATAACCATATAGAGCTGATGAACTTAAATATCACAGAAGGCGGGAAAATTATACAATTAAGCATCTATTATTCAATCAAACAGTAAGTTGATTAAGGTGTTACTATAAAGTTTAGATGGAGATCACTCTGCCATAGAAGTTACCATGGCGAGGCTAAATGAACAAACAAGCAAAGAGCTCCATTGTATATAAATATAGAACGTTCCAACCCTAAGACATATGACATAATTCTCTGGTTCTAACTGTTATATAAATCATCTCTTGTGATGGTAAATAACATCTTTTGTTTCCTAAAACACATACAAAATTTAAAAAAATATACTAAAAACTAAAACGACCAAAACCTAATATATGGCTATAAATCAAGTAAGGCAGGAAGTAACCTATTCTTAATGCTAGAAATAAAACATTTTAAATATCAACAACATGTCTTACTACTGAAATAAATTAGCTGCATGGTGCTGTAAAATCAGCTATTAATTTTGGTAACAAAATAGAATTAGCCTATATATAAAGTTTAACTCGGCTAAAATAATAATTAATATTATACAAAATCCATTACATAAAAATAAGCACTCAGTAAAAAGCCAAAAATCAAACTGGCTTAAAAACAATCTTAAACGCAATCATAAAAAATCAACTCCAAAAGATATATGAGCTAGTATAGAAAACCAATAACAAATGCAAATCATTATATTATTAAAATAGACAACCAACTAAGATGCAAATGTCAAAAAATCATAAAACCTATATTATTCAGAAGCCATAGTGTGAATTCGATACAAACATGAGTATCATAGTCTTCTGTTCTCTAAGACCGGTTTCATAGAAATTAAACTGTTGAGACCTGGTGATAAATGAGCACCTAGCCTTAATATCCACTTTAATTCAATATTCGCTAATCGGTTCATATTGTCACCACCCCTCTTATTTGGAGTGACCATTTGTAGGACCCTAAAGCAGAACCCATGGTTCGTATTGATCAGGGTATGTTTGGCAAGAGCATTTAGTTCATTGCCTTTCCTGATATCATAAATATGATTGTAAATTCTATCTTTTAGCAACCTGGAAGTAAGGCCAACATAAAATGCTTCGCATTTAGTGCAGGTAGCTAAGTATATAAGATTTTTAGATTCACAGTTGGCAAAAAATGTGGGAGAAAAAACAAAATGCAGAATAGGATGTTTATATATTTGTGTGGTAGTAATATACCTACATCTATTACAGTGACCACATGAATAGGTGCCAACCCTCTTATTAGTAGTAACTCGGGGATGATGCATATAAAACAGGTCCTTACAAAGAATCTGTTTTAGATTGTCACTGTTTCTAAAAGTAAATTTTGGAGTAGTGCCTACCAGTTCTTTGGTGGAAGAGTCCATAATTAGGACATTCCAATTTTTAATCACTACTTGTTTTAATGATGATATGTCACTTGTGTATTTAATAGTAAATGGTATATATTTACTTGTGAAATTATTTACCGATCTCATTGCATAATCCTGTTTATTAGTGTTACTAGGATATTTTTGTGTATCCTCTATGCCTAATATAGTGTGCTTTATATCTCTTATTAACTTGTTGTTATAACCCCTATCTATAAAGAGATGTTCCATATTATCGGCCTCAGTCATAAGAGTATTAAAATCTTTACAAATTCTGGAAAGTCTTACAAATTGACTCTTAACTATCCCATTGAAAACATGTCTGGGATGCATGCTGTCATAGCATAAAAGTGTATTTTTCCAGATAGGTTTTCAATAAAGAGAAGAAGTAATCAAACCAGTATCAGAAAAAGTGAGAGAAACGTCTAAAAAGTTTATACTACTCTCAGAAACTTCCATGGTAAATTCTAGGAAGCTTGTGGTGGAATTTAAGTAATTTATAAATTGTTCAAATTCTGACTTAGTACCCTCCCATACAATCAAGATATCATCAACAAAATGTTTATATAGCTTGATCTTATTAAATTCTAGGGTATTAAATAGATGACTCTTTTCCTAGTAGAGTACAGCTAAATTGGCATACGTATTGGCACAGGGGGTGCCCATGGCAACCCCCCATTGTTGTAAATAATTTTTGTTGTGGAAGGTGAAGACATTATTATACAAGACTAATTCAAGTAATTGGCAGACTAATATCTGCTTATTAATGTCAAAATCAGAATAACCCACCAATAACTCTCTAACCGCTTCCAGACCATAATCATTGGGAATGGACGTGAATAAATTCTTGACGTCCAAAGTAATAAGTAAATACTTATTAGTATGTGTGTCAAAATATAGATCAGATAGACAATCTAGAAGCTGGTAGGTATCTTTGAGGATAGATGGTATTTTATCAACCATAGGTCTCAATATGGATTCAATATAGTTAGATATAGTAGAGGTGACCCATCTCTCACCAGCTACTATAGGTCTCATGGGGATGGGATAAGTCTCCTTATGAATCTTGGGTAACCCTTTTATAACTGGTGTTACTGGATGTTCTATATAAAAATAATCGTAAATTTCTTTATTTATCTGTCTGCCCATAAGTAGGTCATAAATATCATTATGAACAGTTGCGATTATTTTATTAACTTCTAAACAGGAGATCTCCTTATATGTACTATTGTCAGAAAGCAGAGACTGCATGTTGTTAAAATAGTCAATAGTATTCAAGATGACTATACCCCCCTTGTCTGCTGGTTTGATGATGATATCACTTTGCTTTTTTAATTTCTGTAATGAATCAAATTCAGCATTGGTCAGATTATAGAACAAGTCTCTATTACGCTTGGTGGAATAGAGAGAGTAGAAGTCATTCTCACATAATTTCTGAAAACATTCAATATTAGAGGGTTGAATGGGTGTAAAACAACTCTTTCTTTTAGGCATGTAGGGTATAGAATCGTACTGTTCTGTATTTACTTGGTCTTTAAAGAACAATTTAAGTGAAACTGAGCGACAAAATAGTCTTAAATCAACTCGAGTGTCACTTAAGTAGCTTATTTGAGCTGGAACAAAATTAAGTCCCCTACTTAACAAACTGATGTCAGAGTCTGTTAAGGTGAACTTAGAGAAATTAAAAGTCAAATTCTTCAATTTCTTGTTCTCCTTAATTGACCCGGTCTTTCTGTGGAGTACTTTCGCTTCCGTGGTCCCCGACTGCTGGAACGGCCTCTTGTCAGAGACTGTTTGATGGGATAAGGTAAAAAAAACGATTCTCTTCTGGAGTGAAAGTTTTCTGTCTGGCTCCTAAAGAAATATCACCCTGATTCCTGATTAAGGCTTGTTGGTTGGGAGGGGGCGTATCTACAATAGAGTCAAAATTCAAACCAGGATCGGACAAAGGTAAAACAGGTACATTCTCTTGTCTTCCTGTATTGGTGACTACAGATGAATAAGTAGTAGTGTGTACAGCCTGTGTACCAATGGCTGTAAGATGGGAGTGAGACTCATTCGATGCATTATTTACCATTTGTTGGTTATTATTGTTCCTCGGCCAAACAAAAATTTGGCCAGAAATAAAGTCATTGTGGTCTCTCTGAAGTTTCTTTTGCTTAGTTTGTTTCAAACGGTCACTGAAAAGGTGAACCTGAGAACGGATGTTGTCTATTCTTTTCACACAAAAATCAGAGGTAAAGCGCTCTGTAATGTTTCTGTAAGTATTGTCAATTTTAGTTCTCAAATCAGTTTCAAGCGGAGAAAAATATTCTATAAGTAATTTCATGTAGTTAAACCCCAGTTCTATATTTAAGTCTTGCCATTTTTTAAGGAGAACTGGATGGCTTTCACCATAAGTCGGCATGCAGAATATCCGCATGCCTCTCGGTACAAAACGGAAATGCAGGCAGGCTTCTAGATGTTGCCTCTGCCATGCATACCGTTGTAGTCTATAAAGATCATCTTCCAGTTCTTTGGATAAAACATAAAAATCAGTTAAATTCTCACCGTTCGTTGGTACAGGATTCATGCTGTTGTTGGTAGATAGGTCCAGAGCCAATAAAGGGTTGGAAGTCTGATGTAATAAATTGGTCCATATAGGTATGTTATCCCTCGTCTCTGGGCAATAATCAAGTTCAATACTGGCAGGTTCCATCGCGTGTAAACAACTACAGCAAAAAATCAGGACAATCCAAAAAAGCACGTAAAAAAACTGTAGCTGTAATACCAAAGAGACTACCAGTCAAGATGAGAAAGCAACTGATAAAAACAGAAACAGGTAGTCTCTCCACGATTGAAATAATCAGCTGGTTCAAATATTTTCCATAAGAGTCTTTATTCACAAGAAAAGAGAAATGAGCGCTTTCGCGTAGAAACCTCTATGCTTCTTCAGATAAATAACCATATAGAGCTGATGAACTTAAATATCACAGAAGGCGGGAAAATTATACAATTAAGCATCTATTATTCAATCAAACAGTAAGTTGATTAAGGTGTTACTATAAAGTTTAGATGGAGATCACTCTGCCATAGAAGTTACCATGGCGAGGCTAAATGAACAAATAAGCAAAGAGCTCCATTGTATATAAATATAGAACGTTCCAACCCTAAGACATAGGTTCATAGGTTCATAGGTTTATACTAGGCTATCTGCCCTAAGGCATTTATAAGCCTAGCCCAAATTTTTGTGGCTTACGCCACCCCTTATATGAAAAAATATTGTGCCCATTAGTTTGTTGTGCCTCTGTCCAGCAGTGACACAGAGATGATTCCCGGGGTAAACCTACGATCTCCCATCCACAGGTCTAGATTTCTCTTGAACAGAGTCAGCGAGGTGCTCTGCCTCACATGGACCGGGATTTTATTCCACAGCATAGGGAGTCTCTGAGTGATAAATCTATCCCTCCAGCACGTCCTATTTATATCCGTGCTAAGGTTTAAGTCGCTTGCTCTAGTGGTTTTGGTGGATTTGGATTTTTTGAGGTGGAGCATGTCCATTAATTCTGGGTTGGACATGGCCTTGTATGTCAGGCACATGTCACCTCTGAGCAGACGGTATGCGACTGAATAGAGCTGGAGTTTCTTCAATCTGGCAGCATATGACAGATTTTGGAGTCCCTTTATCCTTTTGGTGAGGAACGTTTGGGGTCTCTCCAATTGCTGCAGATGTCGGGTGAGATACATCCCGAATGGGGCATTGTACTCGATCATTGGTCTGATAAGTGAAGAGTACAGGGGAACAATGACCTCACTAGATCAGGATGTGAATCCCTTCATGATCAGGTGGGCAATGTAGAAGGTCTTTCTAACCACTTTAGCAATGTGAGACATAATTCTCTGGTTCTAACTGTTATTTAAATCATCTCTTGTGATTAAATGAAGTCACCTCTTTTGCATGCATTCTAAAGTTGAGAAGTTTACTTAGGTGACTTGTCAATGTTTTAGTTACTTGTATCAGTTAAGTTTTTATTGCATTCATTAACATTTTTCCTGTACTTTTAAAGTTTAATTTGTAGGATTTTCTTATATGTAGAACACAGATCCTCTTTGGCTTTGATTTGACACAGATAGCCTTTAAGGCCGTGACAGTTGTCCGGTTATGTTTTGCATACTCACATAATGTTTTTATTCAACGTGTCTATTTTTACATTTTTAAACACTGCTGTATGTTTATGTTCTAAAGAAAGAATGTTGCTACAATAGGAAAAGTATTTTGCATTTATATTTATATCTATTTTTCACTCTTATTTTTAATTTGAGTGTCAAGTCTGTGAACAGGGTTACCTTACTAATTAATTATTCATTCATTTAATTAGAGTGATAATTTAATTGTTAGTTTTGGCGCCCTTTTGGTTTTAAAAGGAGTGCTTTGATGTACTTTGTTGTCTGATGAAGTTTTCCAATAATGGTTGACAAAAAGCGCTTAACAATAAATTAACAGTGAGTGGTTCAAGTAAGATCGGAGCCTGTGTTGGTTATTTTTATAAGTTGGTTTGTTTTCTTTTTGGGATTTAAAGAGTTAATTATCATAGCAGCTATGCAGACATTCCCCTGTACTCCCACAATAACAGATCTGTGAGAACTTCTGCTGGCATGAAGGTAACAATCATAGCAGATTGACACACGTTCCTATCTCTAGAGTAGCAACAGATCCATGAGAAGTTGACAACTCCTAGGGTCATCAAGAGTAACCATTTAAAATGCAGGGACCAGCTAAAGCAAATCCCAAAATGCAGAGATTGAATGGCCGAAGCCCCCCCCCCCAATCCCCTTGCAAAAAGAAGTTTTAAGGAGAAGAGCAATTTTCAAGATGTGCTCTTCTCCATGTTTTTGGTCTTTTTTCAGCTTTTCATCACTCAGAATTTTGACTGCTAATATTTCAGTAGGGAGCTGTCATCAAGCTAACAGCCATAGCACCTGCAAAGACATTCCCATCTCCTACATTTGCAGCAGAACTGTGAGAAAATGGTACATCTTGGTGGCATCATGCAGACAGTCATATCATAAACACACGTTACTACTATAGCAGCAGATCAGAGATAATCTGATAAATCCCGATGGCATCAAGCTAATTATCATAATGCATGCACACATGTTCTAATCTCTTACCATAGCTGCAGATCTTTGAGAAACTAATAAATCCTGGTGGGGTTGACTTAACAATCATAATGCCTACACACAAGTTCATACTTTTTGCAATAGCAGCAGATATGTGATTAGCTGATACATTTTGGTATAATTGAACTACAAATTGTAGTTCCTATGCACAAGTTCCTGTCTCCTACCATTGTAGCAGATCTGTGAGAAGCTGATAAATCCTGGTTTCATCATGCTCAGACTTGTAGTACCTGCACAAGTTCCCATCTCCTGCCATAGCAGCAGATCTGTAACAAGTTGATAAATGCAGGTGACATTGACATCGCCGTTATAAAACATGCACACATTCCTGTGTCCTACAGTAGCAGCAGGTCTGTGAAAATCTAATAAACTCTTGTGGCACTGAGCTAACAATCATAGCTCCCAGCCCTAGTTTGATGATTCCTCCCAAAGTAGCAGATGTGTGAGAAGCTGATAAATCCTGATGATATCAAGGTAAATAACACAGACTCCTCGCATAGTTCCATCTCCTACCATAGCAGCGGATTCATAAGAAGCTACTAACGCTTGGTAGCATCAAGGTGAAATCACTATACCTACAGTCATACTCTCTTCACCTGCCATAGTGTTTTATCCATAAGAAGCTGAAAAATTCTCATGGAATCACGCTGACAATCAGAGCACTTATGTACACATCTCAATGGCCTAGCATAGCAGTACATCAATGAGAAGCTGATAAATCCTGGTGGAATCAGGCTCACAATCACAGCACTTATGTACACATCTTCACCTCCTACCATAGCACTACATCAATGAGATGCTGATAAATCCTGGTGGAATCAGGCTCACAATCACAGCACTTATGTACACATCTTCACCTCCTACCATAGCACTACATCAATGAGATTCTGATAAATCTTGGTGCCATTAAGCTAATACTAGAGCTCATACAAAAATGTTCCATCTCCTCCAATCAGTGTGCCTACGCATGTCTACATCTCCTTCCAAGCAGGAAATCCATGAGAAGCTCATATATCCTGGTGGATTCACACTAAAGATCATAGCACCCACACACATGTTCCCTTGACCTGTCATAGCAGCAGATCCATAACAAGCTGAACATTCTAGTGGCACCATGGTAAAAATTGTAGAGCTTAAGCACATATTTCCATCTCTTATCATAGCAGAAATTCCACAGGAAGCTTATTACTCCTGGTGTGATCAGGGTAAAAAATGATTGTGCTTATGCAAATGTTCCCACCCCTCCTGTAGTATCATATTGGTGAGATGCTGATAAATCTTGCTGGCAACAGGCTCAGTGTCCCAATGCCTATGCACATGTTCCTGTCTCCTATTGTAGCAGTAGATCTGTAGAATATGATAAATCCTGGTGTCGTCAAGCTTACAGTCATAGCATCTATGTGCAGGTTCTCATCTGCTATGGCAGCAGAAACGTTAAAGGCTGATAATTCCTGATGGCTTCTAACTCACTGTTACATCTCCTGTGCACACATTCCTTTCTTTTACAATAGCTGTATATCTGCGAAAGCTGATAAATCCTGGTGTCATCAAGCTCACCATCATAGCCACTGCACACACATTCCTGTCCCCAATTCTAGCAGCAGATCCATAAGAAGCTGATGAATCTTGTGGCATTAGATCTGCAATCATAGTGCCCATGCATCCATTCTCATCTTGTGCCATAGTAGAAGATTTATGAGCAGCTGATGAATCCTTGTGGCATCCTTCTCACAATCAGAGCACCTACCCACCCATTCCCACTTTCTACAGCAGCAGCAGTCCCATGAGAAGCTGCTAATTCCATTTGGCAGTGCGCTATCAATTGTAATGCCTAATCACATTTTCCCATCTTCTATCATTGCAGCAAATTTGTAAGAAGGTGGAGTGCATTAAACCTACAATCATAATGTATACACACTAATTCCCATGTCCTACAGTAACAGCAGGTCCATGAGACATTGATAAATCCTGGTGCACCAAGCTAACAATCGATACTTGTGCACATGTTCCTGTCTCCTACTGCAGCAGTAGATCCATTAGTAGCTGATAAAAACTGATGACATCTTTCAAACCCGTTTATCACATATACACTTTCCTGTCTCTTATTCTTTCAGCAGTTCCATAATAAAGTGATAAATGTGAGGGGGCATCATGATTACAATCACAGCACCAATGCTCACTCTTTTTTTAAACAAAAACATCTTTATTAATTATCAGTTATGGCACCGGCAATCATACATTTATATAAATGAAAACAGACCATAATGACATATTTTCAGTTGCAAGCATTATACATCCTATATGAACTTCTATACAGTCATTGTCAATTGGATGTTACATAGCTCATTCAATTTCTACCTTCCATTAAACCTCATTCCTCCTCCAAAACATTATTCTGCATGCATTGTTCCCACAGTTCCCATTTTTCTATGTAATTTGACCCTACCTTTTTTCTAAAAATCCTTTGAGTTATTTTATCTCTTTTACTACATTCACTACTTCTAATATGGTTTGTTTAAACTTTGTTTTCCATTTTCTAATAATTGCTTTTTTGACATTCACCAGAATGAAACCCAGCAAAGCCTTAATCTAGGTAGGGAATTCAGATCATGTATCACAGCTGAAAAATAATTTCCTTAGTTGCAACAATTTGCTAACCGAGTACTTTTGAAAGAGCAGTCTGCAGTGAATTTTTTAAAGTCTGACAACTCATTACACTCACAAAAATATGTTCCCAATTATCTCTTTTTTCTGCATCACACTGACAACATTTGTAATTTTCCTGAGGAAAAATTCTTTGGAGTCTGCTTAGGGTATAAAATGCCTATTTAAACACTTCCAAGGAAAAATCCTAACTTTTCTAGACTTAGTTGCATCTTTGGGAGCCATATATATATCCTCACATTATTTATTGTTGAATTGCTTATCCAGTTTATCTTCCTCATCCTTTTGAATCTCCTCCAATTGATTCCTATAGTTATCATGCAATATTCTAAATGTCCTACTAGTTAACTCTTTTTTAACAAATGCTTATGTTCTAAATTCATCTAAAACTCAATAAGCACTGGTCTTACACTTTGGATCCCCCAGTTCCTTTCTCTTTGCCTATACATTGATACCAATCCTTAATAGAGAAGGCAGTCTCGAACCTGCAGTCCAAATGTGTTCAAGGCCTCTTCCAATTTTGTTAACTTTTCTTCTCAAATTATTTGCTCCCAATACCATGTTCCTTTGCCAGTTTTCTCTAGTAAGTTCCAACCCCACTTCCCTATCATCTGTACCCCAAATTGCAGGCATCCCTATTGGGAGAATCTACTTTATCCAGTCCTGAGTTGGCTTATTGCCTAGAATACTTTCTGATACTTCATGAATATAATACTCTGTCCCCAGGATTCAATAAACTCCATGCAGGAATAGTGTTATTCCTGCAGAGAATGAACTATGTCCATTTCCTCTTAGCTTTAACAGCAGCACGCCTTGCATATTCATGAAGGCACCCTACTGCTAAAGGTAAGTGGATACGGACACTACTGGGTACAGGGGGTGTGTTTAAGTAGTGCATGCACATATAACATGCCCCCTGCACTCAGAAAGTGCCATACAGCACTTTTTAAAAGCTTTTAAGTGTCTGCAGGCACTGAAATCAAATAAAATAGTAAAACAGTGTCTGTGGACACTGAAATAGATAGGGGATCAAAAAATTAATGCAGGGTGTGTGTGACAGGTTCTGTCACACACCCCTTGCATTGTCAAAGTGCCATGCAGCACTTTTAAAGCACTTTCAGTGTCCACAGACACTGAAATCAGGAAGTCTGTATAGGAAGTGATGCAGGGGTGTGGTGACAGTTACTGCCACCCCCCCCTGCATTGTCAAAGTGGTGTACGGCACTTTGCAAGTGCTTTCAGTGTCTGTGGACACTGAAAGCAGATATCCCAATAGGAAACAACAGGAGGTGTGTGACAGGTACAGTCACACACCCCCTGCATTGCGAAAGACCCATACGACCATACCCCTCAACTGTACAGGTTTTCACAGAATGCCCAGATGCCTGCCTCGCATATCTCTCAACCTCCTAGAGCAAGAAATCTATTCAAAGCCATAAATAATGGGGGAACAAAGGCCCAAAAATAGGGACACTTTTTAAATATTGCTCTTAAAAACTTGGAAATTTGATAGAATAACTGGTTTTGCATTAGCACGGATTTTCTGTAGGTTATGAAATCTGAAACCCAAATGTCTGTCATTATGTTCTGACTTAAACTCTGAGTGATTTGCCAATGATTTGCTAGAAAACCACAGTCACATGAGAAATGGACCAAAAATATGAGACAATAAGCTGGACATTCTGCAAAAATCTGTACAGTTGAGCGATATGCTGCCTCATGTTTTTGGTGTGTTCCTCCAAGTATCTGTCCCGACCTGGGAAATAGAAGGGGACTGGAGTCATTAAATAATGGGAAACATTTGAGTTTAAAACTCCTCATCCATTGGAAAAGTCATGCTAATGCAAAATCTATTATTCTATCAACTTTCTAAATTTGTAAGAGCAATATTTAAAATCTGTCCCTGTGTGTCCCCTTACAATTGCCCTTAATGTGACTGACAAGGAGTATTGATGCATGCACATAAAGTGGTTTTATTAATATCCCTTTTTTCCATTCTAAGGTATGTTTAAGCTTAGCTGAGCGGGTTTTCACATTAAGGCCCTCTGCTCAGCATTGCTTAAACATCTCATAGCAGCTAAATACAACTGCATAGCTAACATCTCAATGATGAGATAGTGTAGTGGTTAGAATCCTGGCATTGTATGCAGGCATTCACGGTTCAAGTGCCAAGACAGGCACTTTATTTTTACATGGGAAATCATTGTTAAAAGTAATTTTTTTATGTTAAATTATGCAGTAAGTGATATTTGTCACCCAGGGTAGTGTAGCTGGTCCAAAATGGAAGTGTGAGTGCATATAACGTGTAATCACCCATGTATACACAAGTATCACATACAGTATAGTCACACCACAAGGTAATGCAATGAAAGCACATAGGGGGGATGTCATGTAAAGCAAATCATATACACTTAATAGTATGTTAAAGCACAAAACCAGGGCAGAAATGAAAGAGGTCCAAGTACTCAAGATGGTGGATCATGCAGACAGCTGTTTATTGAACATAAACATAAACGCACTCCAAAAGTTAAGCATTTTCATCACAAAGACTTCATCAGATGATATGCTTTTCACTGTCAAGCCTTCTTTTAAATATACCAACCCCTCCTGAAATATGATTTATTAACCAATTAAATATTTAAAGAGACAACATGAAATAAAAAAAACATAATTAAAACCTTCAAACAAATATGTTTAGACATTAAGAAATTTTAAATGTGGATAAAACCAAAATCATGTGCAAAGTTTTACTTAAAAACATGTAAAAACATCTATAAAATATCTGTGGAAAAACACTGGGTAGCTAAAAAATGACACGACAAGCTTGCATAACCAAAGCTGCCATCTAGCCAAAAAATGAATACTTAAAAATCATACAACTTAGCAGCTCTCATCCTGAGAATCAGTACAATAGAAATATATTCATTCAACCCAGGGGTTTTATTAGCCTCCAAAACCAACTGTCAGTAAAGTTTCCGAAATGCTATCTGTTTTTTCCATGCCCCCCCCCCCTGGATCTTGTTCTACTTTCTGCAAGACAAAAAACTCCAACTAGCATTCCGACAAGTTAGAGAATGTTTATAAAGGGCATTCTTAATGTCCTGCTTCTGAATCTTATTGAGGTGTTCATATATTCTCCTTTTGAGCTTATGAATAGTTTTACCTATGTAAAATGCCCCACAAACTTTGCAGGTAGCGAGGTAAATTACTCCCACAGTATCACAACTGGAAAATGTGGTGGCCTCAATAATTCTATTTCTGCTTAAAATGTTAACAGAGTCAGGGTTAGTAATGTAGGAGCACTGGGAACAGGCCCCACATTTAAAACTACCATTTCTTTTCATGCTTACCTGAACTTTTTTGTTCTCCGGTATGTTTTTTAACTTCCTACCTTTCCTATAGGTGAACTGAAGTGGTGTTTTGAAAATAGCTCCTAAATCAGAGTAACACTCAAATTTCTGCCAATTTCTAGAAATGATGTCCCTAATAGTGCTTGCATCAGTACTTTAATTCATAACAAAATTCCCCTTTTGACCCATAAGGTCATGTGTAACAACCTTTGTATGGTTACTGTTCAAGATTTCTTCACTAGCCTTCCCTAAAATAGGTCCAAATTTGTTGGACCTACCATGTTGTACTTCTTTCATCACCTCAACTATTAAGTCATGGGGGTATTTTCTTGTTAGGAACAACTCTCTTAATTTGTAACATTCCATCTCAAAATCCATGTTATCAGATGTCATCCTGGAACAATGCACAAACTGGCCCTTTGGGATACTCCTTTTTTGTCTATATGGGTGTGAACTAGAAAACTAAAGGTAAGAGTTTGAGAAAGCATCCTTTCAGTATATGGTGGATTTAAATTTCCTCTCCCCTTCATCCTTTTGTATGGTCACATCCAAATAGTGCATTTCCTTATGGGAAATGCAATGAGTAAATTTAAAAAAATCTATGGTCTGGTTAAGATAAATTAATTAATTCAGCTTGCCCTCCATTCCCATCCAGAAAATACAAATGTCATCCAGGTAGTGCCTGTAGTATTTCCAAAATCTAGCATACTCTGAGGAAAATACAAATTATTTCTCCCACACTGACAAAACAATGTTGGCGTAAGTGGGGGCACAACACATCCCCATGGCTACTCCCTTTGTCTGCTTATAAAGCTCACCCTCAAGAAAGAGGAAATTGTACTTTAATACTACATCCATCAAGTCACTGCAAACCAGAATACTGTGTGACTCTCCATGTTGATTTAAAGCCTCCTCAAACCACTCCATTCCTATTTGGTGGGGTATAACATTGAACAAGTCTTGTATATCAAAGGTAACAAATATAAGGGAATCATTAAACAGATCATATGTTACACTCCTCCAAATGTTTTTCAACTTAAGGTCCACAAATTTGGCCAAAGGGTAGGTCTTAGAGCCAGTAGTGACCACAATCATCCTAAGAGGGGGGTTGTTGGGATCCTTGTGAACTTTAGGGATCCCAAAAATAGAGGGTATTTTGGGTCTGTCCATAAACAAATATCCATATGTGTCCTGGTTAATCAGGTTCTCATCCAACATATATTTTAAAATGAAATCTATTTTTCTATAAGCTAAATTTATTTCATTCCTGGAAATGCGCATGCACCTATTGCTGTTATTTAAAATGTCCAGTATCTTACCGGAATAGACTATGCTATCCCTGAACACTCCCTCCCCTTTGTTAGGCTGCATAATTCTAACATACTTATTTTCCCTGAGTTCTTTCAACAATTCATTTTCCTCTTTAGTTAAGTTAAACTGTATTATTTTGTTATAAGCAAAAAATAAGTGGTTAAGGTAAACTGTGCTTCCAAAATCCAGTCAAATAGCATAAAAACACTGGAAGCAACAGACCAAGGCTTTGAAATAAAAAATACAAAAATTTATTTCAACTTCTACTTGGTTTTCAAAGTTCTTTAGTTGGGGATGTAAAAGGTGGTTAGAGGTGCTTTTCTTTTTAATATCACTGGGTGGATTAACTAGTCCCTTACCATCAAACATGATTTCAAAATTTTTCCTCCTCAAAAACATCTTGAGGTCAACCAAAATGCTGGAAATTTGACTTCTACAACTGCGTATAAATTTAAACCCTTTGATAAATAAATCAAAGTGCTTGTCTGTAACTTCTAACCCACTGTAGCTAAAGATGCTAAAATCCTTCCAAGTGTGCCTACACCCTTCCACCTGTATCCATTCTGTAGATTTATCAAGTCTGTTAATTTCACGGGTGTCCCCCCCCCTGTTCAATACCTCTTGCGGTTTGGGGCTCCCCCTTGGTAATATTGTACAGGTGTTTTTTGCCGTAACCTCTCAGATCTCCTCAACTCTGGGTACTCTAAAGGGTCGTATGGGTGGGGTGTGTGAAATTCTTCTTCATATCCATTTTCATATACAGTTGAATGGATACATCTACCCCTCCCTTCATTGTTGTTCCCCTTGTCATATCCATGACTCCTATCACCATATACTCCCCTTGGTGAAACCTAGGTTTGTAGCGTTCAGACTCTGGTTTCGGATATGCAAACTTATCTTTGTACTCTAGCAGATCTCTGTCAAGTTTCCTGCATTTCCTCTTGAATAACAAGTCACACCTATCTTCTATACTTTTCTTGATATCAAAATATTAAATTTTTTCCTGTTCGATGGAAAACATTAGATCGGTTTTAATGACCTGATTTAATTTCTCAGTTTCCCTTTGCAAACTGTCCATTTTTCTCTCATTCTCCCTAATGATGGCTATCATAATATCTTGTCTATACTTATCAAAGACTTTAATCAACTCATCGTGAAACACTGTACCCTCCTTAACATTTTTAGGATACTTATAAATTCTAAGACCCTTGGGTACTATTCCCCTAGAAATATGCTTTTTCAGATAGTTGTTATCAATACCCAGGGTCTTGTATCTTAAAATGGCATCATGTAGTTTTTTAACATTAAAACTGTATGTACCAAAATTAACATGGTTGTCATTAGAGTGGTTGTCAGAATGTTTGTACTCTGAAAAAGAACAACTGTGCTTAAGCCAACCAGTACTATTGTTCCTGTTGCCCCATGAACACACATTGTCCCGCTGTTTAGCATAAGAAGCTGGTATGTGGTTACAAGCTGCCAAACAACAGTCACCTGGTGCTCTGTAAACAGAAGTCTGTTTCTTCCTTGCACCCAAAGTCCCGTGGGTATTCCCCTGCAATGAATGGACTACAGAGGTATCGATACTCACTCCGATGTCTCCACAGCCCTCCAGTCTGTTATCTCTCCATACTGGAAGCGAACTAGCAGACATCATTTCCTGATTGGATTCTATGTCATCCAAATTATGAAACAATGCTTCCTGGTTGCATGGCAAGGTGTGCGATGATAAGTTCATAACGGGAGATGCCGAAGAGAGTTGATCCCCCAAACTAGACCCCACTCTTTGTGAGTGCTGGGTAAACAGCTGAACCAACTGTTTTAACTACCCTTCCACTCACTGTAGTCTCTCATTAAGTTGTACAACCTTCAAAGCCTCATCAGATCTGTAGTTAAGACCAACCTCTGAATCCTTCATATGAGTAAACCAGTAATCAACATGTTTTAAATGAAAACTGAGCAATGGTAAGCAGTGTTCAGCTATGCTTAGCTGGTTTAAGCATTGCTTAGATGTACATTCTAAGCAGCAGTTAGCTCACCTAAGCAGATTTGCGCACTGTTAACCAGTGCTCAGCATTTACCCCTTTAAGCACTGTTCAACTTATCTTAGCGGATTTGCACACTGCTTAGCTGAGCTTAGCATTTTCAAAATGGTCCAGTGACAACAAAGGGCAGGAATATGGCCTTATGTAAACCACACAGGTGGGAATACAGCAATAACCTGCTGTAGTCTGATCTCTGCAGGAACCATGTCAGGTATTGGAGAGTGCTCACAGTTTCGGGTGCAGCACTGGGGCATTTTGTAGTCCAGGGTTATGACTGGGTTCCTCGTATCAAACCATGAAGACAGACTAATGCAGTCCAATACCAGGGCTCACAGTATAAAGCAGAGGCCTAGGATCATCTGGCATGTGACCTCACCGATGCCACTGGCATCCCCCAAACTGGTGAGCAGGTACAGAATCACTATGCTGACATAAAGTGGAGGAAGGGGGCACTTTTGGCCCAATGGATCCAAGATGCTCGGACAAACCATACTCCAGCAGTTTGTAAGTATCACAGATACAGGTGTACTAGATTCTAGCCTGAGTATGTGATAGACAGGTATGCATAATGTTTGTTTCTCACTACTACAACTGCAGCAGAAAGGGCTAGTAACATTGAGGCCCATGCAGACAGACTGACACGGATGTGTCAACAGGCTGGTGAGTACAGATCTAACTTGTAGTATACAGTGGCACAAAGTAGAAGGAGTACATTGTTTACTGCCAGTAGGAATAGTGTGTACTGTGTCCAATGAATAAATGACATTTGTTGCACTAATATTGATCCACAGGATATCCATTAATAAAATCCATTAATAAAAGTGTAATTTCACTGTAATAATGAAGTATAACACAAACTGTTGTGTTTACTCTGGTATGTTGTAGAAAAAGAATGTGTACAAATTTATCACAGCAAATATGGCATTGATAGCATGAAGTAACTGAGGCTGTCCTGAGAACCAGCTAGTATACAAAACCGTAGTTCTGAACCCTGAATAGTAATGTCTACAGTACTATATTATGCTCTCTGCAGCATTGCATTCTTGTGTTTACCTTTGCTTCCCAGATTGTATTATTTCAAAGGATTAATACACAGTAAAAATAACTATCTGCCATGCATGAATGTCAGGATTACAAGTTCAAACTGTCTAACCCAGAGAGTATTAGGCAGAAATCAGTCAAACAAGAGACATCCGTTTCCCTATAGCTCAGTGTGATGGACAATAGCCCTGTTATTCATTTATCACACAAAGACACAGTTTGAATCCAGGGAGTGGTACTGAGATGTGTGCATATATACAATAAAGAAATCCTGGATATTTGTAAAAACAGTTAGAAAGTGTTAACAGATATTTTCTCCACAGGTCTTACAGGTAAAGAAATGTGTGTGGTAGCTGTATGAAGAGTATACTAATACACTGTGTACAGCTCTTCCACTGTCCAAACCCATATGCCTGCAAATGACAGCAGGATAGGTACATACACCATGCACTCTCCCCGATACATGTCCCTCAAGTGTCATGCTGTCATGGCTAGTGGTCACTGCTGACAATAACCTTGGACACAGATAGGAATCCAGGGAAGTATGCCAGTAGCAGACTCACACAACATCAGTGCAGGGTGCCCCTTCTTTGTTAACTATGTAAACCTGACATGTACAAGCCCCCTCCAGTAATGTAGCCATTGTCCTCCCTGTCTGCCCCACACCATTATAGCTTGACAGTCTAATGGGTATGTATGTGTTACAGAAGCTATGGGCCATAGGTAGATGTAAAATGAGGGCAGACTTGTAGAGTATTGAGTAGTACTGTTGTGAAAAATGGAAGCCTATACAGTTGTTAATTGACTTTTTTCTCTCCAACCACCCATCATCTGCATCAATAATTATTATTCATACATTGCGGGTGTGTTGATCTCAAAACCTATTGTTGGGACATGTGTACTATTATTGATCATATATTTACTTGGTTTCATATTAATACACCTTGTTCAAAAACTATTATTGCTGGCCTATTGCCATCAATGTAACTTGCATGCTGTTAAAATGCTTACTGTTGTTCCATTTATGCATGTGTTTTAATATCAGAGTCCAACTTTCCACAAGTAAACGCTGACACCACGTAGTAGAAATCAAAATATTCTTAACCAAAATAACGAGTGCAGCAGAAGTAAGATAAAATGTAAAAGCTTAATTCCAAGTGGGTGTGCACAAACGGATGAGCACTTTCACAAATATAGTTTCTTCAGATCCTTCTAGCAACCCCATAGATGTACTCCTTATATAGTGATTCCAATTAAGCAATTAAATAATTAGTCAGCTAGTACTCATCTATTAACATGAACAAAATTTGAGTAAACAGAACAAATATATATCTCAAATCACACTAATAAAAAAGGACATTTCCAAATACATATAAAAACATACATATAAAGAATGAATTAAAAAATAGTAGTTAAAAACTATATGTGCAGGTAATGTGCAAATAATCCATCAGATGTTTGCTAAGATCAATATTGAAGCACATGCAGTTAAGCCTCATGAGATAAACTAAACATCAGAGTTGTTATAGACTGCATGGGTATATATATATATATATATATATATATATATATATATATATATATATATATATGGGTCCCCTTCACATGGTCGACAGTTCATATAATCGACACTCATTTGGTCGACAGTTCATTTGGTCAACAAGCAGATTTGCCCCCCTTCCCCAATGTTGTGCAACCCTGGAGTTGATATATATAGTTGGGGGTGTGTGGGGGACACAGCCCCCCCACATTGGGGGGGTGGGGGGTGAAGCCCCCCACCTAAAATGCTTGTCGATCAAATGAACTGTCGACCAAATAAACTGTCGACCATATGAACTGTCGACCATGTCAGGTAGACCCATATATATATAATTATAATATATATAATATAATATATAATGAATATAATATCTATGAAAATCATGATATATATATATATATATATATATATATATATATATATATATAAATATAAAAATATAGAATCATAAAATCATGGGATACAATTATTTAATATTCCTACGCTGCCTCAACTTGAGTTTAATTGATGCCCTATCGTTCAAACCATGGCCCCTATCTGCCTTAAGTGTAATAATCCAGTCAGTCTCCTTTGCTTCAGTGTGATTCATGATGTCACCACCTGTTATATTGACATTAATGATCTCTAGGGCATTGAATAGGAAGGTGTGATTTTCATTGTTAGAGGATACATGTCTTGCAAGGGCATTATGGGGGCTACCTTTCCTAATATGGTAGATATGTTCCCTCATTCTGTCTCTTAATGGACGGTTAGTTTTTCCTACATAAAAACTCGGGCAGGCTTGGCAGGTAGCTAAGTACATCACATTTGGTGTCATACAATTAGCATCTGCCCTAATAGAGAAAGTAACATGTTCATCTGGGTGTATAAAAACATTGCTACTGTCTATATATGAACAGAAATTACAGTGATTACATGGTTTGGCGTAACCATTATTCATCATAGTCTTGCCATATCTGGGATAACATAATAGTCGTTTCAGGTTATTTTTATTCCTGTAGAGTAAACTGGGTGTTTCGCCCACAATGTATTTCAGATCATTATCCACAAGAAGAATATCCCAATGCCTATTGATAATTTCCTTCACATTATATAAATCAGAGGTGAAATAAGTGGAATATTTAACCGGTGTACATATTGAACAATCTCGAATAACCTGCTGTTGATTTCTAGGTCCAAAATATGGTAGGCCTGTTGTAAGACGTAAATTCTCTACCTCTTCTAAATAGGATGTGACCTCATCATTATTATAACCCCGGGTTAGTAGCCTATTTTTAAGATTAACCAACTCCTGGGAAAAACCACTGTCAGTTGGATTGAGTCTAGAGGCTCTAATAGCCTGCCCTTTCATAATGTTCTTAAACACAAAGGGTGGGTGCATGCTTGACCTTAGTAATAGAGAGTTACGATGACAAACCTTACAGTGGACACCTGTATTAATCAGATTATCCGTTAATTTCTCAATTTATAAATCTAGAAACCCAATCCTGTGTGTAGAATAGCTCATCATAAAGATAAGGAACGTCGTCAAACTATTCATAGTTGTTAACATTGCCTCCAACTGTAATATTGTTCCATTCCAAAGAACAAAGAGGTCATCAACAAACCTTCTGTAAAAAACAACGTCTACAAAACAAATCATTTTTAAACAGGATGTGTTCCTCCCAATGGGCAAGGAACTTGTTGGTGTAACTATTGGCACAGGGTGTGCCCATAGCTACGCCGTCTCTTTGCCTATAAACATGATCCTGAAACATGAAAAAATAATTTTCTAAAACCAATTCCAAAAAGTGTACCACTAAATCCACCAACACTGGTGTGTAAGTACTATGTGCTTGCAGGTAATGTGAAATGTAGTCCAATCCTAAATCATTGGGAATTACAGTGAATAAGGATTGAACATCAAATGTAATAAAAATATAATTACAAGCCATCTCTGAAGTGCCAATGCATTCATATAAGTCAACTAGGAACTGCTTGGAATCCTTTAGTACTGTAACATTATCATTCAAGATATGTCTCAGATGTTTCTCTACAAATACTGAAAGATGCTCAGTGACCCATCCACGACCGGAAACTATTGGTCTCATGGGTGGATTCACTTCATTTTTATGAATTTTAGGGAGACCTTGTATAATGGGTATAACAGGTTTCCGAATCGTGAGATATTCATATAGCTCTCTATCTATCAGTTTACTGCTAAATATGTCATAAAGTGTATTACTTATATATCTGACAACAGATTGAACATCATCAATGGAGGTAGATTCATAACATTTATCTTGTAACATCAGGGTCATAGCCTCATCATAAAAGGGCATGTCCATGACAACCACCTTGCCACCCTTATCAGCTGGTTTGATAATTATGGTAGGGTCATTCTGCAATTTATTGAGGCATTGGCGTTCCTGGAAGGATAAATTGTCCCTCTGTCTCTGTTTATTTATTCTAGGATTACTATTATAATAGTTATATAGTTCATCTTGAGTGAGTCTGGAGAAGGCTTCAACTAGAGGATGGTGTATAGGAACGTAATCACTCAAGTTCTTAAAAATGAAACCTCTAGTTTGAGGGGAATCTTCCTGAAAATCATGATACATAAGTTTAAGCATGACGTTCCTACAAAACAGTTTTAAGTCCATAATGGTGTCAGTTAACCTACTACGCCTACTGGGAATGAAATTTAAACCCTTATTCAGAAGTTTGACATCATCGCTTGTCAAGTGGATATGGGATAAACTGTGTACTAGTTCTTGTTGTTCCACATTTTCTTTAATGTCTGGTGAGGAGCAAGCTCCCCTGACAGTTTCCTCTTCTGCCTGCCCCGGCTCATGGAGCGCGGTCTGTGGGGACCCTTCTCCAGGCGTACGAGCAGGGGAAAAGTTAAATCCAAATTCATTGATTTATTATTAGAAGCAGTCCCAGTCCCAGTTATCGCTATCTTGGGTCTAACAACGGCTTCTGATCCTCCTTTAGTAGTAGTGTGTCCGTGTGTAACCACATGTATTTCAGGGTAGAGGTTGCTCTCTGGACAAGAACTTGGATGAATAATGTGAATGACATCACCAGAGTCATTGCAATTATTAATATTGGTCTTATCGGCAGATGAAACAGCATCATCATTACATTCAACATCACAAATGAATTCTCCATCACTGAGGCCTCTGGAGAGGGCATCATCACTAATATGTGTATGGGTATTGCCTGATTCTGTGTTTCCATTTGTACGGACCAAGACCTGGTCACAGGTGGAATTGTCAGTGAAAATGGAATTAATATGTCCCTCATCTCTCCTGGAACCAATGACAGAACGCTGGTCCCTATGGACTGATGTGGGAGGTATGTGGGAGCTTGGTGCAGACCTGGGCCAAAGGAACACATTGCCCAGTTTAAAATCATTGAGATCCCTAGTTGCTTTGTGCCATTTCTGCTGTAGCAACTTTCTCTCGTATGCTAAAATACAGTCAAGCAGATTCTCAAACAATGGTAGAACTACTTTATCAGGAAAGCTTCCAAAGAGAATCTCTTGTTTGTTCTTAATGCACTCTATTAACCTGATCTCCTCAGGGTGAAAGAAATCAATCAATAACTGTAAATATTTGTAGCTCACCTCAATATTGATGCGCTGCCATTGCGCAAGTAAATCCAGATATTCCTTACCCTGATTGAGCATGGTAAACACCCTCAAGCCTCGAGGCACAATGTGGTGCTCTAAACAAAACTTAAAGTGTATGCGTTGTGTTTGTAGCCTTTTAAGCTTCATAAAATCCTTCTCTATTTCGTCGAGCATAGCGTGCAGTCTCTCCGAGTCAATAGTCGATTTGATGACATCATCAGTGACAGTTGCGCAGTCAAAGAACAAGGAAGCACTAGTAGTTTCATTTAAATACCTCCGAAAACGTGTCTGTAGAGCTGCTGTCCCTCGGTCTTCACTTCTCGGGACGTAATCCAATTCGATGTTAGCCATAGAGAAAATCAAATCTTACTCTTGTGGAAGATGAAGTAAAAAATAAACAAATAATATCAGAGTCCAACTTTCCACAAGTAAACGCTGACACCACGTAGTAGAAATCAAAATATTCTTAACCAAAATAACGAGTGCAGCAGAAGTAAGATAAAACGTAAAAGTTTAATTCCAAGTGGGTGTGCACAAATGGATAAGCGCTTTCACAAATATAGTTTCTTCAGATCCTTCTAGCAACCCCATAGATGTACTCCTTATATAGTGATTCCAATTAAGCAATTAAATAATTAGTCAGCTAGTACTCATCTATTAACATGAACAAAATATGAGTAAACAGAACAAATATATATCTCAAATCACACTAATAAAAAAGGACATTTCCAAATACATATAAAAACATACATATAAAGAATGGACTGATGTGGGAGGTATGTGGGAGCTTGGTGCCGACCTGGGCCAAAGGAACACATTACCCTGTTTAAAATCATTGAGATCCCTAGTTGCTTTGTGTTGTTTCTGCTGTAGCAACCTTCTCTCGTATGCTAAAATACAGTCAAGCAGATTCTTTTTTTTTTCAAAACAAGTTTATTGTTTTAACATATAAGAGAAATATCATAACAATTTTATACAAATAATTAAAAATAGGTATTATTATAATATTCAACAAAACAACTGAAGTATTTACAAAGACATCCACTACAATCAAATCAATTAATTAAACTAAAATATTGTGCTATTGAAATTAACTGCGGTGGTGGTGCTGCGGTAGCGTTGTCGCCTCACAGTTAGATCGCCTGCTCGTTGCCGTTTGATTCTCAGCTAAAGCCTACTGTGTGACGACATGCGTGAATGGGCGTTCCTTCGTTGAAGGTTGTGCGTTAGGCCCGGCAAGCCAGCATGTAAAACTCTACTGCCAATCATTAGCGGACCGGAGTTCTGCTGTGGCGACCCCTAACCGGGAAAAGCCGAAAGACACACACAATTGTGCTATTGAAATTAGAATTTTTTTAACAAATTTTGTAAATTATCCCATACAATAAAATGTGATGTTTTTCTAGTTGTTCTCATTCTAATTGTGCTTATTTCCATATGACACATTATATTCATAACATTTTTAAATTCATTGAACGAAGGAGGTGTATCTGAAATCCAATTTCTAGTTATTATTTTCCTAGCCACTGCTAGGATAGACCATAACAAGGGAAGCTTAATCTTTTTAACACATTGAGGTACAGGTGTGTTGAATAATATAAGAGACTTAGAAATAATGAAATTATCTGTAAAAGAGCCTGCAAAATTCATTAATTGACTTCCAGTATTCTTTCAACTTCATACAGTCATAAAACATATGAGCCCAGTCAGCATTAATTTCTACATTACATCTCTTACATAGATTATCTTTATTATTAATTTTATTCATCATCAAAGGTGTATAAAAGATCTATGTAAAAATTTCCATGTATAAAGTCTCCAGACAATGGAAGATGTAGTTCTATAAGCAGATTCCAATATATATTGTTTATCTTGTTGAGTTGGTGGGTCCCCATTAATAGAGGTGAAATAATTCCAGTATGAATCTACATTGTAAAAAGTTTCTTGTCTGATAATTTTATATATATATGAAAGTTTACCTTTATCAGAAACTTTATGCTGTAAATTTATTATCAAGTAATCAATCAGTTTTGGAATAGATTCTTTAACTGTTATAGACATTAGATCTATTCTATCAATGAGATGTTGTCTAAAGATCTGAACCTCTAACCAGCAAGTTTCTCTTAGATCAAATTCTTGTTTTAAGAAATCTAGATTTTTAACTTTATTATCAGATATCAGCTGATACCAGTACTTTAGATTATTATCTATAGCTAAATGAGCTCCTTCAGAAGTAGATGACATAAGCATACCCTGAGTATAAATTATAGGGAATACAATAAAATTCCATTCCCTATACTTAGGGTGCATGAATATAAAGTTACGATAACTAATAATAATATTTAATGGGTAACAGACCATATGTTTAGGTGTAATAGGTGAAGTACAAAATTCCTTTAGCAACCACAACATGGAGTTATTTATAATCATATTTTTATGTGTTAAGGAGATTTTCATGAAGTGCATACTAATTAGCTCCCAATAATCTTTCCATTTTGCGACATATGACCGATCTATTAATAAAGTAATAACTTTTATAATAGAAGAGATAATATATAAATTAAAGTCTGGAAAAGAAATACCCCTTGAGACCAGCTATTAGTATGTTTCTTTAATGCAATCCTAGGTCTATTAGGTGCCCATAAGAAATTTAACATTAGTGTATTCAGTTTCTTGATAGTTATTTTGTAGGTGAAAGTATTATTGATTGTATTAAGTATAAAATCTTGGGGAATATTATCATTTTAATAATTGTAAGTCTCTCCTCCATAGTAAAAACATATTATTCCAGGTATTAAAAAGATTTTGTATATTAAGAAAACAGGTATTATAGTTATTATATATAATAGATTTAATATCTTTAGATAGTATTATACCTAAATAAGTTATCTGACCTGAGTTGGGTACATATTTAGTAAAATCACTAATGAGAGTATTTTTCGTGTATATATAGGTAGTATTTTAGTTTTTCTTCATTGAATATTAAACCAGAAATACTTTTAAAATTCATCATTTTATCAAATAAAGACTGCATAGAAGAATTAGATCCTGCTGATGTAATTAGAACATCATCTGCAAAAGTTGAATTTTTGATGTTGTATTTTCTTCTATTTCAAAACCCTCTATGTCAGTACTGTTTCTAATCAAATTAGCCCAAGGCTCCATTACTAAAGTGAATAATAGTGGAGAAAGTGGACATCCTTGCTTTGTACCTTTAAGAATGGGTATTTTTGTGAAACATATGTTCCTACCTTAATATAAGCCAGCGTTCCTTTGTATAAATGTTCAATTAAATTTACAAATGCATCAGAGAAATTTGTGCATTTCATTAAGGTAAACAGATAGTCCCAACTTACTGAATCAAATGCTGAACCTATATCAAGACTAATAAGTGTTAAATCTTTCTTTTCCTATTTGCAAAATCAATTAATGTTAAAGTTCTTCTTATATTATCAAAAGTATTTCTATTTACAATGAAGCCCGTCTGATCTATGTCTATAATGCCGGGATAATTGTCTTTAATCTATCAGCAAAAATACTCATAAACATTTTATAATCAACATTAAGTAATGAGATGGGTCGATATGAAGAACATCTAGTTGGATCTTTATTAGGTTTTAAAATTGGTGAAATAAATGTATATTGCCAAGATGGGGGTTATTAACTCAGTTTGGGCCAGAATAAAAACCTTATGTATTAATGAATATGTAGTTTTAGAAAGGATTTTATATATCTCTGGTATAATACCATCATTACCCGGTGCTTTGTTTGATTTAAGCTTATTTATTTGTGTAATAACTTCTGTATATGAAATACTCTTGTCCAATAGTTTAATCTGTTGTTTATTAAGCTTTTTATTCATGTTTGTGGTTATAAACTCCTTTATTTTATCTTTAGGTTCCATGTTAATGTTGTTATGGTTAATCTTGTGAAAGTGATTTCTAAATTCATCCAGTATTTCTGGTATACTAGAAACATTCTTCTTTTCCTTAGAGAAAAGATTTCTTTGATATGGTTTTGTTTATTCAATCTTTTTGTTTTATTTTTAAGTCTATGTAAGTATTTGGGGCTTATTGAATAAGACAAAACTTGTATTTCTCTAAAGTTATTTTAACTTTATGAGTTAAAATTTCTTTGTATTTCTCATTTAGTTTGTTTATTTCTTCAATAACTTTCTTGTCCATAATATTTTCTTTATTATTATGTTTATAAGAGTCTAGTTTACTTTGAATATCTAACAATTCCTTATCCCAAGATTTCCTTTTATTATTATACCATCTGATACTTTGTCCATATAGATATGATTTTAAGGCATCCCAAACATAGACAATGGAGACTTCAGGAGTATTATTTATGTCTAGAAAATGTTGTACTTCTGAAAGTATATATTCTTTATAGTCTTTTAGCTGAGTTAAGTATGCTGGTATCCTTTTGATCTGAACATTATGAGTATTTTTTATCATGAATTCAAAACAATTGAGTTATGATCAGATATAGGACATGAAATGATTTTGGAATTAATTAAATCTGTTACCATCTGGTTAGAAATAAAGACCCTATCTATTTTTGAATAAGTTTTGTATCTGTTAGAAAAAGGTGTATGGTAATGATTTTGACTCTATCTGATTATTAATATCATTCAAATGATAAGAATTAGCAAAATCATTTAAATGTTTTGCATTAGATGTAATTCTTCTTTTCTTTATAGTGGTAGTATCACTTTCATGTAGTATACAATTAAAATCACCAGCTAAAATAATATCCCTATAGAGAATGATATGATCTTATCAATATGATGTTTCACTGTATTAATACCAATTCCAGGTATCCAATATACATTAATTAAAGTGTAAGTCTTCCCATTAATTTGTATTGTAACCATACAAAACATTCCTTTGTCATCCTGATAAGACTTAATGGTTTTAGGAATGGGCATACTTTTATTCCATAAAATAGCCACTCCTCTTTTTCTGAGTGTGCTCTGAACTAACCAATACTGTATACTTATTAGTGGCTAGTTTATCAATATCTTTTTTCAAGAGATGGGTTTCTTGCAGGAAGACTAGATTGGCCTTGTGTAGATTAATGTATCTTATTAAGCTTGCCCTTTTACATGGATTATTCAATCCATTAATGTTTAAAGAAATTCCTTTTAAAGATGTCATTTGGTATTTTTAAAACTAAAGAATGATATGAATAAAATAACAAATAACAAGATAAATAATGTTACATCTCCTCTTTTAGGTGTACCTTTAAATATAGCTGTATTTATTAAATCTCTTATGGGATTTTGTATAGGATTCAATTTTGTTTGTAGTGACAATGAGTGTACAAAATATATTGTGGATGTCAAAACTATATACATATAACAATGAACAAGTGAAAATAATGTAAGGATTAAACCTTGCATCCCGCCTGGAGTTAAAAACTCCAACTTAGAGTAGTATTTGCTACTCAAGTTAACCCCTACCCTAAGCAGCAGTACCTCAGCTACCACCTTATCAATTTAATACTAGTTATATTTAACTGAGGTTAACAGTTTTCAATTCAATTATCTATCAAGACAAAACTACACATTTGGTAAAACAGCATCATATAAACTAAAATAAACTTTTTTTTTTTTTTTAAAAACTGTTCATACTATTATATAGATCTATGTAATATATAACACTTGTATTCTAATAGCATTCAAATAATCTTAATGTTAGAAATCAAGAGGAGAGAAAATTATGTTCTAACATTCATTTAAATCAAAAACTTTGGCTAATATGATTCAGACATTACATGCATTAAGATGCATCTATTTTCTGTCATGTGAATTCTATCAACAGCTTCCAAAAAATCTTGAATTGTTTGTATATGAGCATTTACTTAAACTCATTATTGTCAATAGAGTTAAATATTGTATTCATAAAATTATTATAAATCATATTGCATAGTTATGCAGATTCTCAGAAACACCTGCGTTATTACCTAAAAAAAAAAGCCATCACACACCCACACACACACACACACACACACACATAAACACATACACATATATACATACATACATACATACACACACACACACACACACACACACACACACACACACACACACACACACACACATACACACACACACACACACATACACACACACACATATATATATATATATATATATATATATATATATATATATCTGATCTCACTGAGTTGTGTCTTTGTAGAGCAGTATCCTACTTGCTGTTCCTAGAATAAATCTGTCTGCTTTATACAAAATAATGCACAGCAAACACATATTAGTAACCAGATTTTACAATCATGCTAACCTACTGCTTTAAAATATATCACATGACATTTCTTCCAGAATAGAGTTATAAGATTATTTATGTTTGTCAATCAGATGAATTAAATGAGTTATAGTAAAGTATATGTTTGGGACACAAATTTTTAACACAGATTATTATGCTGCTGCTAAGTAGATTTTCCAAAACATTTAAATAAATGTTTCAGTTTTATGCCTTCTAAAATAAGACATTTACTTACTACAAGAAACTACATCATTTAAACTCATTATAACTGACATATTTTATGAACAGGGTATTTTTCCTGAATCTGTGGTGTGTCAGTGTGATAACCTTGTCAATGTTTATACTAACTGCTTTCAGTTTCTCTGTGAGAATTCTGTCATTTGAAGATTCTGAGGTAACTCAGACACTGTGCATGAGACAGCCCACATCCCAGATTGTCTCTCTTAACATTTTGCCGGAAACTTATTAAAACTAGTGACAAACATTCATTTAGCAGTGTAAATGCATCTAAACATGACAGAACCTCCACAATGTATTCCACAGATCATCACAGCCTCTATGCAAGTGAAATTAAACTCAAAATTACCAACAAGCAATAAAACTCAGCATTCTTCTCCCAACTCAGTTTTCATACAAATCCTATTATTCACTGTGCCCACACAGTCAAAAGCATTTCTATATATTAATAAAGAAAAGAAAAAGAGAGTAGAAAATAAAAGGAGTGAGGCAGAAATAAAAAAAATGTAAGAGAAAGCTGTAAGAAGTATATACAATGGAATGTTACTTACTGTTTATATTAATAGAGTTAAAAATAAAACATATTATTTACTCTTATTTAGTTCTGATTATTATTAGTTAAAGCATGACAGATTATTTACAAACAAGCATAAGCAGTATAATCAAGAAAGTATAATTAGAAATAGCATTTGAAGAACTTATAAACTTTTACAAGAAATAAATATGTTATTATTCTATTAATGATATTTTCATTACTGTTCTCTCCCTGCCCTCCCCCACCCTTTACCCACTACATAATCTAAATAGAATGTCATTGTTTAAACAAAGAAAATAATAAAAGAAGGAAAAAAAAGGTAAAGATAAAAAATGTATCAAATTACTAACCTTACTTTTTTCAGAAAGAGAAACAAATCGAGTCACAGCCTGCCATTAAATCCTCAGGCATTTTGACTGGTTATGAAACAAAACATTTCTTTGCACATAGAGAATAACTTTGATTAAATCTTTTCCAAAATATTTGTGGCTTTCTGGAAATGCAGGAACTATATTCAAAAAGATTAATAATGAACTAAAATGATGAGAGAGAAAAAAACATATAACAAATCATTTGTTTTTAGTCTCTTCTTCTTCTCTGAAGTCTTCCAGGAAGCTTCAGTTGCCAATCTCTTCAATGAAGAACTGGCCCATTCCATTTCTTCTATTTTATCCAAAATCCTTTTTCTTTGACAAACAGTAAAGCAGAGTCTAAATCATCGAAGACCTTAGGACCATCAGGAAGGAAGATTTTAAGCTTGGCAGGAAACAGAAGGTATGTTTTAAACTGTGCTTTTAAGCTCCCTTATTAGTGGCAGAAAAACTTTTCTTTTAGCAATTACCATGGAAGAATAGTCATTGTCAAAACACAGTTGTCTCATTAAACTTAACAGGAGCTTTAGCCCAAGCAGATTTAAGAACCATCTCTTTATCAAAAGATGATAGAAATCTAACTATAACTGATCTAGGATAGTTTTTGTTAGAGTTAGTATTAGCTATAGATCTATGTGCTCTTCGATACCAAAGAGAATGCTTCTGGTAAATCTAAAGTTTTAGAGAGCCATGTTGTTAAAAAGAAGTAATATTGTTACCTTCAATATTTTCTGGCAGTCCAAAAATCCTAATGTTATTGCCTAGATCTATTATCCAGGTCATCCAGCTTTGTTTGTAAATGTGTATTTTGTTTCAGCAGAAACTCAATGTTGATTCCCTCTTCTTGTATTTTATTTTCCATGTCATTCACAGCTTCTTCTATGCCTGTCATCTGGATCTTCTGTTGTTGCAGGTCCATATGTAACAAGTCTATTTGTTTTGTAGTTTTTCTATGAAAGTGTCTATTTTAGTATCCATTTTATCCATCTTAGCAGTAAGTTGCTGGACTATAATTATCAGAGACTGAAGTTCTTTCTTGATGCTGGAGTCTTGAGAATTTGTCTTACTGGAACTCATTTCAGACTGATAAACTGACAGGAAAATTTCCAAAGTAATTTCTGACAGGAATATTATTAAGATTTCCTTTCTTTTTTAGATATAGTTCAAGAACTATATAAAACAAACATATTTAGAAAGAAAATTACTTCAAGAATTAATTTTTTAAGTAATTAATTCCTGTCAATGTAATGAAATTGGTGGAGCTGAAGAAATCTGCTGCTATCCTGTGTTCATCCTTGGCCACGCCCCAGTCAAGCAGATTCTAATTGTATCCCATGATTTTATGATTCTATATTTTTATATATCTATATATATATGTGGGGCATGTATATATATATATATATAATGATTTTCATAGATATTATATTCATTATATATTTTATTATATTATATTATATATATTATAATTATATATATATATATATATATATATATATATATATATATATATATATATATATATATATACATATATATATACCCATGCAGTCTATAACAACTCTGATGTTTAGTTTATCTCATGAGGCTTAACTGCATGTGCTTCAATATTGATTTTAGCAAACATCTGATGGATTATTTGCACATTGCCTGCACATACAGTTTTTAACTACTATTTTTTAATTCATTCTTTATATGTATGTTTTTATATGTATTTGGAAATGTCCTTTTTTATTAGTGTGATTTGAGATATATATTTGTTTTGTTTACTCATATTTTGTTCATGTTAATAGATGAGTACTAGCTGACTAATTATTTAATTGCTTAATTGGAATCACTATATAAGGAGTACATCTATGGGGTTGCTAGAAGGATCTGAAGAAACTATATTTGTGAAAGTGCTCATCCGTTTGTGCACACCCACTTGGAATTAAACTTTTACGTTTTATCTTACTTCTGCTGCACTCGTTATTTTGGTTAAGAATATGCATGTGTTTTGTTTGCTATGCATCTGTTTCAAATTTGTTGGTTTGGGTTAACTGGAACACACATGCATGCTGTTATAACTAATTGTGAAATGTTTTGTTCATGACTAACCAATATATCTTGGAAAAGCTCAACACCATAGCACATTTGAGAAGGCAGATCCCTGCGGATCCACCTGTCCCACCCCATATGGCCACATGGCACTGGGCCCTAACACATCTGGGACCCAACCTGGAACTTCCTCATCTGCTGGTCCTGCACCACCTTTAGGTGGAACAGCCTCAGAAGATGGGGCCCATCCCCCCTGGGAGCAGGCGCGAAGAGGACCCTGTCACCTGATGCAGGTTCCGAGGTATGGTGCACAGTGTCATCTGCATGGAGTTGGATGGATGGCTGTGCCAGATGGAGGGCCACCTGGTGCACCTTGAGAGGTAGGCTGCCTCTCCTGTCCTGCCCCCAGCTCAGCCACTTTTGGGACCATGAAGGTACAGTGGTGACTGCCTATGGGTGGGGACCTCAGTGCCACTGTATCCATTTGGGGGCTCATGGGCATCGGATTCCCAACCACCCTCCTCATCAAATGTGTTTACCTCCTCATGTGTCATATACCACCCCTGTCTGCTGTCTTGTCTGTCTTGTCTGTGAATTCAACCTATCCTACCCAACCTACCTCCCCAAACATACCTACAGCCCTTTCCCAACATCCCACTCTCACCTTAAAAAAAGGGCATCTGTCCTGCAAAAAAAATTGCCTCATACATAGCTTTACATGTACAGTGAAATTAATCAATTTACTCAAACATTATTCTACAAATGTCTGTCACCAACACCCCTCCCTGTGGGGTGTGAGGCTGTAAATTCCAAATCTACACATTATCCATAGCTGTTGCTGCAGAAGAAATGTAGAGCTATGGTAATTTCCTACACCCATCCTGCACGTCCCTAGCTGGTTTTCCTAATGTTTTACCCCTGCTTGCCCCCGTTTCACCACTTTCCTATCACCTTTTTTCTTTTCTTTAATTAAAATTAGTGTGGGTGTAAGCGGGAGTAAGCAGTGCTAAGTGAAACTAAGAGGACTTAAATGTCTGTTAGCATCGCTTAGCTTCGTGCAAACCCAGGCAAACCCGCCTACAGCTGCTTAAAAGTGCTTTACTCACTCTGTCTCTATCAGTCCTTGTTCTGGCCCAGCAGCAAAATAATCAGCCTTGCCAAGTATCGAACCCAGGACACTGTGCATTACAATCACAGCAACGCACCACTACACCATCTGAGCTGTGAGCATTTGTAATGCTTTTACAACCATATCATGCTTTATGGTCATTTGACATTAATGGAAAAAAGTCATCACTACCAAGACTTGACCCAGGATCCTGTGCACTACAATCATAGCAATGGACCTCTATACCATCCAAGTGGTAGGAACTTGTAATGTTTTTACAAACATATCATGCACTACATTCAGTTAACATAAGGAAAAAATACATATCTGTAGTACTCTTGCAAAAACATGTTTTGTGGTGTGTCGAATACTTTTTTTTGGGGGGGGTTAATTTCGAGATTCCAAGATCTTGAGGTTCTGAATTCAATAGTCTGAACCTCAGGATTTTGGTATTTCAAAATTAAGAAGTGAATCCACACACACACACACACACACACACACACACACACACACATATATATTTATATATATATATATATATATATATATATATATATATATATATATATATATATATATATATATATATATATATAAAACCACCCTCTTACTGCAAGACATATGCAAAAAGCCTGACAAAGTGGGGTGATAAAGGGCAAACAATAGTGATATATTTGAAATATGGCTGTTATATCCATAGAGGTCTGCTAGAGTAGCATGGTTTGATTTAACAGATATTTTCTGATAAATTCCAGGTCTGAAATACAAATGATTGTCATCATTTACTGATGTCAATGCTCACATCATCCCAGTGATTTGTCAGGAACCCACAACTATTATGGGGGAACAGACCAAACTTATGAACCACACATCTGGACAGTATCTAGATATCTGGACAGTGGAGAGGTATGACCACAGTCATGTAATAGAAGAGAAAAAACACTGAGAGCTGATAATAATTTCACCCAGCACCTTCTGAACCACAATAAGACCAACATGAAACTACCGCAAATCAGCTCTGGGGAATTACCCATGTATTTGCAAATATATCAAGCACTACAGGGATGTAAATGTTGGGAAAAGCAGACATTGGTGAGAAATTGTCCATCCGGAACCATTTCCACCACAGTCACAGCAACATACCAGTACATCAAATGAATGGTAGAATATAATGACTGTATAAACAAACATTTCCTGATTGCTAGTTTCACACTAAACTGACATATACTGCCCCAACTCACAGTCTACTGGAAATCCAGAGGTGTTACAGGACATTTCTCAGTCTGCCCCTACAAACATATATACCTGATAGACCACCAGCAACTGCAGCAGCATGCACAGTCAGATAGAAAAGGATCTATGACACTCACATCTGCTACACTCCTTACTCTGCACAACAAACATTTACACACAACACTGCTACACAAACTTGGCAGTCTGTTAACAATGACTAGACATACATAGCTCTCAACTGTACAGGTTTACACAGAATGCCCAGGGTGTGGGATCATATTTATGGCCACTGCTGCATACCACTTCTGGGAGTCTGCTAAGTCACTGGGATGATATCAGGAGTGCAGTCACTAAATAACAATATACCATACCTCTGATTCTCTTATTGCAAGACATCCATACAAAGCCTGACATAGCTGGGGGACAGGGGGCTGAAAAGAGGAACATATCTCACATAGTGGTGTTACAAACTCTAACAGTTACTGGTGTTACAGGGATTGTTGTAACATAACATCTCTGAAGAATATGCTGTATGAAAAACAAATGGATGTTAACATTTACTGACTACAATCCTCATAGTATCCTACTGATTTCTCTGAAGAACAGACCAAACATAACAGGCAAACTTCTGGGCAGTCTCTGGACATCTGGACAGTTGATAGGTATGTCAGAGACATATCACTGTCAGATGTCAAGTCATGAAGAAAATGCATGTCCAGACAAACCCTGTTAATCTAGCAATCTTCTATGTGTATAGCAGCAATACTTACTTACAATTTTTACCCACTTCTGGAGCTTTGTCCCCCATGTTGTTGGGCTGTCTCTATATGTCTTGTTCTGAGAGGTATTTCCACCTACTGTCTGTGAAGCTGTAGCCCCCACACCTCCATAATGTCTTCCATACAGGCAAGAAAAAGGGGCAAGGCCCATATGATGGGCTTAATTATAGCACTGTGTAGCTATGGTATTGGCTAATGGAAAGACAACACAGCTGCTCTGGATGCACATAGCAAGTTGGAGACACCAAATGGTGCACAGGCCATCACCTGCTCATGAGTATTGCCTACAAAAGGCAAGCTGCTGCTTATGCAACACAGGTCTGAACCCATCTACGCAAAGACAGACTGCAACTACACAAACCTAAACATTTGCATTATTCTGAGGAAACTCTTCAGCACTATAACAGGTATGCTAATCACTTAAGCTTGTAATGGAATGTAGAAGGGGGGATGCAATAAAGTGAAATAGGAAGTTAAACACCAGGTTGCAATAAGACCTGCTGGATTCACATGCTGCTGTCCGGCACCTATGGCCATTCCTGCTTGCCCTGTCTGCAGTGACATGAATCACACAGCTCTGGCCCCTGCATCACTGACTCACCACAGCAAAGGTCAGCTCATGTATGACTACTGCTGAAGTGTTTGTTGTCCAATACTGACTGTGATGCTGCTAGGCCAGCTACCTGGGATGTTGTAAATATTCATGTCACATGTGAATGCTACTATGATGCATATGCTTGTCTTACAAATGTAAGAGACTTATATAGGGTATGTGCATAGTAAACAACAGGCGCAGAGGTGTGTGTTGAACTGTATGCTATATACTGAGCCCATACCTGTGAACTGTCTAGAGATTTGCAGACTGACCACATGTCTGCCTTATATTTGTAGTTAGTGTCTCATACAGTTGTGTAATGTCTGGCAAATCACTGGCAACCCATTAAAGACTGAAGTCATAACATAATAGCATACAACCTTTGAATGCAAAACCGTCTTTGCTGGCAACTAAGTTTGTTACAGCTAGATTCATAAAGTGTCACTATTTCCAGCCTTTGCCCACCACTGATGTGTGCCTTTGTGCAGATGTCTTGCTCTAAGAAGAGCTAGGTGTCTTAGAATGAAACCCATGTCAATGCAAGTGTACCTTGTCCTGTAGGATGCCGACATTTGTGCAGTCACTGACATCTGCTTTGCAGCTGTAGAAAGCATATTAACATTGCCAGGTTACACATCCCATCATATGTTTAAACCCCAAATGGAGGGCTGCAAAGCCACAGGAGGTGTTAAACATTGTCACACACATGCACACCTCCAGGCTGACCAAACAGTATGATGCATGGGAGAAATCCTGAGTGCAGTTAACAGTTGACAAAACACCTACTCAAATCATAGCTAGCTACAGACCTCCAACCATAAATCTGGACACCCACCACACCTATCAGGACTTGCTGGAATCTATCAGGATTCAGTCATCTACCCAACCATAGTGTGCATGACCTATGCCACCTGTACATGAACGTACACAGATTCCTCGGCTTTGTCAAAGGCAATGCAGTGAACTGGCCCGGTCAGCACTCCTATGTCAGGTGAAAATATCCTGCACCTGGTCCTAACAAACATGAGTAGCCACTGTGGCCCTCCTACAGTGTCATCCTCCTTGGTAAGATCTGACCACATAGCCATCACTGTTCAGGTCACCATCTCCCCTGCCACCTCCAGTCAGGGTCAAACAAAATAAACTTTACATGGTATCAGGCCTATGAAGACTCAGAGCAGGTAGAAGTCGCTTTACAGCCACCATCCCATCAGTTGGAACTAGCAGTAGTGTCCAAGTCCACAACACAATACTATGTCAGCACCTACATAGCTGTATGGCCTCAGCAATACCTGACAGGACAACATCATCTCCCTCAAGGTAGGGTAAATGGCCGTGGTGGACAGCAGAAATACAATAATAAGTGGAAATAATTGCTGGACAGGGCCGAGAAGGAGCAGGTGCCTTATTGGAAGCAATGTCATCTTGGTCTGAAGAAGCAAATGAGGTCACAGGTGAATTACCCTAAGGTTATCTTTGAGTGCAAATTGAACACATCCACCAAGGCCAATCACTAGGCTTTCCACACATATGTCTGCAATCCCAGAGGCACCACCCAAGCTGCTTTGTAGTGGTGGTCAGTAACACCACATACACATATGGCATAGATATAGGCAACCTGCTGCAGACAGGTAAAGTGTAAGCATTACCCCCCATTCCCCCATCTGTGCACATTTGCATGCACATCACCTGCCTCCTTCCCCTCATCATCAGGAAGCAGGTCCATGATACCCTCTCAAAGGCAAGACACAGAAGTCTTCATAGGCCTGATACCATCCCTGGCTACATCCTACATGAACTCAGGCATGAGCTCTCAGCTCCATTACACACTGTAGTCAACCAAAGCCTGAGCACTGGTGTCATCCCATCTGCACAGAGGACAGCCACTGTCATCCCTATACACAAAGGCAGAGCAATCCACTGACCCAGCCAATCATATTCACATCAGCCTAACTAGCCTGCTCTGCAGGGGCATGGAACACAATATCAAGGACATTATGAACAGGGACATCGGCAATCTCAAAATGCTTGAGCCCACACAGTGTGGTATTCTCAAAGCAAGATCAAGCCTGTTAAACCTGGTCAACTTCTCTGATGCGGTCAAGAAACACAAGGACGAGGGGAAGATGGTGAACAATGCCCACCTTCACCTAGCCCAGTTCTCTCACAATAATCCCCAGGCAGACAGGATACATATGCCTATACAGCTAGGCATCAACCTATATGTTACCAGAAGGGTAGCTAACTGGCTCAATGATAGTGCCCACTCAGTCAAAGTAGTGTAACACACCTCTAGTAGTAGAGTCTGCCAGAGCATTGTACCCCAAGGATCGGTCTGGGGGCCTCTACTGTTTGAGACATATGTATCTGAGGTACAAGACAAAAGCAGTGGTCTGTGACTGATCATGTTGATGCTTGCAAGCTGGCCACTGTCTTACATTCCCCTAATGATGTGAGCATCCTCCAAGAGGCCCTCACCCAAATTAATGACTGGTGCAAGCAGCATTGCCACAAACTGAATGCCAGGAGATGCATCATCATCTTCCCTGTTGTGGCAGATGTCATCCACACTAACTATGACAGTAATAATGTACTGAGCATGCAATCAGGTGTGAGGTGACTTGTGCACCAAGGTTGGTAGCAACCTGACAGTTTCCTTCTGTGTGGGCACCATTGTATGGAAGGCTATCTACATGGCCCACCTCACAAATACAGATATGTCATCCAGGAATCAGGAGGCTACAACATCCCTGTGCTCCACCCTTTTCAGACACATTACCAGGTACAATGGCTCCTTTGGTATGTACCTTGCCAAGCAAATGCAGCAGCTGCAGAGACCACAGAGGTTCCTGACCATGCAAATCCAGGGTCTGCAACACCTATCCTATACAGATAGGCTTAAAGCCCTGTCCCTGTACTCAGTTTCATACAGACTGATAATAGGTGATCTGTGTCTGGCATATGAGTCCATTTCCAAACCAGCCTTGATGGCATTTCTGCATATCTGTAAGACAAACCCCACTCACACAAGCCTCATGCAAGGCCCTCACCTGGTTTGACATATATAGTACTTGTTGGAGGGATAGTGTAGTGCCCCACACAATGCACTGTCTGTAAAATACAATCCCTCCCCATGTCTAGCAGAGTATGTGTATAGCCCACTTGAAGAAGAAGCTAGATGACTGCATGGGAAATGGATAAGACACCCCTGGGATCCCACGTGTGTCCCAGCTGGCCAGGGGAAACAGGTGCTGGTTTTGAAGGGACATGGGCAAAAGTGTGGGCCAGGCTTATGAGGTCATCAAGACCAATAGCCTGGTATCATCCTATGAGGCTCTGCACCTAGTACTTTACATGTTTCCTGCATGTATTGCAGTCTGTCCTGCACTGTTGTCTGAAATGAATCCACATGAGTCTGAACTGAGTAGGTACTGCAGTCTTAGCTTATACTCTTGTTCCTTCATCAGTTATCATCACATAGCATTACATCTTGTTATTGTGTGTGGTCTGTATAGCAGGAAGTCAGCTCTTACAGTACATGCATATGCACTTGGTGACACTGTATTGCTCACTCCAATAGCCTTGATCTTGGTCACAATTACCATTCTGCTAATAGGCCCATCACACAGTAGGATTTGTCACCCTTTGTTGTGGGCCTTACAGTAGCTGTGAAAGCACGCAAAACAAAACTCCAAACTGACGAACCCAGAAAGAAGCCGCTGGCTGTCACATAGTCCGAGTGAAGAAGTTGTTGCAAAAATAACAACCAGCAATAAAAATCCAGCTGGAAGCAAACTGTTGAAGTAACAATTTTAATAATAAAATACATCCACGACGTACTGCATAAAGCGCTTTTCGTATTCGGACTGAATACTTTGTCAAATGCACATTACATTAACTGTTGGGCCATTTAAATAGTTAAAATATAGTGAAACAGGAAATCACATCATGTCTAAACTTTCCCATACATAAAAAGTATGGCATATTCATGCCCATTCATAAAAATACTCGTTCATACACACTCATCATAAACATTGGGGTGTATGTACCTTGTTAGCCATGATGCACTATTGCTGTTAGTACTGCTGACAGGCTGTAGTGATCACATACTGTATTCTGGTTGTGTTCCAGGTGTCTGTGTTTCTGCAGGCTGTGGGCTTGCTGACAGTAGCAATGAAGAGTAAGGCAGAGTGGAAACACAGTGACTTTTTCATAGCCAAGGTACAGCTGTATATGTACATGTTTATCAGGTGTGTCTACGTGCAGCAGTGTGTGAGGCACAATTGTGGCAGACAGTTTGATCTTGAATACATACCCTTGACACAGCCACCTAGCCTTCATACATGTCACCTGGGTGTCCTGTAGGACCGCAGGCTCACACATACAGAGGAGGTTACTTGATTACTGGGACTAGGTCCCTCACAAGCTTAGCCATTACTTTAACTGCAACAGATTCAGCTTTCAGCACCTGTTGCCCCTGCCATTTCTGTCCCATCCATTCAACTATCATGCAGTTGATGAGGGTATGCCTGATACTGTGTATGACAGGTTTATGGTATATATTCCTGACACAGGTCAGCCTGTGTTAGTCTAACATGACAATCACCAGCATGTGTGTCTGCTATCTTATATGCATGTCTGCCCTCTTGTGCTGGCAGTGCACACAGAGTCATAGTCCTGTACTTGGGGCAGCTGATGAAAGGCTGAGCACTTCCCCCTACCTGCACTGTCTTACAAATGATAACACTAGATACATAACACAAACAGCACAGCGGTACTGTAGTGTGGCAGTGTCTTCCACTACTATTGAAGTAGGTGACAATTGCAGGGGTTTTTAGGATTGCCAGTGGTGGGTTCAGATGCCCTTAACATGTTAGAGCCAACTGACATACACACACACACACACACACACACACACACACACACACACACACACACACACACACACACACACTGCTGCATGGGAACATGCATTGAAACACACATGCACATGGAGGCAACACGTCTTAGAGAAGATGACCTACCCATCTATTAATGTACAATACACAGTGATATGACCATGGCATGTACCACAATGGCTTGTTGTTAGAAACTATGTAACTGCTTGTACGGTGGATGATATCTGTATGGGCTGACACTAGGTTGGCAATGGGAGAGTTTACAGGGTGGAAGAGGCACACAAAATAATATAGCCATCACATACATACACTAAAGATGGCCACAGGGGCATTGCATACAGAAACACATACACAGTTGCCATTATACATATTAGTCACACTACATATCCAGTTGTATGTACTATAGTGCTGTGTACACATGACATGACATGATCCACACAGATTATATGTCTGGGACATAACATGCAACCTCATACAACAGGTAATCTTGCGAATGCCTTCATGGATGGTGGGATAACCCACCAGACATAACGATTGGTTTTGTCTACTGCTCCTACAAACCTGCACAAGTGATTGAGTGACAGACTTTGTATAAGCATGATGTGTCAGTCAGGAAAGATGTCTGATGGTGGCATTTATGTCACAATGGTAACTGTGACATATTTGGCAATGATATCACAGGACGGATCATTGTTAGGGGACACAGACCACATATAGGTTGCAAACATGTGGATATTCTATGTACATCTGTACAGATGACTGGTATGGCTGCATAGTGTTACATGATGCATGTGAGGTAGATGCCGTTAACAGGCTCTTTAAAGTAATGTCATGGGTAGAGGGTTAACAGGCCTTAAAAAGGTATAACCTACACACACAACAGCCACAGGTGATATGCTTCACACACACTACTAGAGTTGTCAGTATTGACATTAGATTACCTACCTATCTAATTATTTTCACTATAGTATTACGCTGTTATTGCACACACTACAGAGCTTAGAGGGATGACAAGTGTATACAGGTACATCTAAAGTGAATGACATCAGCAGGTCTTGTAAAGTAGGGCAAGGGGATGTGTATTGGGTGGTATACACCTCAAAATGGTACAAACCCCACCCCCAGAAGATATGATTCACACACACACACACACACACACACACACACACACACACACACACACACACACACACACACAAACATGCAATCACAGTTGCCAGTGCTGAGTTTGGAACCCCTACCTATCTAATTGTGTGTACTACAGTGTTATGCAGTTATCATATGCACCATGGAGCTTACAGGATTTAAAAGTGTCACAAGGTATGTCTAACGTGAATTACATCAAGACCCCTTGTAAATTATGGAAATGGGAATGTACTGGGTAGGAAGGGCATCAAAATACATTACCCTACAAACATATACTTACAAACACCTTCATGAGCACATATTTGACACAACTGAGTGCAGAACCCCTGCCTATCTAGTTATCTGTACTATACTGTTACTTTGTTATTACACATGCCACAGAGCTTATAGGGCTGAGTGCTGTCCAAAGGTACTTCTAAGGCAATGAAATCAGCAGGACTGCTGAAGCAGGGGACTGGGAAGTGTTGTGGGTGGGAAATTCTCAAAATACTTTGTTCTACAAAGACACACACTTACAAACTCTTGCACATACACTTATACACACACATTTGCCAGACGTGAGAATAGAACCCCTACCTATTTAGTTATTTGTACTATACAGTTACATAGTTATTGCACACAACACTGGGCTTATATGGCTAAAGGTTGTCCAAAGGTACTTCTGATGGTAATGACATCAGCAGGACTGCTAAAGTAGGGCACTAGGATGTGTAGTGGTTGGTAATGGCCTAAAACTGTTTTACCTACAAAGAAACACACACACACACACACACACACACACACACACACACACACATTCATGTTTGCCAGGACTGGGATTAGAACCCCAACTTATCTAGTTATTTGTACTATAGTGTTAAACAGTTATCACACGTGCTACAAAGGTTATAGGGCTGACAAGTGCTCAAAGGTACTTCTAAGGTGAATGACATCAGCAGGACTGCTAAAGTAGGGCACTGGGATGTGTAATGGGTGGGAAAGTCATCAAAATACTTTGTACTACAAACATGCACACACACACACACACACACACACACACACACACACACACACACACACACACACACACACACACACACACACACACACACACACACACACATTTTCCAGAACTGGGAATAGAACTCCTGCTTCTCTAGTTATTTGTATTACAGTGTTACACAGTGATCTCATGAACTACATAGCTTATAGGGGTGATAAGTGCACAAAAGTACTTCTAAGGTGAATGACATCAGCAGGACTGCTAATGTAGGGCACTGGGAAGTGTTGTGGGTGGAAAAGTCCTCAAAATATTTCAGCCTTCACACATGCACTCTTATAAACACTTGGATACACACACACACACACACACACACACACACACACACACACACACACACACACACACACACACACACACACACACACACAAACACACACACACACACACACACACACACTTCGCAGAACTGGAAATAGAGCCCCTGCCTATCTAGTTATTTGTAATACAGTGTTATATAGTTATCACATGTGCTACAGAGCTTATAGGGCTGACAAGTGCCCAGAGGTGCTTCTAAGGTGAATTATATCAGCAGGACTGCTAATGTAGGACACTGGGATGTGTACTGGGTGGAAAAGTTCTCAAAATACTTCATCCAACCAACATACACAAACATTTGCCAGAACTAGGAATAGAACCCATGCTTATCTAGTTATTTGTACTATACTGTTACATAGTTATTGCATGCTTCACTGAGTTTATAGGGTTGAGGTTGTGCAAAGGTACTTTTAAGGGGAATGACATCAGCAGGACTGCTAAAGTGGGGCACTGGGAACTGTTGTGAGTGAGAAAGTCCACAAAATACTTCATCCTATAAACATACACACTTACAGACCTGTACACACACACACACACACACACACACACACACACACACACACACACACACACACACACACACACACACACACACACACATTTACCCCAACTGTTCTAGTTATTTGTACTACAGTTTCACGCAGTTATCACATGCACTACAGAGTTTATAGGGCTGACAGGTGTTCAATGGTACTTCTAATGTGAATGACAGCAGCAAATCTTGTGAAGTAGGACAATGGGAAGTGTACTGAGTGGGAATGACCTCCTAATACTTAAACCTACAGACAAATATGCACACACACACACACACAAAGGTAGGTGATGTGGTATTATAACCCCCACCTCAGTACTACTACACAATGGAGCTCATCTTCATATTGGCACGTGTGACTGGTTATGACCGGTATGCCACTGTCCATAGCAGGATATCACTCTATGCCATTCAGGGTATCCGTGTGTATGTCTCACTCTCTGTGTGTCCTCCTGTGTCTGTCTCTCTCTCTCTATCACTGTCTGTCTCTCTCCCCCACATCTATGTGTGTGTATACTTGACATATTTTTATATGTTGCCCATATATATGTCTGTGTATCACACAAAGCGGATGCAGATAAATCGCATATGGGCCACCTACAGCTAGCTGAGGGTAATCCTATCTGATGGGTGTGTGTAGGGACAGTTAAGGTGTACATAGCTGTCTGTATGCAAAGACATATATGGACAATACAGCTATATAGTCCGATTTGGGTTTCAACATGGTCTGTGATCCTCTAAGTGTAGGATCATGTCCAGTATGATATTCTATAGTGAGATCGGGTATTCATTCCAGAGATAGCTGTACTTCAGTCTGGGGCTTTGTATGCTACACCCATACCTCTAAAAAGTAAAAAGGACTTTCCTAGAGGTACTGGATTTGTTTTAGCAGACATTTTCTGACATATCTGAAGTCTGACACTGGAATATATTGTCTCATTACTTAGTGATAGACATCCTCAGATCATCCCAGTGCTTTACCAGAGGACTACAAGATGTATGATGCACAGACCAATATTATGAGCCTGACTATATACATTCGTGCCCAAAAAGGCCAGTTGAGAGGTGTGGCTACAGCTGGTTGACTGATGAAGCTGTGTAAACAGTCTAGCAACTTGGTAATATACTAGCTGAGGATCTCCTGCTTGTGTGGTATTCTTCTTACCTGAAAAGTCATATCCTGGTGTGGCCATACCTCTCAACTGTAAATTTTTGCCAGATTGTCCAGGTATTTCTCTAGAAGTTTCATCCAGTCTACATAAACTTGCATTTTATGGCAAGTTAGTTGCATACAATTGAAGCCTGATGTTACAAAATAATGACAGACATTAGTGTTTCAGACTTCATAACCTTCAGACAATTTCTGCTAATGGAAAATCACTTTTCTAGCAACTTTCTCAGTATGTAAGGGCAATATTTATAACACGTGCCTATTATTGGGCCTTTGACTCACTTTTATTTATGACCTTGTCCAGATGTCTTGCTGTCAGAGGTTGAGTGGTATGGGTGTGGGTACAGAGTGCATTCTACTGTGCAGAAATGTCCATTATATGTGCAGTATATTCCACATAGCACTGTGACTTTCAGGTATGTCAGTGGCAGAGCAGTACAGAGTAATGTGGTGAACCACTGACAGACAGTTGTGTATAGGTTGATAGGTTGATATGACATTTGTAGGGCATTGGCCCTGAAGCCCATGTAACCCATGCAGATGAGAGTGTATCCCATGTTACAACATGTCAGCATGCAGAACCACTGTCCAGCAAGGACACAGGTGGGATTACATGACTGTACTTTGTGATTCCCGTGCACTTATACAGGGATCATATCACTAGGGGTGTTGAGGCACTTGGCTTGCTGTTGACAGGGAGTGTATTCCACAGATGGTGGAGTGTGTGGTACACGTATAAGTCACACCAACAAGCCATACTGATATCACAGCCCAGGTTGATGCTGTGCCTACAGTTTGATGGGGAGTGCCTTGAGTTCCAGCTGTGCAACATTCTAATCAAGGCAGGGTCTGGATTGCTTTGTACGCCAGACATGGGTCACCTCAGTGAGTGTGTATGGAATGGGGTAGAGTGACAGTGATGTTAGCCTATCTGTGTAGGGTAGGAGTTTGGGGCTTGGGGTAAGGCCTTAGTGTTTTCAAGACCCTGGTGTGTGGAGTCTGCATGCTCTGTGGTGTGCAGGTTTGTGGAGTTCTCATGCGATTTTGCCTCGGTGGTGCACATTGTTTGGGTTTTTGTTTTGTTGCAGACCTCCACTTACATGGGTCTATGTTGTGTATATGCAGGAAATGTTTACTGACTCCATACACTGATTGGCACCAATGTTACTGCACAATCTGTTCTAGTGTGCACATTCTCCATTCATCTGGCAAGTGGTCCCCCTTCCCCTTATGTGTATCTCTTTGTCCTTCTGTAGTCCAGTCACAGGCTTTGGCCACAGTGGCAGCTGTTATGTATTTGTAATTCTTATGTGGGTGGGGTACATGTTGTTACATCACACACAAGGTTGTGAACTTCACACCTCTGAGTGTACCTGTTTAGCAGGTTGTCCATCATTGCACCACTCCATTAGCTGTGGTCTTAGATGGTTTGTGTTGCCATATGTTATTATGAGGCTACATGTGGGCCTAGCTGTCATACCATGACAGACTGACATCTGGACAGGCCCAAATATGACAGTCAGACAAAGGCCCACACCTGGGGACAGGGTGTTAATGTTCTGCCAAACATAGACAGTTGAGAGACTGGTTTGGTAATTGCTTGTTTGCTCTTATGGATATGACATCTGCTTCCCCACTGTCTTCCATTGCTGTTTTGACATGATGCTTTCTTGTTTTGCAAATAGTTGGCAAGCAAATGAAATGTTAGGACAAGCAGAACAGATATGCAAGGCATACTTCTGCTCCTTCTGTGACAACTTGTATCATTCCAGGGGTATGGCTGTTGGCCAGTGACATGTTGTCAGTGCTGACATAGAAAGGTGGCAGCCTTTTATAAACTGGCAATACACTGACCTTCAGGTACCCGCTGTCCTGCTAGGCACCATACCTTTCAATGTCTGAGATCCAGACACCTGGACAAAGCCATAAGTAATTGGGGGACAGAGGCCTAAATATAGGGACCATTTTTAAGTATTGGCCTTACAAACCTAGAAAGGTGTTTCAGTAACAGGTTTTGCATTTGCATGGGTGTTTCTATAGGGTATAAAGTCTGACAATATAATCTGTCATTATTTTCTGACCTTAGTCTTACGTGATTCGCAAATGAATTGCCAGACAACCACTATTTCATGATATACAGACCGCAAACCTCTGGACATTCTTCAATAGGTCTGTACAGCTGAGAGGTATAGTATTTTTTTTTTTTTTTTTTTGTTTTACGGGTGTTCTGCTGTCTGTCTGGGCCCCTTTTTCAGCAGAGGCCCGGGGAGAAAAGCTCCATGGTAGGCACTGTGTAGGTTATGCCACGCCATGTACTGTCCATATGTGTGGTCCCCTGTGATCCCCTGTCCATGAGACAGCTTTTCTGCAATAACAGATATTGACATCTGGACAACTCCTACTGTAGGTGTAGCTGACATGCAGAATAGTTGGCACTTCAGTTCTTGGAACATGGCCCTGTCAAACAGAGTACTGTACCTAGGCCACTATGACACAACAGCCAGGAGTAAGTGCTGGCTACATCCTGACAGTATTAATCACACATATACATAGCTCATTGACCCCAGCATATTATGGACATGCAACAAGTTATCATGTTGATTGGGACAGCCCTGGCAATGTGTGCTCTTCTGCTATTTCCCTACAAACATACATGTTACTGCATTTCTATGGGAATATGGGTGTGGGGGGCACACCTGTCAACTGTACACATTTGCACAGACTGTGCTGATATTTGATTTACATTTTGTTTCTATTTAGCATAGCATTGTACCCTGACTTGGAGACTAGTGGCATATTGCTAAAGACCACAAGTCAGATTGTAATGGTGTACATTTGAGTTTCAGACGTCTTACCCTTCAGAACTTTACTGCAACTACAAGACCTGCTGTGCTATCATTGTCTAAGTCTGTAAGGGGGTATTTCATCATTGTCACCATTTGTAGGCCTCTGCCAGACATGTCTTTATGGTTTTCTATGGCTGATTCCCTGGGTAATACAGAGGGGTGAGTATGGGACCCCCACACTGACATCCACGCCTGTGATCTATGACCTCCCCAGTTAGTTGTTCCCCCACATATACTGCAGTGGGATTTTTCCCCTTGGATACTGCTGCATAGTGTGCAGAAGCCAGTATTAGGCAACCATTTCCTGGTGTCCCACATAGCTGTCAGTTGTCTGCTGCTATCCCAATAGGCCACCCCATTCCCTTGCATGCATGCAGTGATACCATAGATATGCTACCAGAACATACTAATCCATTAATTTATTGTTAAGCAGACTGACCTACCTTGTGCCTGTGTGTAAATGGTGCTTGAAGGCTGCCTATGTCAGATGCATGCAGTACACTGCCTATACATGGTAAGGTACATGTAGTGTGATGTGTGTGGCATCCATTTTACTGTGTGCGCATGTCAGAGAGAAGTGTCAGTCCCTGGGTCCCTACAGTGTCAGTGTGTGTGCTATGCATTGCCTCTTTGCCAAGGCCAGAGCATACTGGGTGCACCACCATCTACCTACAGAAGCTGGCTCAGGGGGGTCCTTCTCCGAGTCCATCTGCACCTGTGGGGACCTTGGCAATGGTGAGGGGCTGTGTGACCCTTCCCTGTGCTGTTTCTGCAGCAGCTTTTTCTGCAGGATCATATTGTGTAGCATGGCACACAGTATGAACATGTGTGCACATGTAGCTGGAGAGTACTGCAGGTGTCTGCCAGATATGTCAAGGCAGCAGAACCGTGACTTCAACATCCCAAACACATGCTCTGTGATGATGCTGGTTTGTGCGTGTGCCTCATTATGGTATTTTTGAGTGTGTGTGTGTGTGTGTGTGTGTGTGTGTGTGTGTGTGTGTGTGTGTGTGTGTGTGTGTGAGAGTATGTGTGAGCATTTCTGATGGGTGTCATCATCCACTGCTCCAGTGCATAGCCAGCATCCCCCACCAGATGGCCATAAGGGATGTCCCCCCTGGCAGATTCCTGGTACAGCTGTGAGGAATGCCAGATGTGGGAGTTGTGATAGCTTCCAGGGCTGCCAGCACACATATTAATGATAATTCCCTGGGCATTGCACACAACCTGGCAGTTGATGGAGTGAAAGCCCTTGTGGTTTATGTAGACCCTACCTTGTTCACCGGGTGGTGCTTTGATGTGGATATGCATGCAGTCTATAGCACCCAGTACCTCCAGGTAGTGCTACATGGTGGAAGAGGTACATACTGCTGGTCCTCTTCATACTGGTTCTGAGGAAGTAAATGTGCCCACCAGAATGTGGTAGCATGGCATCCAGGAACTGGTGGAGTACACTGTTTCTGTGAGACCCCATGATGTCCCCAGTAGGTCTTTGGAAAGTACCTGTAGCTAGTATTCTTAAGGCTTTACATACCTTGGTATCACTGGGATGGGTTCCTCTCTGTTGGTTCTGGGTCTGAAATGAGGCTGACACAGCTCAATGAGTTGCTGGAGTATGTCCCTGTCCACCCTGTAGTGCTCTACTATCTCCAGATCATGTAGCCCCTGGTAGGTTACCCTTGGTCTGAGCACTCTTCTCCTCCTCCTCAGTCTGGGGTGGTTGTCAGCATTATCCTCCTCATCACCCTCACCCTCTAGCACATACTGATGTATCAAAGTGACAGACGCCCCTAACATTTTGTTGGTTAAAATTCCCCCTGAGTGTGTACACCATTGGTGCAGAGTTTGTGGGGAAAAAACAAACTGACAGGTGTTTACATAGTTTATATTGTTGTGCTGCAGATGCTGTGTGTATGATTGTCTGACTGTGATACATTCCACCTGCCAGCTATAATATTTGTACTTGATTACTTTTATTCTGCTGTTCCCCATTTTTTTTTCCATCCCATTTCCACCCCTTTTAAGCCCCGTGGCTAACCGCACAAACAGTTCTGCTATTTCCAGTTTTTTTTAAGAGCTGGTGCACACTGTTCAAACCCATTTAGCTAAAGTAAATACTTTTAAGCAGAAATGGCCCTCCTCTGGATGTGGACACACACTCCTAATTTCATGGAATAAGCAAATATAGCCTCAGACACACCCCCTTGCTTAGCTGTGCTTAGCTAAGCTCAAATGGAAGCCGTGGAGCTCCAATTTGCTTACACCAAGCATGACAGACACCCTTTTCATGTCAGCTGCTTCTTCTTCTTACACCACTGCCTTATAGCTCCTACAAGGTTAAGTGCATCCAGACAATGGTCTCCCATTTTGCTATTCAGTAAATTTTGCTCATTTGCATACCACACTGCCTTAGTCCTTTGTTACACCACTACACCAGAGCCTATCTCCTTAGCAACCAGTGTTACCTGTTATTGTTTTGATTCTGCATGCTGCCCACTATAATGGCAAAATGAAGATTTCACTTAAAATTGTCTTTTCACATGTTTTTATTTTCTGCATGATCTCATTTGTGTGCCACTGTGCTACACGTAAACAGCTGAAATTGGCCAAAAAATGTATATTTTCATACTTTTACAACTATTTTCCATGCCAGTGGCCATATATTTTGTCATTGGCATGTCTAATAGTCATAATACATGCTTTACTTTGAGCTGTCATGCCCCCATTTTGATTTTTGCAGAAATGTACATGGTTCAGTACCTGAATATATTTCTGCAATGGACACTGTTCTGACATGGATGCCTGCCTGCTTAATGAATCGCTAATTCACCTCATTTGCATGGTTTTCACCAGCAAATTAGGTAATTAGCATTATTTATTGGTGTCCATGCCAGAATAGTCCTGGCAGGCTCGTGCACCCCCCTGCCTTGTTTACTGAATTGCTCGGTGGCCATATTCCATGCAGAAGCTGCTACACTATTCTGGCATGGGAAAAATGCTTTATTGAATTCCGGGGTGTGTGACTACAGTTATTCTCCTTATGGATATGTATCCAAATTCCCAATATCTCCTTATTTTTTGAGCTTCCCCCATTTTTTATCATAATCTCTTTCCACTTTGAATTATATATTCCTGTCATTGCTACATATAGGAGCTTTAACTGGGTTGATGTGAAATATCTATTCGAATCAAGTAATCCCAAACCACCTTGTTCTTTTGGAAGGATCAGCTTATCCCACTTGACTTTTGTCCTCTTCACCTCCCAGATAAAATCTTTCATTTCTTTATTAATTGCATCCTTGACTTATCCTCTGATTGATAAAAATATGCCTGACGTATATAAAACTACAGAGACTAAAACATTTTCACTGCTTGTATTTTGCTATCCATATACATAAAACATACCTTCCAGATTCCCAGTTTTTGTAATATCTTTTTAGTCTTTTCCCACATATCCTTAACTGCCCAAACAGAATCCTTTTAACACGTATGCCTAAGTATTTCATTTTATCCACTCCCCATAAATATCGGTATTGCTAAACCAAATTGTGTGTGGGTACATAGTTCATAGCTATTACCTTTGTTTTACTTTCTTTACTTTTGTATCCTGAAAAGACTTGTAATTGTCTCAGAATGTTTCACAACACTGAAATCTCCTTTTTCTGATTTTATCAGGTATAAAATAAAATCATCTGCAAGTAAAGCAAACTTTTCTTGATAAACACACCAATTACACCCTTAAATTTCTGAGTCCCTTACTTTCTTTGCCAATGGTTCTAAATATAATGCAAGTAACAAAGGTGAAAGATGACACTCTTGCTTGCAAGATTATGTTTTCCTTTCTACTGCAGTGTTTTTCCCTGAAACTGAATACATACATGAAAACACAATCCTGCCTCTATATTTTCGGGCCTGCTATTTTACCTTCATATACTATAGTGAACTCACTAAGACTACAGTGAAAACCCTCAGTCTAACATACAAGAATCCGTTAAATCCTGGTGGCATCAAACTAACATTCACTGTGCCTTGATATGCACCCCATTTCCTACCACAACAGCAGAACTGTGACATGCTGGTAAATCACAGCAGATCTATGACAAGCTGTTAAATCCTTTTACTGTTAAATCCTGATGACATCAAATTAGCATTCACTGTGCCTTCATATGGATCCCCAGCACCTATTTCTGCAGTAGACCTGTGACATGTTGGTAAACAGTAGAACTGTGGCATGTTGGTAAATCACAGCAGAACTGTGACATGCTGGTAAATCCTGGTGACATCACGCTGGCAATCAAGGTGCTTGTGCAGGAGTTCCCATCTCCTACCATAGCAGTAGTACATCCATGACTACCTGGAAAAGTCTGGTGCCATAAAACTGACAATCATAGCCCCAATGCATATATTCCCATCTTCTGCAATAGCAGCAGTTCCATGAGAAACTTTACAGTCCTAGTGATATGCTAACAATCACACCACCTACACATCCATTCCTGCAGCCTACCATAGCATAAAATGCACTACAAGCAGATAATCCCTGGTGGCATCAAGGTAGTGGTCATAGTGGCTACACTAATGTCTCCATCTCCTTACATAGCAGCAAATCCAGAAGAAGCTGGTAGACCCAGTGGTATCAAGCTAGCAATCATAGCACCTAGTCCATTTAAATCATAGGATCATAGAAAATGCAGTTAGGCTCAGTGCTTTGTATTGCCAGTACAGCCCCTAGAACACAGGCCCAGTGCTTTGCCTTGCCAGCACCACTCATGGACCATATCACCTTTTTGAAGGACCAATAGGTCAGTAATACCAGATGTGTATTGCAAGTACCCATCCAGTCATCCAACTCCTTCTTACAGTTTCATAGGTAAAAATGAGGCTATCGGTCTACAGACTGTTACAAGCCTAGCAAACAAACAGATGTCAGAATCAAACCCTGTGTCTTATATCTACAAGGTTTAAACCTTAACCATTATGCCAACCATCCCACATGTTTGAAATAAAAACAGTGTGTTGCATTGTTTAATTTAGAGTGAAAGTTTGTTCCAGAAAAGGGTAAGCATTGCCTGAGAAATCTATCTCCTCACTACATTTTGTTTAATTGCCAAAACAAGTTTAAATACCTAGTTCTACTGTTAGTATGTCTGTTTAATTTATAGATATATAACATGTATTGGATTACTGGATCCCTAATGGCCCAACAGGCCAGGAACAAATTGCCCCTAAGGAGCCTATAGGATACTGATTAAAGAGACAGTGCTTCCAGCCTCTCCTAGTAGCTGTTGTCTTTTAAACCTGTGTTCATTTTAGTAAGGAATGTGTGAAGTCTCCCCAATTACTTAATACAAATCTAGAGGTAATCCAGAGGGCCTGAATGAAGTCTGGTATCCCACCTGTGACTCAGAGGATGACAAGACTAACAAGAAACAGTACAAAGGATAAGTCCAGATAAAATAATTTTAACTAACAGATCTCGGATAGTGTCTTTGATACCTTTCCTATAGGAGGAATAAAGATGTCTTCTTGAAGTTTGAAGTAGTTTATCCGGTTAAATAGGTAGAAAGATGAGTATTATTTTTCTAATACATTATATTCAACAGCTCAGTTTTTTAAAGGCAGCTGCAGACAATAGTGAGAGTGTCCAGAGGAACTGACTGGAGGAAAATCTGGGAGATGGTAAAACAAGGAGCTAATCCCAAAGCTTAGAGGTTATTCCCTTATTTGAATATTCCTGAAAGACCCATGTGTTTTTTCCAACTCATCAGCCTGTGGAACATCCATGAGCTACCACTATAGAACTATATTTAAGAAAGCATTTTGACCAGAGCTTCATCATGTCCATCTAATACAGTGGTTTACATTCTGATCATTAAAAATGCCTGCTTTTACGAGGCTATCACCAAACTTTATTCATAGATTCATAGACTATTACTAGGTTAATGACCCAAGGGGCTTTTCTAAGCCTAACCAAGTTTTCCCAAAAGAATAATGATGTCCTGCATCCAAACAGGACTTTGAGGGCCAGGCACTTATAAGCTACCCTCTGTCCATAAGGGATATGGATGCCAGGCCTGATGAAAATTTCCTGTTTTCCATCCACTTTTCTAGGTTTGCTTAAACTGAGTAATAGACAAATTCAGCTTCACATGGATGGGCAGCCTGTTCCATAGGAGAGACAGTCTCTGGGACACATATCTGTCTCTCCAGCATGTTCTAAAAGTCAGGTCCCTAGACCTTGTATTTCTGGTACTCTTAGACTTACACATATGTAGGAGATTCATAATTGCGGAGTTTGTGGATGCCTTGTAAGCCAGGCATAGATCAACCCTCAGCAGGGACTGAGTAAAAAGGGCTTTAAGGTGCTCCGCATAAGGCAGGTTTGCTATGCATTGTATTTTTTGTAAGGAACCTTTGAGGTCATTCTAGATGCTGCATATGCCTGGTCAGGTACATACCAAAGGGAACATTGTACTCTATGAGTGGTCTGATATGGACAGAGTACAGAGGGATAATGAAGTCTTTGGACCTAGATGCCATCTCCTTACTGATAAGTTGCACAGTATAAAATTATTTTTTCACCACTGTGTCCCCATGGTGGTTGAGGGTAAGGCTACTGTCTATGCGCCCAGATAACTGACCTCTGGATTGACTCTTAGGGGTGTATTATCAACATGGTAATTAGCCAGGATGGTTGATTTCCCAAAGGGCAGAATTATGCATTTCTTAGCATTTTGTTTAAGATCATGCCTCTGGCATCATTTATTAGTCAGAGATAAACCTTGAAGAAAGCTAGTGCCTGCAGGGGAGTTGATGATAACCCTAAGCATGCAATCATCTGCAAACTTAGTCAGTGATAAATCTTCAGCATTTGCTTCCATTTCAGAAAAATAGATGCCAAAAAGGAGCAGGCCCAGTACCAAGCCCTAGGGGACCTTGCTCTTGACTGGCCTCTTGGTGGAGAAGGCCTCACCTATTCTAACCTCCTGGGTCCTATCAGTGAGCCAGTTGGCTATTCAGTGGGTGATAAAATGGTTTATATGTAAATTAGTAAGCTTGTCTATAATGTCTGAGTGGTGTATTGTATCAAATGCCTTGGCCAGGTCGATGTAAACTGTTGATCAGTCTTACTTTGATCCAATACTTTGGTGGCCCTCTCAAAAAAGTCCACCAGATTTAATAGGCATGACCTTCCTTAAATTGAAACTGTGATGGACCCAATGTTTTCAGTTTACCTATCCATGGCCTTCCATATGAGGCCAGTAAGTCTTATGAGCCTGTAGTTACCCAGATCAGTCATTGGACCTCCTTTGGGGAATGACTGTAGCCATCTTCCATTCCTTGGGAACAAAACCTGACTGAAGGCTCCAGTTGAAAACTGATTCAAGTGGACCAGAAAGGTCATGTTTCATGCTATTTATTAAACATCCTGGGATGCTATCAGGACCCTTTGATGCAGTGTTTTGGGCCTTGAAAAGTGCACTAATGATCTGTTCTCTAGTAATAGTTGGGGGATCATGTTATGTAGTATTTCCTTTAGACTATCATGGGAGAGTGGGGAGAAATGTGAGCTGAATCTGTCAGCCGAAAGGTTGGCAATGGCCTCCGTTTCAGTATGGGTGATGCCATTTACAATAAGTTCTGCACATTGCTGTAGAAAGCTATATTCTTGTCCTTTGCCTGAGAAGCTATTTTTCTTCAAATCTAGCCTTTGAAGAATTAATTGACACTTTTAGATGCCTGTTTTGATTAGTCATGGGGGTTTTAGTATGTATGGCTTTGTTCGTCATACACTTGGCCAAGATTTTTTTTTATTTTGTTGTATAATTGATTGATAGTATGATTCCACCAGAGTGGCTTGCTTTTGATTTTGTCTTAATCTTAACAGTACAGAAATTTTGTAAATAGGTTAGTGTATTCTTTGGTGTTTTGGGGTGCTTGAAATATTTAGCCAAGGTGTTGCTTAGCAGAGACAGCTTAGCCTTTCAATAGTTCCTAATGGTTTTTGGTGTTGCTGGATCCCTGGATTTAACATTTATTTCAAGTAATGCTGCCTTATGGTCAGATCTGATCAGTGAAGATATTACATTGGGTGAGGAACATTGGCTCCCTCTGTTCATGGGTACAAGGGCAAGGATGTTTGCATCCCTGGTTGGAGAAAGGACCTACTGTTCCAGGATGCTGATATTAACAAAGTTTAGAAATTGCTGGGCTTTTGCATTAGAAGTGGTGTAAGATTCCCAGTGTAAAGAGGGGTAGTTGATATCCCACATGAATATTGTATTGGGTTGAACAGTGAGGGGCTCCAATACATTGAGATAAGTAGTGTGGGTTTCCTGGGACATGGAAGGTGACCTATGTGTTTCAAGGATATGGTACGGCACCCTTTTTATGGTGAGTTGCACATGTGTGAGTTCCAGTGGGTCATACACTTTAGTCTAGGTGTGATATTGTTTTTAATATAGACAGACTCCTCCAACTTTAGTTCTCTCCTGTGGAATAGCTGGTCTAAAGGTGTGAAAGGCATTATAACCTTGTATCACTGGGGTACTCTCTGTGACTTTAAACCATGTCACTGGTATTACACAGATGTCTATACTGTTATTTTGTAAAACATGTAACATGAGAGGCTATGTCTTCATCTGAGGGGCTCATATTCTTTGGAGTCAGTTATGAAAGCTTCATTACAGAACTTTTTATAGTCTATCACATGTAATATGAGAAGCTGTGCCCAATTTTACTAGGCTCATATCTCCTGAAATACAACACAAAATGCTAATCTTCTCTCATATAACAAAAAGGTTTAGAATGCCTGATCATAAGAGGCTCATATACATGAGTAATGGGACTTGTCCCCATCCTTCTTCCTCCTGATGACAACAGACCTTTGTATATATGTAGTGGAGATAATCACTTAAAGCTACAGTAGCTGATTCTCATTTTTAAGCAATAGCTTACAATGGAAACAAGTGACAGTGCCCATTGTTTACAGAGCTCATGGATGTGGACAAGTAGGTGGAAAAAATAAGTAAAATAAGAGACCTCAGAACCTTTCAATATCCATGGAATAAAAATCCACCAAGTGGTGAACTTCATGGTATACAAAACCTTTAATAAAAATAAGAATCTCAGACTTTCTTTGAGCATAGACAAATTATGTCTATGGTATAAAGAATATAGCAGTGTGGAATAGTGCCCTGGGATAACAATTTTAATTGCACTGTAGATTAGAGAAATATTGTTAGATGTAGACCAAGTAGCTTGATTATTTATACCTGGTTGCTGTGGGGTAGCTGCAGTGAGAGGTGGAATGGTCTTGGTCCCAGAGCATAGTTCTGTGGTACTCCAGTCTTGGGGTCTTCATTGTCAAGCTTCTTTCTTAGTCTAGGAGTTACTGAGGGCTCTTCTGTTCAAATTCTCCCTCTTTTCAGGTTCTAGGTGGTGAAGTTAGTGCAAAAGACAGCTAGATAGCTTTGTTCCTGGCTAGATAAAGAGCTGGTAACTGGGAGGGATCAGGATGAAGGGCAGTTAACCAATCTTCTGAGAGAAGGAGTGGTGCCATAGGTCCTGGGGTGGGATTACATGATGTAAGAGGCTGATGTAATTACTATGGGTGTGGGCTGTCAATCACACTAGAAGACTTATGTTTGACCCCATTTTCTCTCTCCTAACACCAAAATGAAAGCCCAAATCTCAAATGAGTAGTAGGGAAAAAAACATTTTCAAATAAGTGAAAGTTGCTATTTAAATCTGTGCACACCAAGAGGAAAAAGCATTTTCAAACCCATGAAAGTTGCTGTTAAATTTCTACACATGTAGAGATCACAAAACACATCAAATAAACAGAGTGGCATGTTTCCCATGTTACTACTTCACCAGATAAACCATACAAAGGTAGATGTAGTGATTTACAAATCTTCACAGTTAGACGTTGCCTGTTCAATTCTCAGTTAGAGCATCTTCTGTGTGGCGACATGTGTGAATGGGCATTCCTTCGTTGAAGGTTGTGCGTTAGTCCCTGCAAGCCAGCACGTAAAAATCTACTGCCAATCATTAACGGACCAGAGTTCCGCTGTGACGACCCCTAACCGGGAAAAGCCAAAATACACAACATTAACAACATATACACAGAAAGGAAGGAATTCAACTTCACACATTATTATACAATGATAGGAATAGATTGAATCATGAAGGTAATCTGATGCAATTAACACATTAAGACTCTTGGTATTTCAATAGAAACATTACAAGGTTATCCCAACAACTAAAGGTCTTATTATGATTTATAGATCTTATTCTAATAACTTCTTTTTCAGTTTTACATAGGATTTTTGTTAAATTAAAAACTTCTTTGAAAACAGGAACTAAGTTCAATTTCCAATTTTTGTAATAACTTTTCTGGTAATTGCTAAGACAGCCCAAAATAGATTTTGCTCTTTGGCTTTTACAGAGGAAGTTGAACATTCATTAGTATTACTGACCTAGTTACGGAACAATTATCAGACCATAACCTCTAAAAAATGTACTTATAATATTTTAATTCTTTTCCCAATATACATTTAATTTTTTGCAATCCATAAACGTGCATCCATTCAGTTTTTACATCTTTAATACATCTCTATCAAACTGAAGTAGTTTTAGAGATTTTATATGGAGTAATAAGCATTTTATATATATATATATATATATATATATATATATATATATATATATATATATATATATTTCCACATGAAGATTTTCCAATATAAACTTGAAGAAGTCTGACTAAATGCTTTATGTATCAAAGCTTTATTCTTTCCATCTATTTAGTCACCCCATCCACCACTATTTAAAAAGTTCCAGAATTTTCCATCAAAATTATTATTAGTACCAGTAGTTATATTTAACTTATTGAACAAGATTCCTTTGTATGTCAATTGACCTTTGATAACAACTTCCATGTATTCATGTAATGGATGAATAATATTCTGCTTCTCTTCACTTGTATTACCCACAAATTCATTTAATTTATTACTGATAGATAATATTAACTGGTTAGCAGATTCATCCAACTTAATATTTTTCATTAAATATTGTGGTGACGTAGCTTTTCCTTTTTCAAAACAATCAGACCATAATGCTAATGCCTTCCTTTTTAGTAAATTCCTTTAAACATTGTTCTGAGTTTTCTTAAATCTAGAGGAATGTACAATAGGAAAACTCAAAAAAAAAAATCAATTTTGATAGTAATGGAGTTTTAAAAACATATTCATTAACTGCTTAAAAATTGATTCCATATATGCAAAGTCTAAAGATTGAAATTAATTTTCTTCTAAGGTAAATTTTGTTAACCAGATGAAAGGATTATTACATATTTCTAATTTATCATCTTTAATAAACGTTTAAGAATTTGGTATAATCTGCTTCTAGATGGTTTTCCATCGACTAGTATAGGTTGAGTCTATCCGGCATATAGGTTGAGTCTATCCAGCATATAATATAATTAAAATTTGCAGCAACAGAATAAGATTCTATGTCTGGAAGTTAATACCACCATACTCCCATAATCTTCTGTGACTTCTATAAGCAATTCGTAGCTTTTTAGGACACCATAAAAATGAAGTTAATGTTTTTTCCATTTTCTTTAATTGTTTTTTTTGCCAGATATTACATATATATATATATATATATATATATATATATATCTATAACATGGAAGTAATATAATCATTTAAATAAGTACTAACCTATCCTCCAAAGTAAAAAAAAAAAAGAACATTCATTATATTTTTAATAAGATTTAACATTTCAATTACTTTTTCAAAATTATTATTAATAATCTTACTCTCAGCTGGATAGATTTTTATTCCTAAATATATATCTAGTAATTGATTTAATGTTAAAGTTTCAGTTTTATTGCTATTAAATTTCAGCAGCAATACTTCTTGAAACTTTTAAATTTCCTCATCTATTCTATTGAATAATGTAAATCTCCTACAGTTAGCAAAATATCATCCACAAAAAGCTGTATTTTGGATTAATAATCTCTATTAATTGAGAATCTATCAATTTTTCCATTGGTTTTCATACTCTTAGCAATGGGTTTGATAAACAATGCAAATAATAAAGGGGACAAGTGACACCCTTATTTTGTGTGTTGTTTAAAGTGAATCCTTGAGAAATGTAATATCTTATTTTAGCATATGCTTTGGAGTCTATGCACAGTTTTTTAAAAATATTCCAATAAACAGTTCTGGAAATGCAAAAGCTTCTAAAGTTTTAAACAAGTAGTTCCAATCCACAAAATCAAAAGTTCTCTTGATAGCTAAGCTAATTTGGGACAATTTTTTGTTCATTCCATTTGCTGAATCCAAGACAGTTCCCCCAGATTCTCAAAAGCTTGCATGGTGTGCATGATTAGTGTAAGAGGAAATTTTGCCAACACAGTGGCTGTGCGATCCACATACGTGCACGTTTGACATGCGCAAGTGTTGTAGCACTAGTTCTGCACGTTCCCAGCCCCCATATGCAAATCACCCCATTTGCAGGTGAAAACCATGCAAATGAAGTAAATCTGCCATCCAGGAAGCAGGAATCAGGGCGTGCAGGACTAGCGTAATATGCAGAAATGTACTCGGTTAGTAACCGAGTACGGTACTGCAAACTCCAAAATGGAGCTATGACAGCTCCAAATAAAGGCTGCATATCATTGAGGAAGCATGCCAATGGCCAAGTAGAAGGCCATTGACATTGCAAACAATGCAAAAAGTACAAAATACAACTTTTATGATATGTCCATCGATCAGGGCCATTGAAGTATAGGGCAGCGGCACGCAAATGGGATCGGTGTGGAAATAAGAAAATAAACCTAAAAAAAGTAGTCTAATGAAAATCAGTAGTCCGCCATACAAGTCAATGGCAGGCAAAAGACAACCTAGCCAGTGAATAGTGGTTACTAAGGGGGGAGGCACAATGTGACACATGTAACTATGCATTAGCAGGCAATTTATGCAAATGAGGGGAAGGCTAGTGAATCCCGGTTTTCCCCAGCATGTGAAGCAGGTCACAACAGTGTAAGAGTATGAATAGCTGAGTGCAAGACTAGGTTGTAGGTGACATCATGTGTGGGAGTGTCAGGCATACTATCAGCGGATTGGAGCCCTGTGGCTCAGGGTTGCATTCAGCTTAGCACAGCAAAGCCAGGGGGTGTGTCTAAACCTGCTCAGCACGTATGACAAAGTGTAAGTGGGTGTGCGCACCGCACAACAGGATCTACAGGATGATAAAGGAAGTGAACCTAGGAAATAGCAGCAGTGTGCACATTGGAGTACATTGATTGTGCGGTGCATCCCTGGGATGAAACAGAAGGGCAATGGGAAGGGAAAGCAGCAGTAGGAAGTTAATCAAGGGGTACTAGGTTCGCTGCCAGGTGAAACATATCAGAACCAGCCACTTACATAGGCAGCAGACCAGCCCAGCCCAGAACGCCACTATAAACTATGGAAACACCTACTCCTCCATTTTTTCCCACACCCTACACCACTGGTGTAAACAAGAGGGGAACTTTTAACACTCACAACAGCAAAATGTTAGGGGCTGCAATAGCTATCATACAACTTGTGGAAGAGGCTGAGTGTGGTGAGGATGGGAATGCTGCTGACCAACCCACAGTGAGGAGACAGAGAAGAGTGTATAGACCCAGTGTAACCTACCAAAGGCTACATAAGCTGGAGATAGTGGAGCACTATAGGGTGGACAGGGACCTCTTACAGCAGATTGTTGACCTCTGCCGGCCATGCCTGACACACAGAACTGTCAGAGGGGAACCCATCCTAGTGGAAATGAAGGTATGTGTAGGACTAAGAATACTAGCCACAGGTACCTTCCAAAGGCCAACTGGGGATATGATGGGTATCTCACAGGCATCAGCATCCAGGGTACTCTACCAGTTCCTGGATGCCATGGCAGCACATGGTGAGCACATATATGTCCCCCTCACCCATGAGGCATTGGCCAGCAGTATGCGTCTCTTCCAACAAATAGCAGAATACCCTGAGGTAGTGGGTGTAATAGACTGCACGCACATATGCATCAAAGCACCACCCGATGAGCAGGGTAGGGTCTACATTAACTGCAAGGGCTCCCCCTCCATCAACTGCCAGGTCATGTGTGATGTCCAGGGCATAATACTGAATGTGTGTGCTGGCTGCCCTGGAAGTTATTATGATTCCCACATCTGGCATCTGACACAGCTGTACCAGAAATTTGCCAATGGGGACATTCCCTCACGGTCACCTAGTGGGGGTTGCTGGATACGCACTGGAGCCGTGGCTGATGACACCCATCAGAAACGCACACACACCCAAACAGGAACTCCATAATGAGGCACACACACAAACAAGAATCATAATAGAGTGTGTGTTTGGGATGCTCAAGTCATGGATCTGGTGCCTGGACACATCCGGTGGAGCCTTGCAGTACTCACCAGCTACATGTACCCAAATCATCCTTGTATGTGCCATTCTACACAATATGATCCTGTGGAAACAGCTGCAGCAGGAGCAGCAAGGGGCAGGGCCACATAGTCCCCCACCAATGCCAAGGCCTGCACAGGCACAGAATGACTCAGAGGAGGAACAACCTGAGCCTGCCCCAGTAGGCAGAAGGAGGCATGCCCAGTATGCCCTGTCCCTGGCAAAGATGCAATGCATAGCACATACTCTGACATGGGAGGGACCCATGAATAGCATGTCTCTCTGACTCTCACATACAGTAAAAGGGATGCCAAACATTACACTACCTGTGCCTAACCATGCGTAAACAGTGTACTACGTGCATCCAACATAGGCAACCCTGCAGCACCACCCTCAGTACTGGGACACCTACAAGATAAGGGGCTCACACATGCCAGTCAGGAGGGGTGTCACATACCCAACAACAATCACAGCCAGCAGGACAGGTGTAGACAAACACAAACAAATGCTGTATTATGGCCTCTCAATGAAATGGGTAACTCCCACCCTGGCCTACATGGACAGACTACAGCAGGCCAGGTAGTGGGATGTCAGTTGTGATGGCTAGGAAGTCAGAAACGAATGCGTATGCAATCAAAAGATAAGAACGGTAGTACACCAGTATGGCTTAGTCAGCACGATAGGTAGGACTACTGACTGAAATGGACTACAGGACATACCAATATAGTACTAGCAAATGTGTAGAACTGTCAGGTGTGCCCCCCCACCCCACATAGAAATATAGTAACAGTCGTGTGCACCCCCCCTGCAATCCTGTGTAGAAACATAGAAATATTCAGGTGTCCCCCCCGCTATGCAGACATGTTGCAACAGACAATGCCAAATGATCAGTGGATACCCTGCAGACACAGCATGCTACCTGTCGGTGTACAACACAAAGGTCAGCTGTGCAGTACAAACTACCAGACATGCTCCACACATGCAAAACAGATGGCCATACTGGGCATTCTCACACACTTAGAGAAATTAAGGCAATGTCAGTCATCAACATACTGAAAGGTCATACTGGACATGCTCACACACTTAAACACATGAAGGCCATGTATGCAAACACCAGTGGACCAGACACATCCAGCGGTTGCAATTGTTAGTGCAGACACATGTCAGTATGCACCACTATGCCTTGCACACACAGTGGATAGGAATACAGACATATATGTAAGGACAACACATCATAATAACCCAAAGGTAGATGGATATAGATGTGTGAAAGAAGGTGACCATGACAAGGTGCCTTCCACACCTGTCCCACCCAGAACAAGCCAAAGGCCCCAAGCACATCAGGTGAAGATGTCACACACTGCAGTTACTAGTGACCAGTACCTGTCAGCACCAGACTATGTGGTCCACGTGCTAGCTGTGCAACATGGCTGTACAAGGACATAGTCAGCTAGTTGCCCTATACATGTACCTGTGACATATGACCCCGTGTGTGGCCACTTGTGGCTTGTCACCCCTACATGAATGGTGTATGAGCCATGCACACACCGGCCACCCCATAGTGGTACCCTGACAAGCCTGCTGAGGTTATCCAATGTGAAATACACCTTTGGGAGAGTTGTAGGCTAGTAATCTCCATGGCACGTCCCATAACTGCATACTGTTATAGTGTGATAGACTAGTTAGGTAGGAGTTCTAACCCCAGACATGGCTAATCTGTGTGTGTGTGTCGCTGTTCATGTGTGTGTCTGTCTCTCACTGACTTTGTAGAGAACAATGCCTTTTAGGCTACTCACACCCCTTACTATTCACATACCCACCATTTACAAGGCTGCTGATGTCACCCAACTAGAAATACTGCCATGGGAAAGATGCAGCCCAGTAATCTCTGTAGTGCATGCTGTAACTGCGTACTGCTGTAGTGTGATAATGTAGTTAGGTAGGAGGTCAAACCCCAGATGTGGCAACTGTGCATGTGAATCTGTGTGTGCATATGTGTGCATGTCTGTGTGGAGAGCAATGCTTTTTAGGCTACTCACACCCCTTACAAGTCAAATACCCACCTTTGGCAAGGCTGCTAAAGTCACACACCTTGAAATACACCTCTGGGATGATCATAGCCCAGCAATCTCCATCCCTTAACATCGTATGGCCATAGTGTGCTTAAGGAGTTAGTTGGGAGTTGTAGCCCCCGACCTGCCAACTGTGTGTATATATGTGCTTGTCTGACTGTGTAGAGAGCAATGCTTTTAGGGTACTCACACCCCTTACATTTCACATACCCAACTTTGGCAAGGCTGTTGATGTCACCCACCTATAAATACTCCCCTGGGAAAGATATAGCCCAGTAATCTCTGTAGCACACGTTGTAACTGTATACTGCTGTAGTGTGATAATGTAGCTAGGTAGGAGGTCAAACCCCAGACGTGGGAACTGTGCATGTTTGAGTCTGTGTGTACATGTCTGTCTGTCACTGACTGTGTAGAGAGCAATGCTTTTTAGGCTACTCACACCCCTTACAAGTCAAATACCCACTTTTGGCCAGGCTGCTGATGTCACGCACCTTGAAATACACCTCTGGGATGATTGTAGCCCACTAATCTCCATATCACATCCCATAACATCATATGGCCATAGAGTGATTAAGGAGTTTGTTGGGAGTTCTACCCCCGACCTGCCGAATGTGTGTATATGCGTGCATGTCTGACTGTGTAAAGAGCAATGCTGTTAGGGTACTCGCACCCCTTACATTTCACATACCCAACTTTGGCAAGGCTGCTGATGCCACCCACCTAGAAATACTCAAATTGGAAAGCTGTAGCCCAGTAATTTCTGTAGCGCATGCTGTAACTGCGTACTGCTGTAGTGTGGTAATGCAGTTAGGTAGGAGGTCAAACCCTAGACATGGCAACTGTGGGAGCGTATGTGTGCGTGTCTGTCTGTCACTGTCTGTGTAGAGAGCAAGGCTGCTGATGTCATCCATCTAGAAATATACCCCTGTGAAGGCTGTAACCCAGTAACCTCTGTAGCGCATCCCATAACTGTGTACCATTGTAGTGTGATAAACTAGTTAGGTAGGAGTTCCAAACCCAAACCTGGCAACTGATTGTGTGTCTGTGTTTGTATGCATGTGTGACTGTGTAGAGACCAATGCTTTTTAGGATACTCACACCCCCTTACAAGTCAAATACCCACCTTTGGCAAAGCTGCTGATGTCACACACCTTGAAATACACCTCTGGGATGACCACAGCCCAGTAATCTCTGTAGCACATCCCATAACATTGTATAGCCATTGTGTGATTAAGGAGTTAGTGGGGAGTTCTAGCCCCCGACCTGCCAACTTTGTGTGTATGCATGCATGTCTGACTGTGTAGAGAGCAATGCTTTTAGGGTACTCACTCCCCTTACATTTCACATACCCAATTTTGGCAAGGCTGCTGATGTCACCCACCTAGAAATATACCCCTGAGAAAGCTATATCCCAGTAAACTCTGTAGCGCATTCTGTAACTGCGTACCACTGTAGTGTAATAAACTAGTTAGGTAGAAGTTCCAACCCCAAACCTGGCAACTGCATGTGTGAGTGTGTGTCTGTGTTTGTGTGCATGTCTGACTATGTAGAGAGAAATGCTTTTTAGGATACTCACACCCCTTTCAAGTCAAATACCCACCTTTGACAAGGCTGCTGATGTCACGCACCTTGAACTACACCTCTGGGATGATCAACTCCCAGTATTCTCTGTAGCATGCCCTGTAACATTGTATGACCATAGTGTGATCAAGAAGTTAGTTGGGAGTTCTAGCCCCCAACCTGCTGACTGTGTATATGCGTGCATGTCTGACTGTGTAGAGAGCAATGCTTTTAGGATACTCACACCCCTTACATTTCACATACCGTCTTTTGGCAAGGCTGCTGATGTCACCCACCTAGAAATACACACCTGAGAAGGTTGTAGACCAGTAACTACCGCAGCACGTCCTATAACTGCATACTGCTGTATTGTGAATTAGAAGTGTGGTTGGGTTCCATCCCCACACATGGCAGTTCTGGATGTATTGTGTGTGTCACTGTCTGTGTAGGGAGCAATGCATTTTAGGTTAGTCTCTCACAGTCATTTCAAATGCCTTACTTTGGCAAGCCTGCTGATGTCAGTCATTGTGAAATACACTTTTGGGCAAGGACTACTCCAGTAATATCAGTGGCACCTAGAATTACTGCGTAATGCTGTAGTGTAATACACTAGTTAGGTAGGGGTTCTACTCCCAAACATGACAGGTGTGTGTGTGTGTTTGTAACCCGCATCCTGTGTAGTGGTTGTGACTGTGTGGCCAATGTAGAGTGGGTTTTGCATATTTCTTATATGGTGGCCATACTATATATCACAATGTCCACTGTACAGGGATAACACATGTGATATGGCTGAGAGGCTGGGGTGCAGAGCCATACCCAGACATGTGACATCAAGGCCAGGCAATCACAGTTAGCAACCCCAGTATTACCCAGAGCACACTCTCACCCCATGTGTCATACACACACACACATGCCTAGGTAACAGCCAATATGTGGGTAGTACACTGCATATTGGCCACTGATAGTAACTATGGAGTGACAGCGGTGGGCCACAGAGGGCATGACACCCAGTCCATCTGTCCAATATGCACATATGTACAGACAGTGCCTTTGCCCATGTTCCCCAATGGACACCTGCACCACCTGTGGTGCCATCACATGTGACCCACAACAGACATACCATGCCTGACAACATGCCCATATGGACAGATGCCACTGACACCAAGGAATGCTGATAGCATGCACTCCATGTAGGTGCAGGGTAAAGCTGCTGGCCATTACCAGCTCCCACCACAGGTGGGCAGGACTGGCACATCTGATGATAATCTGTGTTCACAACATGGGCCGGACACCCCAGGTACAGTTCCACATGTCACTGTACATGCATGTGGGAGGTGTGCACATCCCAGATGCTGCCCATGTCATGGATGAAGGAACACAGACATGGCAAGCGATGCACAGCATTGCCCACACACAGTAGTCACCCAGGTGACTGGATGGGGGATACAATACCTGCCTGTGTGGGCAAATGCAGACACTACATCCCTGAGCCACAATGCAGACCATCGTCATGTGGCCTGATGCCAAGGTACACCCATCACCTAGCCTTGGACAGCCATCTGGCTCAGTCAAACACCACACACCTGTGCAGACATGCACCCATGCATGTCAGTACTGGCACCCTGTGTGTTTGTGTGTGTGTTGCATGCTGCAGATGTTCACATCCACACTCCCTACAACCCCCATGGGCATACTGCAGCATGCTGTCTGATGTCAGACACCTTCCCATACCCTTTGCCCATACAGCCCCCATATGACCTGTGTGGTGCATGGGATACCTGCACAGTGATGTGATGTGGCAATCCCACAACTGATGAGTTGTACACCTGGCCCTGCCATGTGTGTCAATGTGTGTGTGTCCTTGTGAGAGTGTGGCTGTGTTGACGCTGGCACCTGTTCATGCTGACAGGCATGTGTATGTCACCTACCATACAGCTACTGTATCCCTGTTGCAGATGTCACTCACCATCACATATATGTTCTGAGTGCTCCACAACAGGTAACCCATGTGGTGCATCCAATAATTGCAGTGAACTGTGCTAGCACTACATAGTTGTCAGGGGTTTGATACCCTGTGCTGCTAGGTGTGTGACACAAACATGCTTCAGTTTTACCCTCCCACACCTCCCTAACACATATTTGCCTCTGTTTGCATCCCCAAACCCCTCTTAGGTGGACGTGGAGACCTACACCTGCTTTGCTTAGGCAGCAGCATGTGTAATGTAAGTAATGCTCATGATCAGCTGATGGCCTCTGCATGAATCACAGCCCTCCCCTAGCTGATTGCATGTGAAACAGCTGTGGTAACATTCCCATAGCCAATTGTATGGAAACACACTCCAATACCTAGGAACATCATGGTGGTGTTGGCCCTTTTCACCCACTGTGAGCAGGAACTAGATCTGTTGTGTGGCAAACAGCATCTCAGATGGATTGCGGTGTACCTCTAACAACATACACTGTGGAAACAGTGCAACAAACAGGAGGTGGATGTGCCTGACCTGACTACAGACTGTAAGTGCCGCTATACTGCATTTGGAGTAATGTTGCTTTAACAGTGTTTGTGTGGATATGGCTGTTGTACATGTCTCAATACCTGCCATGTCAGTTCCATGTTTATGGGGAATCTCCATCTGCAGGGTCATCTGCAGCCTGGGCAGTGTTGTGTCCATGGTTGCATGTGTCACCACGTAGCATCTAGCTGTTGACTGCTGAAGGTAGTGTGAGGATTGCAGTCAGTAGATGGAGAAAGCTGTGGTAGTCACAGATGTCATATCCCTCAAAGGACATATGTTGCAACAACCCTGTAACAACAGTAAATGTATGTGGTTATCACAGCAACATGTCAATATTGGCCCTGTGTATGTGCTCCCAGCCACACCTCTGTCAACCTTTGTACATATGTTGTGCATGAAGTGGTGCATATGTGCTGTACACCATACTTTGTGGCATCATATCTGAGAACAAGCCACTGATATATCTGACTGCTACACATGTTATGTACAGTAGGGGTTACATTACATGACATTACCTGCACATTCTGTGGATGTTCATACAGTACTGAGGTCTGTGTACCTATGGTGAATGTCGACAGTGTGTGTAGTGTTGATATGTACCTTAGCCTGTGTACAGACTGTGGTAGATGACATTGTTCTAGTTCCCCTACTATCAGATGTTACATGCTGCCCCACTGTATGGTACTGTAGTGGCGTACATGTTTGTAGGGCCATAAACACATGTGTCCCATACCACAGACAGCCACCAGACCAAACTGTGTAGCAGGCCAGTATATGTAGGGTCAGTCTGTGAGTGGCACATATGAGGATGGTGTAGAACACATAGTCCATATACTGTAATACCATGCTAGCTAACCATATGTGGCTGTGGCTGTGTTCACATTGGTTGTGGATATGCACTGTCACACAGGTGTATCTTACCCTGTGCTGTGACATGCCTGTTGAGCCTGCTTTATATGCAGGTACATGTGCATTCCCCCTTGGGAGATGTAGGCCAGTGTTGAGCCAGTCTGCCTGCAGCCTGCACAGTGCATTGTGACATGCCTAGCAGCTGAGTGTACCTACCCAGTGGGATGTCATGTGCAGATACTAGCCAGATGTCCCACTGCCGGCCCTCCCCTAACAGTCATGTATGTCAGACAGGGCAGTGGGATGCAGTGCAGATGTATGTCAATACCTATTGTGTAGTATGTGGCCATGGCACCCCTGTACCAGCAGTCATACCATTACAGGCCAGGCAGGGGTGTGTGAATGCATGACCTATGGTGGACATCATATACTGGTCGTTATGTGTTATACCCATCTACATGGCCATCCACATCCATATTGTCAGGCATGGTACACATGTGTAGCACTAAGGGCTTATGTGTATACCTCTGGACTGTACAGACTGTGTCAGACCCTCCACATATATTGGCCAATATCTCTGCTGCAGTCCACAGTGGCATTATGTGCTAGCAGCGGTACTGTACACTGATGTCCTTTGGATGTCTTTCAGTAACCAATGGCACACATGTTATAAGCAGATGTGACCTCCCACACACACCATGTCTGTGAAGACAATCCCAATGACAGTAGCAATAGTCTACTAGTATACCTGCTATACATACCTGACATCCCCTGCAACTATGACATTGGGAACATACGGGCTGGGGTTGGCCTACACTTCATGTCCAGGACATATGGTGGGAATATATGTACATATACCTATCCAGATAGCCAGATATATGATTACACATGTGTACTACACCCAATTAACACTGTCATGGCAACCACCTACTATAGATTCCCACATCATGTGTGCGTGGTCCCATTACATCTCCTGTGTGATGGGCATCCCTCCTGTGTGTGGGCAGCAGTGCTACTGACAGCATGTAGCAATACCCCTTACAGGAGAACCAGCACACTCAGGGCAGCCACATATTTGTAGGAGGATCAGGAAGTACAGACAGACTGTGAGTAGAGTTGTGTTATGCTTTGTACAGTACTTGTGTTACAGGGTGTGGGTGTACATACTAGTCTGCCATGGAATGCAGTCCATCTGCATAGCACACAAGTGTGGGCCTACTCTCAGACCAGAGCTGTGCCTATCATGTCTTGTCTGTCCACCACACAGGTCTTGTGTCAGATAATACACTGGCAGTGTGTGTGTTGCATGTTACCGGTACATGGCTACATCCATGACCATCTCTACCATCAATTCCCTGACTAAGGGTATGTTACAGACTATCCTGTAACACCTGCACCTTGTGTAGTGTATGGCAACAGTTGTCCACATATGTGCCTGTATTCCAGCCTCTGTCCATCACCTACATACCAAGCTTTGCACATATGTCATGATGTCGGTGGTTGATCCATAGTGGGCTGGGAGTATAACACACTGCCATGTCTGCCATCAGTCCACTGCCATTGTAACCCCACACATATGGTGGGGCTGGGGCCATATATGTGTGGGCACCACCTACACAATACATGTGTGCCCTCATGCACTGCAGAGCCCAGTGTATGTAACAGTGGTATATGGCCCTGTATTATTGAGTCTAGGGGAGCACCAGAAATGACCTAGGCTGCTACAAAATGTGGGGTATCAGGGCTGAGCTGCCTTAAGGTATCTGGATGTACAGTACCATATACTTCACCTATATACACATTACTGACATGGATCTGGGTAATGCAGGACTACTGCCCCCTGCCATACAAACTGTTCTGTGTGTTGGTGTGCTTGTGATGGTGTCAGTTATGCCATGTTATGTAGCAGTTACAACCCATGTGGTCATATGACATCTATACCACCTACTGTGTTTGTACAGTGTGTAGATAGAGGCTGCTGAACTACACACCTGGATTACATACTGTTGATTGTTAGGTATCCTGTGGCCCAGTGTGTCTTTCCTATTGTACAATGTGAATGGCTTGGCCTGGACAGCAACAGCTGTGAACCTTTCCAGACTACTGTATGACTGTAACTGGTCCACTGTAGCATCACTCCATTGATATAGTTGTCAGTGTCTGAACAGCTATATGGCATGGCATGTAGAACTGTAATAGTACATGATTAAAGGTTTCCATGTCTGCAAACCTGTGGGTGTTGTTTTACCTATGACCTCTCTGTGGGTGTATGTTACAGGCAATGATTGTCATTTGTATGGGTGGCACATACAGTGTCCAGTCATTCAGGGGTCAACTGTAGGCATAGTGGCTGTTCCATATTGTGTGCACCTTCCACTTATGTATCTTACTGTACATATAACTGAGTGTGTATGTGTAGTCAATTGTATATATATATATATATATATATATATATATATATATATATATATATATATATATTTATAAATATGTATACCTGTATCTGCATATCTGTGTCTGTGTATCTGTAGCCTGGTAATGTTGATGGCTTCCACATAATACATTACCCATGGGAGCCAGACTGTACTGCATGATATGTTACCAATACCAGCCTGACATCATACAGGTGGGATGTAGTACAGGTAACATTGTGTGCCCATGTTGTCACTGGCCCTGGTTATGGGATCTCCAACACTTGGTAGTGTATTGCAGGGGAGACGTGTTTGGCTGAGGGAGGATGCCTACTTGTACAACTCATATAGTGTGTGGTGCCTCTCAACCCCATTAATGTAACATGTAGCCTGTTACACTCCTCTCCCTAACAGCTACATGTGCCTTGCAGTACCAGCACAACAGTGTTGTACCAATGGGTCGGTAGGCATGGGAATCCCATTGAGGTCTGCCATGTGTGTGTATGTGTGCATGTGTGCATATCTGTAGGGTACACCATTCTGAGTCCACATACTCCTATTACAATACACATTGCCACACAGTAGTATGGATATTGTTGTTGTTGCCCATAGGTGTGGCAATGCAATGCAACACCCTACTATGCCTGTGGCATGTGCATCACATGCATATCCCTGTGGTACCACTGTTGTGATATGCAATGGGTTGTTTTGGTGTCGTGGCCAATGTGTGATAGTGGGTATGTCAGAGTATCAAGATGGGTTCCAGTGTGTACAATATCCAGTGGGGATGTGGGTGCTGTGTACACTGTCTTTACACCATGGTACACCTGGTATATGGCCCATGTACCACTCTCAGGTGGCCAATGTCACCATCACCCATACAGGTAACAGATAACAGGATACAGCCCAGTTACACATGTGCTGTGTGCAGCCTACCTGTAACACATTGGACACATGGACTAGTTAGTTAGCAACTATACAACCAGGTCTCTAAGATGTGTGTCTACCTGTTATGTGTCAGTCAATGTGTATATGATGGTATGACACACTATGTATTCTCCATATACAAACATTACATCCCCATTACCATATTGTACATGTCTGTGGATGGTCTGCATGTAGCATGTGACCTGGTACACACCTCACCCTACAGATGGTGTCATGTGTGCAATGACAGCCACACAGTTCAGTAGCACTACATACCTGGGTTGGGGTCTAGACACAGTGTCGCCAAGTAAGGATGTGTGTGTATGTGGATGGGTTGACATAAGGGTGCAGATTATACCTGTACCAGCAGGCCACCAGTCAATTTTGCACAGCCAATAACTGTTATACATACCTGTGGCATGTGTGCAACTGTACACCACATATGTCATGGCCATGGTGTCACCACACTGACATACCCTTGTGGAATATGACTGCAGACCATCCTCCTGCTGACACATGTATGCCTACAGCACAAATGGATGACAGTATGGGGATAACAATTGGTGTTACCAACAGCTGAGATGCATCATAGCTGCATGGCTACACTACCTGACATGTATGCAGTACACATTACCCCTGACTACATTCTACACTGCAGTACATTGCAGCACTCTATCACAGTCACTGTGTGCATCAGAACCATGTTAGCCTGTCCCTGCATCGATGTTATGGATGACAGGGATGTGGCACAGGTATCATCATATGCACAGGGTGTGTGAAAGTCATCTTAGCTGCATGGCTACACTACCTGACATGTATGCAGTACACATTACCCCTGACTACATTCTACACTGCAGTACATTGCGGCACTCCATTACAGTCACCATGTGCATCAGAACCATGTTAGCCTGTCCCTGCATCGATGTTATGGATGACAGGGATGTGGCACAGGTATCATCATATGCACAGGGTGTGTTGCAGGTGTGCCAGAGGCTGAGGGTGGTCCAAACATGTGTCACCATGTGTGTGGGTGAGGGGTGTGGTTCATTGATTGGGGCATGGTGATGTGGTGTGTGTCGGTATGGGGTCGCCCTAGGTGTGGTTGCATAGTGTGTGGGTATGCATGCACACAGTTCTGCCATGTGGCTGCCCTATACGGGTGATGTTGGACAGCTGCAGACCATACCTGGCAGGGTGTGCAGTTCACTGCCTCCGGCCATGGACATGCTGACTGTGCCTGCCAGGGGTTCCATGGGCACATGCAGGTACAGACCTTGAGGTGCTACTCTCCCCTGATGATGACATATGTCCGCTGGAACCATGTCCCACCTGGGACTGGCCAGGGCCATGTGCATGAGGCCTGCTGTGGTGTGGTGTGGACAGCAGCCCCTGTGGTGTGCTGGAGCTGGTACTGCCACTACGGGAGCAGCTGGGCATCCTGGCACATCCACATTGACCGCCAGCTGCTGGTGTCTCTGGCCTACATCCACGCGGCTGTCACACCACTCCCACCACACATTCTAGCACAGACATACCACGGTCATGAAGGCCAACCATCTCACCCCACTATCTATCCATGACCTCAGTATATTCACAGAAGGCACCAGCGAGTTCATGGAGGTTGCCACTTACAGCTGTGAAAGCAGACCTCTGCAGCCTCAGGCCCTGTCTGGTGTGCATTTCCATACATGCCTGTGCCTCCATTATGGCCTGAAACATGCTCCTGGTGGTACCAGTTGTGGCACCTCTGCCAGGGGCATGATGACCTGCGGTCCTCCCATGAGCACCATGGTACATCTGCCGATGTGGTGGCCTTCTGGACATCTGGCTATGCTGACTGTGACCCGACACAGTTGGCATGGACACCACACTTTCCTGGTCATTGCCACCAAGCACCAACTGTCCCTCTGCTATGGCCACATGTGATGGGGTTTGTAGGGGCACTGTAACTGTGTGCAGGCTTGGGGTGGCTAGGAGGGTGATGACACATGTTGGCACAGTGTCGGCCTCTGACAACCCCACCTGTGCCTCACCTGTACCATCATCATCATCGGTGTCTGTAGGGACACCTACCTCAGTTTGCATGCAGGAGGGACCCTGACCCACCTCGCCACCTGTGGGGGAAACAAATACACATGTTAAGACCTGTACAGCATTGCATAACAGTACACACACTCACACACACTCACACTGACAGCCACCTTACTACCTCACTTTCCCTGGGTTTACAGACAGTCCCACAGTCAGTTACATATGTTCCCCATCCTGCATGGCACTTGCTAATATACACGCATCACTACTGCCCATTAACATATCATTCCTCTCCATGCCTACACATGTGGTTACAACACCTGACCTGTTACTCCATCGCCTCCCTGACTTGGGTGGAGTAGGTTGTACATGGCCTCACTGCTGTCACCCTGTATTACCCTGTGTATGGGCAGTAATGGTGTACGAGGCCCCTATATGGTTGGGGCTGCTACATTCACTACATATGTCACACACCAGAGCCTCATACTACAGTCTTGCTCAGTCCATGCCACATCTGCTGCACAAGCGACCCATCATGCGGACAACAGTACTACCTGGATACACTCACTGATGTGCTGTGGTAATTCCCCATTGCATTTGTAGTGCTGCATATGTGGGTAGCCAGTTACCTATCTGCTGCTGGCAATATGATGTGTATACCTGGTATGTACTGCACCTCCCAATGCATGCTCCATGCTACAGACCTTGTTATGCTATCAGCTGTCCTGTGTTCACATACCTGACAGGTTGTCCTGGTGTCCCATGTCTCACTCCATGTACAGCACAATCCCAAGGGGAAGTACTGCCATGTGGTCAATCCCACTATCGCCTGTGCATACATGGACACACACACACACACACACACACACACACACACACACACACACATGCACACACTCCAATAGATTGCACTTACACACACACACACACACACACACACACACACACACACACACACACACACACACACACACACACACACACACACACACACACACACACCACACTCCTACATGTGGATTTGCACAACATTTGTACACACAGTCCTCCCATTACCCTTCTGTCAACATGCATTACATATGGTGCTCAACAGCATGCAGTGCAACTATAGTGACATCATGCTAGTGGCAGTATACATGTGTGTGAGGCATGGGCTGTGTTGGTAGGTGATGGCCCTTCCCCGTGTTAACACTGCACCCATGTACAAAGTGTTACTGTGGACCTGTTCTGCACCCTGCCTTGTACTGTGCACCATACCTTGCAGGTGTAGAAACCATTGATGCATCTGTAGTACTGTGTCGGTTATGTCAGCTCCAATGCTCACAGCCCCTATGTGTTGTAGCAACTCATACCTGGGATGATATGTGAACAGCTATCAGTTGTGGATGCCTGATGTCTGCGTTACAGATCACAACATCAGCAGTGCATGTATGACCAGTACATGACTATTACACTGACAACCAGCGGACCTTACCATGGCTGTGGGGGTGCCCTACACATGTCCCAGACCTCTGCATGGTTGCAAGGTCTACTCATGTGCACATCCCTTGGAGTGCACACACTGCTGTCATGAGTGCTGTGGGGTCAGGGTTACATCTGCAACATTTACTTAACCTGATTGTGTGCAGCTGCAGCCATGGTGGTGTTGAGTCACACATGTCCCTACTGTAGGCCATGTGTCCTGCCACACTTCACATCCCTGTGGACACATTGCACATTGACAGGATGTTAGTTATCTTGCATGTGTCTGTTGTACCCTTCCAATACCCCAGCATGGTCTCTACTGTGATGCAGTGCATTTCACAGCAACAAAACGTGAACGTGTACAGCATGCAGTATGGGTAGGTGTGTTAGACATGTGCATGGGATATCCCATAGCTATTACATGCCCAGTTTATCATCATGCATGAACATGAACCATACTCACTGGCTACGGGCTGCTGCCATGGTGGTATCCTGGAGGGACCTACATAGGAGTGTGAGAAAGCTGATGTCAGTGGCCACAGCTGTGGCATTCATAAAAGGTGAGTGCAGCATTATGTTACATCAACAGTAGAATTACACAATATTACAGCTTATACACAACTGTTTATTACTACTACACAGCAGCAGACTATGTATATGACATCTCAGTTTTGCATGATGTACCTGTACAGATGCAGATGCATACACAAGAGTGGGGTACCGATGTGCCCTGGGGCCTTACCTGCATGCTCCTCAGCTGGTGTGTCATTGGCACCCACCTCCAAGATGTGCCCTGCCAGGTGTTGATGCTGCAGGTGGCCAGGTGCCACAAGGCTGCTGAGAAGCTCCTCCACATGGGTGAGGGGTGGATGGGTGGGTTGCCTCCCCTGTTGTGAGGTGGTCTCCCCTTATGGCAGCTGCACGCCAATGTACATGGTGAAGCAGGTCGGTGCAATGATGCCGGACCTGCTCATAGCTGCAGTTATGCAGTCTGACATCAATGACCCTGTGGACTAGCTTGTTCCACAGGGCAGTCCTCTCCTGCTGGTCATGGGCTGTCCACCCAAACAGCAGTACGTAGGGCTGTATCAGGTGGTAGATAATGATCTCTGTCTCAGCGGCGCTCTATGTGGGAAGATGACTATGTGACATTTCCTGGAAGACAAAAAGATGGAAACAGGTTTGAGACACCTATACAGCAGGGTCACCATAGTTCTTAATACATATATTTGTCTCCCCCCACCATATCAGCTACAACAAACCATTCACAGACTGCAATTGTTATGTCAGCTGCTTACCTACCATTGGGACATATGTTGTATTGTACCAAGCTTTGTGCTATGTGTATGTGCCATGCTTTGTGCTATGTGTTTGTAGCCATGCTCCCTGTGGGGACACTTATCTTTGCTGGCCTGTTACAGACTATTTCACCTGCATGCCATTGTCAGTGCCACTATATATATATGTGTATAAATATACATCTATGTACATATATGTGTAGATATATGTTGTACATTGTTGATATACCTATGTCTATATGAGTGTCTGTGTATCTGTACACATACACATCACATTCTGTATCACACAGATATGTGGAGTGCATACAGACATCTGGTCCGCATTCTGTAACTGTCTTTCATTCACAGCTGCACTGTTCTGCCTTGCTGCAACACAGACAGGTGCCACATGTGAACACAGACTAACATTAGGGTGGTAAATATGGTGTGAGATTGCTGGTATGCCTATTACACACCTATGGCATTTGTGCATGCTACATTACACATTAACATGACTGTCCTGCAAGTGGTGTGCTCTGACACCCATGTGTCTATCATGACGGCAGTACATCCACCACCAGCTATTGTCCACACTAACATAACATACACAGATATTATGGCTGACATCTTTGTCATTCATTGCTGATCTGCACAGTTGGCGGGTATGTCCCACTGCTTACAGGGACAGACAGTATTGTCCAGAGCAGTTGTTCAGTGGGACATCATTACAGGGACAACTACAGATGGCACATATCAAACATTCAACATCATATATCCTATTAATCTATACCACATACTACATTAAATTACATACAGTTATGTTTTACATACCTTTTATTTTTTGGATGGGTGTGACGCCTTCCCAGTTTTGGCTTGTAGGTTTTTGTTTCCCACTGTGTGTGAGTTTCGTTTTATCTTCTCTTTTTTTCTCTCTCTCTGTCTCTCTCCCTCTCCAGTAGAGTGAATGAGTTGGTTTGAATGGATTGCAGCATGGCTTTTGTAGGTGATGCACATGATCAGGTGATGGGCTCTGCACCAATCAGTGTGCAACAGTTGCTGACTGCATGCAGCCTGCTGTGTAGTGATTCAGTTAACCATTGTCATGGCAACCCAGTACTATAAATTGCTTACTCATGTGGGCATTGTCCCTTCACCTTTCCAGTATGGAGGACATCCTTCCTGTATGTGGGCAGCAGTGTTACAGATGGCAGGTTGCAGTACCTATTACAGTGGGGCTTGCAGACACAGGACAACTACACAATCTTAAGAAGTTCCAGACCTACAGACAGAGTGAGTAGTGTTGTTATGTGCATTGTATATTGCTGGTCTTGCAGTGTTTGCATGTACATAGTAGTTTAGGATGGAATGCAGTCTGTCTGCATAGCTCTCAACAGTGGGCCTATCCACATGATGGCCAGTGGATTGTCTGTTTGCTTTTGCCTGTGCACCACACAGGTCTTGTCCTAGATATATCCCTGGCAATCTGTCTGTTGCATGCTATCAGTACATGGCTACTTCCATTTGTGTTCCTGATGTGTTATTCCTGCATAAGGGTATGTTGCAATGAATCCTGTAACACCAGCAATTTGCAGGGTGTGTAACAGCAATATTATGAGTATGGCCCTGTGTTCCTGCCTCTGTCCTCCACATATATGGCTGGCTTTGTCCTGCTGTGATATGGTTAGGGGTTGTTCAGTATTGGCCTATCATTATTTACTGCTAGCATTCCTGCTATCATCCCAGTCATATCGTGGACTCCCACAACATTTGTTGGTCAGGGTCCATACATGTGACAGATACATAGACATTATCACAGGTAATAAATGTCCCCTAGGCCTTGACTACAGGGTGTAACTGGCGGCTGCTGAACTACATCTGTTATTGTTTATTGTTACCTATCTTGATGGCAAATCCTTTGTCTACAGTTGTACAAATTGATGGGCTTGGCCTGGACAGCATAGTATGTTATATATCCGCACTGTCTGCATCTACTGTTTTGTGTGGGCCTTGCATTCCTCACTGATTAAATAAGTCCAGATCTATGTGCTGTAAGTAATGGCATACATTATTGTAAAATACACCATTAAAGGTTGTCTTTGTACACATACCTGTGTGTCGTCTCATGCCCTTTGAATAGTGAGTGGGTCTATGTGTAATGCAGTACTCCTGTTCAAGTATAAATGTCATTTAGTAGGTTATACAGCAAAATTATGTTGATATACCGATTTCACATGGAAAATAGAATGTGCTGCAGTGGGACTCGAACCGGGAATGTGTGCACGTTAGGTGGATGCTCTACCCCACTAAACTATTGCAGTTCTGCTTAATTTTCATATTAATACCTTAATGTCATACCCGTGCTCCCTTTCCCCAGCCCCCAAGCTCCACGTACACAGCATCCATCCATTCTCCAGTTGCTAGCCCTGCCATACCACACTTCCACACATTTCTCTCTCTGCACGTCTCAGTACTCCTCAATTTTACTGCCTCGATGCAACCTTCTGCAGGCTCTTCATCCGTTTAGTCCATGTATGTTTGAGCCTTCCCATGATCCTCCTCCTATACTGTTGGAAACATCATTGTGACCCACAAAGTCTGGTATGCCCTGCCAGGTACAGACCTGTTGTTGTGTCACAAGTGGATTTTGCTGGTCTACACTGTTTCTCCCACTGGTAGCATCCTGCCTGGGGTTTGAGAAGCAGTGGTTTGCTCACACACCAGACTAGCCTCATCTCACGCATCTGTGGATGAAGCACTCCCCCATGGCGTGCCCCGTTTTCCATTCCTCTCTTCAGTATTATACAAGACTACTGTTCTCACAGTATGTGTGGACAGGCACTGTTCATTGATACTCATAGACTGCTCAGAATACTGTGATTGAGCAATGTGCACATGTTTGCTGGTATTAATGTACATACTTACATACATTTCCTATACTGTTGACTGACTGTGCCAGATGATATGTTTGTGATAACAGCAACTGATTGTATATCTGCCATGCCTTTGTGGTAACTCACTTGGACTATAGTGTACAGGGTGGGAACCTGGGAGTGCTGATTATGTTGTTACTGGCCACGATGAGGGCTGTGGGCTACAGCGTGCCTAAGGCACTGCGGGGGAAGTGTAGGCAGGTATGTGCTGGTGTGCACTAGGCTCAGACTTGCTGACCTCCGGTTATGGCATCTTACACTGGGTTGGCCTCCACATTGCTTAACCAGTGTGGGCATTGCTTACTGCCACCCAAACAGGCGTACTCCCGCTTGCTGCCGCATACTCCAGTGCTACTTCATGAACATGTCGGTATTATACATGCTTAAGTCAGGTGTACATGTCAGGTATGACTGTTCATGAAGGTCAGTGTAAGGTGAAGTGGGATTCCAGTTTAGCAGTTCTGGATAGGTTACACTCAGGTATTCAGGTTAGGTTTAGTTATGCCATACCTGTGTTGTAGAGTAGATGTGAATAGTGAAGGTGTAGGTGGGTAGGTGGAGGGGGGGACATTTTAACTGTATAGTAGGCCATTCAACTGATTGGTGGGGGAGCAGTAGTGCAGGTTTGCAGGGTGTTGGGATATGTATGCAAGGCAGGACAGGAGGTGTCAGTGTCAGTGTCAGTAGCTGGTGTAGGGGTATGGAGTGTTAGTTGGGGGGTGGACTTTGCCAGGTGCTGAGCAGGTGGTGATCCAAGTATGCTTGAAGTTTCCCTTCATGTGTTATTTACATGTGCCATCTGGGACAGCTGTGGTAATACACATGGGTTGGGGGTTCCAGATTCTGCCAATATAGTTGTGTGGAGGGTTTCACCTACTTGTGACTGTGAACATTACTAGGAATGAAACAGGGTTCAATAAGTAAGTGGTGTTATTGGGCCACACAGAGGGGCTGATAGTAGGGGACATGTCCAGGGATGTGCAGGATGGCTGACGGGAAGGTCCACAGCTGGCCATTTCTTCTACAGTGACAGCTGTGTATATACCCTGCATTTGGGAGTAGGTCTGGACACTCAAACCCCTGGGTGGGGGTGAGGACAGCAGTAATACCATGTGATGCGAATTAGTTCGGCTTACATGCCTACAGTGGGGTGTTGTGACCATGTGTTCTTTGGTGTCATTTAGTGGGTTTGCAACAACACATCTGGTTATACCTTCCTTTGCCATGTAAACTAGACATTGCCTCTGTGGGACTCATATGAGGTGTGGCTGCTCATTAGGTGTCGGGTCTGCCCAATGCACACTATTGCTTACATCCCTGGGGCAGTCCACATAGAACCGCTCCAGCCAACACCTGCAAGCCTAGGCCCATAATTACATACTCATAGTTCCCCACCCATACCTCCTCTTCGGCACTCTTCCTTATCTATCTACATATATATATATATATATATATATGTATATGTATATATATATATATATATATATATATATATATATATATATATATATATACATATATACATATATATATATATATATATATATATATATATATATATAATTTAAATCCCTATTTTTGTAGCTTGATAGTGTTTTGCAGGGCGGTCATGTTTGTCTGGGTGGGGGGTATGTCAGTTCGTATGTGACATATATTGTTTGGGGCCTGTCAAGGCCTTTCATGGTGCATGTGGACATGTATGGGTCTATTAATCTACCATTGCTATCTACAGATGTCTGGCCATATATACCTCTGTTGGTGTATATATTTGCTTACATATTTCATACTATGTCCGTATATAGCTATGGGGACATTTCTCTGCGTACATATGTGTAACTTGCTGTGTTAATGTGGATGTATGGATGTTGACATATATATGTGTAGTTGTTGGCATTTGCATGTATATCTGTTCATATATTTGCATATGTATGTATATATATATATATATATATATATATATATATATATATATATATATATATATATATATATATATATATATATATATATATATATATATATATATATGTGACTACATCTATGATGATATGTTTCTGACAATGTCGACTTTATTTGTATTTGTCATAGTTTAGTGGTAATTCCCTTTGTCTGTGGTGTGCAGGGTCCTTGGTTCAAGCCTTGCAGGAGCTGTTTATTTTGTTGCTGGGCAGGACATGGGCCATTGGGTACTGAGTGATTACTGCACATTAAAGCGGTTGTATGTGGATGTGTGCAGGTTTGCACGGAGCTAAGCACTGCTAACCTCCAGTTACATTTTCTAACACTCAGTTAGCTTCTACTTTGCTTAATCTGTGTAGGTAATGCTTACCCCCATGCAAAGGCACTTACACATGCTTACTAGTGATTATATATGCTTACTATTGCTTATTTGTGCTTACACCTGCTTACTAGTGCCTTATTAATACAGTTGTCTAGTTCACATTTAATGTTATTTAGTAGGTTATACAGGAAATATATGAGAAAAAAATGTTCATATACTGATTTCACATGGAGAATGGTATGTGCTGCAGTGGGACTCAAACCGGGAATGCCTGCTCATTAGATAGACACCCTGCCCACTACACTATTGCTGTGCTGCTTCATTTGCATATATCTTCTTTGTTATCCTCTTTGGCCTTTTCAGCTGCTTTAACCATAGCTAAGCGATGGGCACACCCACGCACCTAGGGTTAGCTGTACTCAGATTTATGATAAAAATGACGGGTTTCCTTCAATCTATTTATATGTACTGTTGCTGTTGTACACATGGGGGATTGTTGGTGGGGATATGTGGACACCTATGAACGGCCTCGCTCATTTATTTCCACTTTCTGCTGTTCTGCTTTGCAGGGGCATGTTTATTCTGAGTGCTCTGCTCTCAGACATGCTCACTGCACTCGTACATCCTCCATGTATGCCTAGGAGGTTGGGCAGCGCACCTTCATTAATATACATGGCACGCTGCCGTCCTGCTCCTAAGCAGCCACTTCCATGCAGTACTAGACTAGTCCTACATGGAAGATTAGCAAATCCAGGGGAATTACTACTCTTTTTATAACCACTTTATTTAAATATTGTATATCTTTATCTATCAAGTGAGTCTCTTGCAAGCATATAATGGCTCCTCTGTTTAATTTTAGATATGTTGTTAATGATTTTCTTTGTTTTTGCCATTATTTAGCCCATTTACATTCATGGATCTTACATTAAAACTATCCATACTGTGAATTTAAAAAGATTTATTTTAAAAGATAATATGACACATTTATCCACCATATTAATTTGATTATATACAAAACTCTAATGTATTTCTCTGACACTGTCTTGGCATTCCAGCTTTTTGAATTCTTCCTTTCTACACACTAAACTACTAAAATTCAAAAATAACAAAAACAAAGACAAGCCCACAACTATAATTGTAGATAATATTAATAAAGCACAACCTACCATAGACACCAAAGTTCCTAGTCTGTCTATTGAACACTCAAACTACTAAACTATCATTGTATCTAACAACTCCTAAAAATTCATCCAAAAACTAACCAAAAGGTACTGTGACTTACAAATCATTAATATAATATTATATATAGGTCAAAATAATAAGAGACTATTAATTTAGGTATATATTTTTCCATTTAATACTATTCCCACATTATTACATTCAAGGTTAATAAGCCTGTTCTATTAATAATATACATTAAATAATCTAACAAATAGTGTACTATATACCTAATTATATAATAGTATAAATTGCTCATTTAATACTCCTAAATTATTACTAATTCAACATTATTATAACTAGATCCCCAAGGAAATAAGTATAACAGACTGGGACCTGAAGAGATAAATACATCTGTAAACTTACAGGTGGCAGGTAATCTTGCCATACTAAACTCTAATACAAAAGAGAGATCAATGTACATATATACTTATCAAGTCAAAAGACACACGCATATTTTACAACTCTAACAAAAACCTCTGAATTCATTTTTTAAAATACAAGCACCTATATTTCAAGTTTCTGTAATACTCTTAACATATAACATATCAACATATTTAAACAAGTTAACTTATTAAACTACTTCACATAACTGAGGTTGAAGAAAATGTCTTACTATTTCTGTGTAGTCAAAAAAAAAGAGTTACAGAATATATTGTATTCAAAATTCACTAAGTGGTCAATTTAAATTCCATTCTCTTTTCCTGGATTCAAACATATTGAAAAATCTGTTTTACTTGCTATCAAAATGAATGTACTGATTCAGCAATAAAATGCTTACAGTTCAACTTTGACTTATGAAATTAGATATTTCAGGTAGTCATAGTGAATCTAATAACATTCTACATGCAAAAAGCTTCACAATTTACATGATCAAGATTCAAATTTCAGCTTTCATATTGTTTTAAAATATTTTATATGATTTTTTCTGTAAAGTATATGAGATCTTGTACATTCACATTTCTGTCACATACAGGTATATGCAGTAGACATCTTTCTTAAAACCAGTTTGTTATTTAAATGTATAGTTTTGTCTTATTTTTCCACTAGTATTCTTCCTAATTCTATATATCTGATATTTCTAAAATTTACCATAAACAACTATTTAATCATCAGTTCATCAGTTATTTATTAAATATTATAGTATCTGTATATATTTCTTAATTTACTGATACTGATCTTTTATTAATCTTACATAGTATATATTGCATTCCTTGCATATATGCATATTCATGAGATGTTTACTCTTTTTAATTCTAATATTACAATCAGTCTTGACTATATATAAAGGAATTATTGCTTATTTAATTTGAATATGTGTGTTTAGACATTGTGAACTCTTGCTCTGGTCTAAGCATACATCATGACATCAGAATCTGGCTACAGCATGTGAAAATGACAACTCACAGCACACAGTAGCTGCTAATTTCCTATGGAAGATTCTCATTCTTCTTAGTTCTTTTAAGCTGTTTGAATCAGTAGCAAACACCTAACATTACTTCCTTTAACTAATATGTACAGTTAATATGTATAATTAAAGTTAGTAATGTTGCATTGTAAGCTGTTAACATGTACAATGTTGGCAAATCATATGTTACAACATCACAATATATTTTATATGTTATATGGTATAACATTAGTATGTTTTTTTCTTACCAATTTTTCAATTCTAGGAAAAGAAAATAGGTGTTATTATTTCTCACATATATACTTGAGAAAAGAAAAAAATAAAAAGGTATTTTTGTTCTTTCACAGACATCAGTCATGAACTTTGACCTATATTTTTTCAGCACAACTCAAGGAGGGAAATTTGTAGCATCCTGAAGCAGCAGCACATTCTTTTGTTCTCAATGTTTCTCAGTGTGTTAGTTGTTTCATAAATGACCTGTGAAAGGAATGTGTTACACAAAAACAAGGAAAACAAAATGGCCAACACTTTAACACTTCCAGTTAACATATTACGTAGATCTGACATTCAGTTAACTCAGCAGTGTATATTAAGTTATGTTGAATGAATAAATAAAATAAAATGTTTAACTTATATCTCTTTAAAGTTTCCAGTTCTACTGCTAATAGTGACATTTTCTTACAGAAAGAATTTGTTTAACATTTAGAAACTCACTTCTTGGTTTAGTTAAATGAACTATAATGTATTTCAGTGCAAATATAGTAAAACAATAAAACTAACCCTTTATATTCCTCATTATGAAAAAAAGCTTTAGCTTAAAATATAAATACATACTTTCATATGTTTTGAAGCTTAATGCCGGAACAAACTTTTTATTTAAAAGGCAAATATATCTAATTTCTTGATATTTTTTTCATATTGACTGCAGCAATTACAGTCAATTAACAGCTTATGTCCAAAGCCTGGGTTGAACAGTACAAATCTAATTACTTGATTGTTTTTTTCATATTAACACTGTGAATTATTTATTTATGTATTTATTTATTTTTACATTTATTAACCGGGTTAGTCTGTCTGGGTTCTTAGAAGCCCTTTTTCAGCAGAGACCTGAGGAGAAAAGCTCCCAAAAAAGTTTAAGTAAACAAATTGTTAAGAACAAAGATAAACACAGATCACATTTTAAGTATACATACTTCTGAAGTAATTACATAACATGCAATAAAAGAATATATAGAATGGATAGAAATACAATACAATACAATACATATATGGAAATTTTATGGCAAGAAACTAAGCAGAAGTATAGTAAGACTAAGGTCAATACATTGCTGAACCAAGGTACTAGTGCATGAAGTAAGTAAATATACAGATAAAGTTGTGTGAACTTTGGAAGCTAATAAGTAAATTAAAGAACAGTAATAAGGGATTATGGGAATTGAGTGTAACTTGAGCTAAGTAGTATGGAATATGATGAGAGAGAGCTAAAAGTGATACAGTTAAGTGAGGTTATCCCTGAATGTTTCTTGGGTATTAGTTTAGAGCATGAACATATCCAATTTGATAGGAAAAAAGATTTAAGCTGTTTCTTGAAGGCATTTTTGTCTTTAAGTAGTCTATGGGCTAAAGGGAGTGTGTTCCATTTTTTTGCAACTGAGTGAAAATAGAGTATTTTCCCCAAAGGTTTTGTTTGGCTTATGAACTTCAAGAAAGTAATTAACAGTTTATGCCCAAATCCTAGGTTAAACAGTAGAGGTATTTTAGCTGTATTATTTATGGTTTAGTTTTCTGAGAGCAAAGCCACTTTTGATGGAAATGCTTGAGTTTAGATCAGGGTGGTGGTGAGCATCCAGCCTGATCTGCCAGCTTAACTCAATTTTTCAAAGATTACATATTTGTTTCCTTCAACTGGCCCCATAATGAGCTTGCCTAGGATATAGAAGTGAAAACCTCCATGGTCTAGGAAATCATGACAGTTTTTTTGAGGCTCTGGAGTCTGATGTCAAACAGGTGGTGTGCTAACCTGTTTTTGAATTTGTTCACAGTTTTCCCTACATACAACCTTTGCAGCCATTACACTGTGTATGGTATATCTCAAAAGCAGTGTTGTAGTTACCAGAACAAGTGCTGCTGATCATACCTCTCAACTTCTCAGTGAAAGAAACCTGGACAAAGACCCAAAAATAGGGACATAATTTAAATATTGTTCATATAATCTTAGAAAGTTGCTAGAATAACAGGTTTGGAATTGTTATGTATTTTCTGAAGGATATAAAGCCCGAAACTCAAATGTCTGTCATTATTTAGTATCATTTAGTGACTTCAATCTTCAATTATTTGCCAAAAAAACACAAATTTTGTGAGGACCAGACCAAATATATGAGGCATAATCTGGACATTGAGAGGCATGATTGTTAATTTTTTCCTGAGTATTGGACAAAATAAGTAGTCCTTGTTCTTGATGTGTTTGCAGTAAGTGCAAAAGGGGGAGCCACAGGGGTAAGTTCCTCTGTTCTCCTCCTCCAGTCTAAATTTGCCCTCTACCTGCTCCCTGATGTTTCTGGCTCTCTTAAAAACAAAACAAGGATGAGGTTCAAGGAAATTTTCCAGTTGTTTTTGTCTGTAGTCTTTACTCAGTTGTCTGTCATGATCTTTTCTGATTTGTAATCTAGTGTAAAAGTGAGTGCCATACTTCTTTTTCTTTTGTCTTGTGGATCCTGATGTTGGTTTCTGTTGAGCCCTAGGAGTCTCCCGGGGGTCTCTCAAAATGGGGTCTTCTGCCTTTTTAAAGGTCTTCTGGGATTGAGGATGGAATTCAGTAAGCTACTTCTGTAGACTCTAGCTGCTTGGTGTGGACTGATTAGATTTATGATGAAATCTTTAAACTCTTTCAAGACACATGCACTTCTCAGGCCATGAGATATTATAACATTTATCTTAGTGATCTGGGATTGCATGTTTTACTGTGCAGCAGCATATTAACCCTGGTTGGTTTTCTGAATAGGTTAACCCTGGTTGGTTTTCTGAATAGGTTGTTGGAGAGGCATTTGTTTTGTGTCCTTGATATGGTTATGTCTAAATATCTGACCAAGGTCTTGCTGTGAGAGGTTGTGATTCTCAGGAAGTTAGTGGAATTTCTGATGTGGTTGTAAAAGTCATTTAGTTTGGCTTCATCTTCCTCCCAGATGATAAAGATGTCATCAATGAAATGGAGGTAGCATTTCACTAGTGAAAATTAGAGGCTTTGGTACACTGCCGTCTCATCCCAGTTACCAAGAGCCACATTGGCCAGGCTTGAGGCCATGGATGCCCCCATAGCTATTCCAGTAGTCTGATTAATATGCCTAGTAAAATATATCCCAAAAGAGCATTGTATTTAATCATAGGTTCATAGGTTCATAGGTTCATAGGTTGGTAATAGGCTATCGGCCCTAGGGCCTATACAAGCCTAGCCATAACAATTTCCTGGATATTTCTTCCTACAATATTTACTTCCCTGTAAGTCTACTATTATCGCCTTAGTAATATAATAATATTATCGCCTTAGCAATATAATACTATTATATTACTATCATAGGTCTGTTCAATGCAGAATATAGAGATAACTTCCTTGAATCTAAATGAAGTATATTTTGCAATAAGCTTCTCCAGATAAAAATATTTTCTAGCCACAGTTTCAAAGTGATGGTCAAAGGCAAGGGAATTCTTTACATATTATCCAAGGTCTCTCACCCCACTTTCATTTTTGTTTGGGGTGTTTTCTATACTGTAAGAGGGGTGAAGAGATTGTCTATCAAATGGAATAATATTCTATTTTTTAGCATTTAGCATTAAGTCATTTTTGAGCAGCAGTTGTTGACATGTGTGAGTTAAACTTGGAGATTCTGCATATAACAGGGGGACTTGATCACACTAAGTTTGTTATCATCTGCATACTTGGATGCCTAATAGTAGAGGTCCTGGCATGGATCTGTGAAGAGCATCACTGGTCACCTTCATGTTTATGTTTAATTTTTCCAAATATTTTGGGTTTCTAATACCCTGATTGGAATGGACCCCATTGCTAACTCAAAGTACAATTAAAGTTCATGAAATTAGTATTGTTTTAATCTTTGATTTCAGCCAGAAGTGCTCTTTGCACACCCGCAATGTGCCCAGTAATGACTCCTTCTGCACTTCATATGGAGTTGCATGTATTGTTAACATATCTAAATACAATTGTAGATTATTTTTTATAAGACCCATTGCTCCTTCTACTATTGGGACTGTTGCTACTTTTATCTTTTTTTCATGGACCACTATATCTGGTTTTCTAGCATCTGTCTTCTGAGCTGTTGGTAATGAATGATCTCATGTGATGTAACCTTCATCATCTTCTATGATCTCATGTTAACAGTGATGCCTTTCAGTATACAGTCCTTCCGCCATTAGTATGTCCTACATTTGTCATGACACATGTTCAATGGCCTTTGTAAACCAACATGCATTCCTGATCAACATGAGGCTCTTCCAGAAGTTTCTCATCTGGGCCTTCACCTTTTGTTTTTGGCACATATTCTCCTCATGTTTCAAAAATTTCACTATGTTTGAGTCTTGTGAGGTCAGCAAATATGTGTGGAGTCCCATTATTTCAGATCTTTACATGTAATCAGTTTCAAGGATGCCCACCCTTCCTTCAGAATGGGTACTATATAATCTTGGTATGCACTGACTTAAAAATCATTTGGTGAGCATGAAACATACTTCTTGTTTTCCTGTCTAATCCATCCAAAACATTTTGGGACCAGCCAATCACTCCAGAACTGCAAGTTAGGACAGAAAGAGCAAATTGGTTTATAGCTTGGATTTTGTTCCTAGATATCAATACTGTTTTCATAAGTTTTGTTTGCATTTGTTCATGTTTTATTGTTGATCCTTCATCAATTCCCAAATATTTATAGACTCCCTCTTGCTCAATCAAGTTCTTTTATATCATATTCTTGTCCCAAATTCATGTTTTACTGCTTTAAATGTTGTTTGTGTACAGTTATAAAGACCAAATGACATTCTATCATCTGAAAAAGTTTTGATAACTTGAAGTTGTGCTTTCAGCTCCTCATCTGATGAGTGATACAGTTTTAAATCATCTAGGAGCCAAATTATAGCCATAGCCTAAGCTTTTAAGTAGACAGCTTAATGAGTTAAGGGCAAGGCAGAATAGCAGTGGTGACAGAGAGTCACACTAGAATATCCCCCTTTATCTTGGCTTAATTGCAAAATGGTCTGTCATGAATGTGGGATACTATCAAATGCTTTTTTGTAGTCAATCCTTTCCATACTTAGAGTCTTCCCCATTTTACATTTCTCCACTATGACTTTATTTATCAACAAATGATCCTTTGTTCCATATGACTTTCTTTTATTGACCTTTTGCTCTATTGCCATAATTGCATTTTCTTCTAAATGACTATAAACTCTGCCGGCATCAGTTCCTGTGTATAGTTTATACATTGTCAGAAGGCAAGTTATTGGTCTATAATTTTTAGGGTAGCTTGCAGGTTCACTCTTAAGTAGGTGCATTGTTTTTCCTGTTGTTAGCCAGGTTGGTGTCTGTTCAGGGTGCGCATATAAATAGTTCTTACTCATGGCTAAATCTTTGTGCAAAGATGTTGATACTTTTAACCAAAAGTTAGCTACTGCATCTAGACCTGGGCAATCTCTGCTTGTTACTTCATCCCATTTCATACCCTATACCTATACACTTCTTTTTCTTTCTATTACTTATTCTATCCATTTAGAATCTTTATTATGTTCTGCAGGATTTTCACATATACTCCTCTAAAATGTATCTATTTCTTTTTTTAATATTGGTCCTTCAATTCCTTTTACCTTTTCTGTCTGTGTTGAAATTTTTAGTTTATTTGTGATAGTGCATGATAGATCCTGATTTGTTGTAATGCTGCACATTGATTTTATCATGTTTATCTTTCTTAGTATTTTTGTTGATTTGTTCAGATGCTGTTCAGAGAGGCCATCTTTGGAATTGACCTAACAATCCACCTGGAGAATCTAGGGGTACTGGGACAATGCAGCAATTGCCTCACCCAAGATTGTGCTAGACAGTCAAGAGGAGAAGGTTAACACGCTGAAATGCAAACACCAGTCACAACCAAAGTGTCACATAGCTCACAACACACCCAACAACAGCCCCTAAGGCAAGACAATGTACCCAACACTTTAGTCATAGGTGACCAGTCAGGCACACTGATGTCCCACTCATCAGTCTGAACAAGGAGAAAATTACAGTCAGCTGCCTGTCAAGTGCCAGGATCCACCATATAACACATGCACTCAAGTTACGCCACAACAAGTACAAATATGACTCTGTCATTGTCCATGACTTGAGATGTGGTCGGCAGGTATGTCCCGTAGCATCCTGCCTTCACCCAGAATGATACCACAGTATAAGGAAAAAATTATTGACTTCAACAATTGGCTAAGCTTCTGGTGTTATTCAAAGGGGATCAAATATCTGTCTTCCTGGGATGACATGATCGACAGACCACAATGCTTTGCCATAGGTGGTCTGCACCTGTTGCCCCTGGGATTCAGGTTACTGGCTAACATTCTTGCCACACATATAGTGCCTTTTTTAGGCAAAGTTCAAAGGACAAAACCACCACTGTAACAGATACAAGCATGCAAAATCCAAAGGTAATGCTACTCAATGCTAGAATTCTAAACCTAAAATGCACTCTCTCGAGGCACTCCTAAAAATGGAGAACATTGATATCTGTGCAGTAACTGAGACCTGGTTCAAGGTTCCAGAGAGCACCCCTGCAATACCAGGCTACAACTTTTACCACACTTTTCGGCCACCAAACCAGGACCAAAACACTAAAGGTGGAGGAGTGTTCATATTCACCAAGGATATTTACACCACCAGGCTAGTTGCCCAACACAATGCATCTGAAATTCTCCAGGTGCAACTAACACTAGGTAAGACTGCAATCCAAATTGTGGCTTGCTACAGATCCCCCACCATGCCCCAAGATTCTCACTACACCTTTCTAAACATACTGGAAAATATTAAGATGCAACATACTGGAAAATATTAAGATGCAACCAAACACCCTAATACTGGGTGATTTCAACTACCCTGCCATTAACTGGGAAAACTACTCATGCACCAGCACCTTTGCTCAATGGTTCTTGGAATTCATAAATTCCAATGGCCTGGATCAACTAATTCATAGCCCCACCAGGGGCTCCAATATCCTAGACCTGGTCATTACCAACATGTGAAATCGATGCTCCACACCTATGATCACTGCCTCGTTGGTCAAGCCTGACCATAAGCTAATCACCTTTGTCATCCACATCCATCCCCCACCCCCCTCAGTAGGGACACCTCTGTAAAAAACTTCTCCAAAGCCAACTTCATGCTACTCAAGTCAGAAGTGACAAACTTCATGACACCCATACAGACGGGAACTGAAAGTTCGACTGCTGAATCCTACACTAAGGCACTTTATGAGCACATCCACTTGTGCATGAATCATGCCATCCCAAATAGAACCAAGACGGTCTCCTCCAAAAAAATAAACCAATCTGGTGGTCCCCTGCCATAAACAAACTTTACAACAAAAGGAAGAAACTGTTGCAGAAAAGAGGAAAATCCCATGATGCAAAAAACTCCCTTACAAGCCTCAGTAAGAATCTGAGATCCCTCATAAAATCCTCCAAAGCTAGTTACAAAAATAAAATTGACAAAATTCCAAAGACAACTACAAGGCATTCTATACCTATATCAAGAATCTAAATGACAATGCTCAGATCTGCTCTGAGCTACAACAGAATGGCATTAAATATACTGATACCAAGGATATTGCCAATATCCTGGCAGATCGATTCAGTGCCAATTTCACCCCCCTCTCACCCCATACAGGGCCCATCTCAATACTGAAAGATTGACAAATTCCGGTAATAACAGCCATACAGGTAAAAAACGCACTCTCCAAAGCTAAGAATACAGCATCCATGGGACCAAACGACACCCCGAGCTGTGTACTACATGAACTTCAAAATGAACTGGTACCTCATGTTTAATCATAGCCTCACCTCAGGCTTCATGCCCACTGAGTGGCGCACAGCTACAGTTATCCCACTCCACAAGGGGGGAACCACCTTGGATCCTGGAAACTACTGCCCCATCAGTCTGACAAACCTGATCTGCAAGGCCATGGAATGTATTATCATGGGACTTATAAACAAAGACATTGGCAACCTTCAAACACTAGACCCTACCTAGTTTGGGTTCGTGAAGGGCCGATCTTGTCTCCTGAACCTGATTGACTTTTTCAAATCAGTCTCCAGAGTTGTGGACGAGGGTAAGGCAGTCCACACAGCCTATCTGGACCTCACCAAGGCTTTCAACACCATCCCCCACTCTGGAATCATAGAAAAACTTACTAAGCTGGGCTTTAATTCCTATGTCACTCAATGGGTTGCCACCTGGCTTACTGACAGAACCCAAACTGTAAAAATAGCCTGCTCTAAATCCAGTTCCAGACAAGTGACAAGTGGAGTACCTCAGGGTTCAGTCCTGGGACCACTCTTGTTTGGCATCTACTTCTCTGAAGTACAGGCCAACACTAAGGGACTCTGGCTAACAAAGCACCCAGATGACTGCAAACTGGGAGCAATTATTGAATCCCCAAATTATGTGGATATTCTACAAAAGGGCCTTACAGAAACAGATGCTTGGTGCCAGAGCCATGGGTTCAAGCTCAGTGCCAAGAAATATATAATTATCCTGTTTTGGAAAAAACATGTACCCATGAATTACCAAATAGGTGGCAGTACACTAAACACCAAAAGTGTGATAAGAGACTTAGGGACACAGGTGGACAGTGGTCTCACCTTCGATAACCACATCGCCACAACAGTCAGGAAATCCTTCTATGTGGCACACCTCATCACTAAGGGCTTTTCATTCAGAAAAAAGGAGGTCATTGTCCCACTGCACTCATCCCTCATTAGACCTATTATAGAATACAATGCCCTGTTTGGTATGAACCTCTCAAGAAAGCTGCAACAACTGGAAAGGCCACAGAAATGCCTCACTAAAAGAATCACTGGCCTAAAGCAGATGCCCTATGCTGACCATCTAAAAAAACTCCAGCTATACTCTGTTGCATATTGTCTACTCAGAAGCGATCTCTGCTTAACATACAAGGCCATGTCAAACCCAGAGCTGTTGGACATGCTACACTTAAAGAAATCCCAATCCCCCAAGCCACATGCTCCAGGAATCTAAACCTTGTCACCACAATGAACAAAATGTGCAGGAGACATAGGTTCCTGATCCAGAGACTCCCCAGACTCTGGAATAGACTGCCCATACATGTCAAGCAGAGCGCCTCTTTGGCCCTCTTCAAAGGGAACCTTGACGATTGGATGGGAGATAGGAAATTCACCCCGGGATCATATCAGTCACCCTGCTAGACAAGGGTCCAGGGAAGTAAATATTGTGGGAAGAAATAGCCAGGGAATTGTTATGGTAGGCTTGTATAGGCCCTAGGGCCGATAGCCTAGTACCAACCTATGAATCATACCACCTAAGCAGATGTTCTGTCTCTGACTATAGCAGGAAATCCAGGTGAAGCTGATAAATCCTGGTGGGATTACAGTAACAAACGTAGAGCCTATATACATGCTCCTATTTCCTACAGTAGCAGCAGATCACTGAGAAGCTGGTAAATCCTTGTGACATCAAGGTAAATATCTTAGAGTCTACACACATTCCATCAAGAACTATAGCAGCAGATTCATGAAAAGCAGATAAGTGCTGGCAACATCGAGCTAACAAACATGCTACATACTCTTATATTCCCATCCCGTGTTATAACAGCTGCCAGATGGTAATAAAATAACCATCACAGAGCCTATGAAAACATTCCCATCCAACAGCAGACATCTGAAAAACTGACAAATCCTGGCAGCTTTCAGCTTACCATCATAGTGACAATGCACACATTTTCTTCTCTTATTATAACAGCATGCCTCTGAAATGTTGCCAAATGTTGGCAAACTGAGCATTACAGTTCCTTTACATATATTCCTGTTTCTAGATATAGCAGCATCCCTGTTAGAAGATGGAAAATCATGGCACCATTGCACTGACCACTGACCATTACACTGCCTGTGCACACATTCTCATGAACAGCAGACCCGCAAGAAGTTGACAAATCCTGGCAGTATTAAATTGACCATCACAATCTTTTTATACAGGTTCCCATCCCTTATTGCAACAACAGATGCCTGAGGAGCTGATAAGTCTTGCCGGCATTAATATGGCCATTATGGTATTTCTGCACATGTTCATATCTCTCACCATAACAGCAGAGTTCTGAGAAGCTGACAAATCCTGACAGCACTAAATTAACCATCACAGTGCCTGCACACACATTCCCATCTTTTACTTTAACAAGAGATCTGTATGAAGCTGATCTATCCTGGTGGCATCATATTAGCAATCATAGCACTTATGTACATGCACCCCACTCTTACAGTAGTGGCAGATCAGTGAGAAGCTGTCAAACCCTGGTAACATTACACTAATCGTCACATTGCCTGGGTATCCATTCCTGTCTCTCAAAGTAACAACAGTCCTGTGACAAGTTGACAAATCCTGCTGACATTACACTGACAAGTCACTGCGTGCACATGCAAGTTCCATCCTCCAGCTATAGCAGCAAATTTGTGACAAGTTGGCAAATCCTGGTGATGCCACAGTGACAATCATTGCACCTGTGTACTTTTTTCCTTCCCTGACCATGGGAGCAGGTTTGTGAAAAGCTGATAAATTCTGGTGGTATGAAACTACCAATCAGAGCAGCTATGCAGACATCCATATCTCATATCATAGTAGTAGGCCAGCAAGAAGCAGGTAAATTCTGGTGGCATCTAGGTAATAATTATAGCAGATATGCACATGCTCCTCTCTCACATTAAAGCAGAAAATTAATGAGAAACCTTTAAATCCTGGCTGCATCAGGTTATGAATCACAGCATCTAGATGCACATTCCTGTCCCCAACCATAGCAGAATGCATGAGAAGGTAATGAATCCTAGTGGCATCAGTGTTGGAGTCATAGTGGCTACACACACATTCCCGGCTCCTACAGCAGCAGCAGATCTATGAGATGTGGGTAATCACATGGGCATCAAAGTCACTATCATAGCATCTACACTCTAGCAGTCGATCCATGAGAATTTGATAAGTCCTGATCATAATAAAGATCACAATCATGGTCCCTATAGACATGTTCCTTCTGCTACCAAATCAGCAGATCAATAAGTAGTTGCAAATCTTGCCTGCATCGAGCTCACAATCATATCACCGACACACTTGTCCTCTTTTGCTACAGTAGAAGCACTTCTCTGAGATGCTGATAAGTCCTGATGGGATGAAGTTCATAATCATACTGACTACACATATATTTCCATCTCATACCCCCGCAGCAAATTTGTGATGAGCTGTGAAATCCTGGAAGAAACAAGACCACAACCATAGTGCAGTACTCATGTTCCCATGTCATAACATAGCAGTAGATCTTTGAGAAGCTAATAAATCCTGGTGACAGCAAGCTCACAGTCATTGTGCCTATGCACAAGTTCCCATCTCTTAATGTAGCAGCAGATCCATGAGAAGTTGATAAATACTGGTGGCATTAAGCTGACTAACATAGTAGTTATGAATATGTTCCCATTTACTACAATATCAGCAGATCCATGAGAAACTGATAAATCCTGACAGCATTAAAATGACAATTAAACTTGTCTGTACAAGTGTTCTCGTTTCCTACCATATCTGCAGATCTCTAAGAAGCTGGAAAATCCTAATGACATCATAGCGACAATCATTGTGACTACAGGCATTCCCATTTCCAGCTGTAGAAGCAAATCCATGAGAAGCTGATAAAACCAGGTAAAGTAACACTCGTAGCATCTATGCTCACATTCCCATCTCCTGCTGGTAATGTACAGCAGAGTGCAATTTCAGTGCCAATCTCACTTCTGTTAGTGGGTATTCGTTTACTGCCTTTCAGTTGCCAAAATGCATTATACAACAGTATGAGCTTTTTCTAAGAGGTTAACACCATTTCCAGATGTCCTTATAAACATTCTTGTTGGAGAATTTATATTACAGCAGAACCATCAGTATACATGTTCACAATGAAAAACATGCTCTTGCTCTGAATTCTGAGCTACAGGTTGTCATTTAAACGTGAGAGTATCAGAAGGTTTTCCTAGCAAATGTATAGTTACTACCAGAATCTAAGCATGCGCATTATCAACACTTAGAAAACAACTGCCTCTCCCTCCACCCCCAACTGCTCCAAGTACTCACTGTTGACATTGTGGCAAATCTTAAAGAAGGAAGATTATGGAAAAAGTTAATTCTGAAGTTTCATTAAAGAGACTTCTTCTTGTCAACTTATGGAAGGAGTTGCTATGGAACCACATATTAAATGTATAATCTCACCATGTTAATTCTGTCATTCTCAGAAAATACTATTAAAGTGCAGTGCAAAGTAGCTTTCCAGATTAATACTGCCGACACTTGCCAAAAATAATTCCTGATACTACATGGCACAAGATGGAATCAAAAACAGCAAAAGAATGAGGTCAGAAAAGCAATTATTATGCTTCTCTTAAATTCCTACCCATTTGATAAAAGCATTCTGACAAATCTAGTTTTTGTATCATTACTGCCACCAATTTTGTATATTTCCAAGAACAAATTCTACCTCCAATCAAATAGTGCTTGTATTATTACCTCATGTGGGAGGATGACATAATGGTTAAGGTGTTTACCTTAAAGACACAAGGTGCAGGGTTTGATTCTCATATGGGGTAACTGGCTAGGCTTCAAATGGCCCAAAAGGGCAGTTAGCCTAGTACTGACCTATGAACCTATGAACCTATGAATATCCCATTAATACCCATGCCTATGTCATGTGTGAATCCATTCACACTTGTTGAGTGCAACATAGACATGACAATGACAGAGAATACAAAAGAACAAAGTTACTGTTCTTTGTACAGTCAAAACCTAGACGTATTACCTTTCTATATGAAATTTATAACTCAAACTCAGCAAAGCATGAATTAGCAGGGCTATGAAAGGCATACAACTTTATTTTTGACAAATAATCTTGCAAGCTTAGAAAAAATAATGTTTTAAAGTTTCTTGTAAAGCTTTCTGCTGCTTTTCTGTTTCCCAGGTAAAATGCAGGCCATTTAGATCTTATACAATTATTATTTTCTGCTTTCTGCATTTATATATTTATCTTCTGTTACTTCTTATTTAAAGGATTTCCATATTCCCTTTGCTCTCTTTTTCTAAACCTGTTACCTTCCCTATTCTGTCTTTTCCAGTTCTTGTCTTCATCTAAAAAAAGGCTGTTAGGAAACTTTCCCCAACCTCAAAAAAGTATGTTGAAAGCAATTTAATTTCAACTTCCCTATTAAGAAGTATGTCAGAGGGTAATAACAGAGAAACCTGGATCACAGCACTGTGTTTGCATATTGCTTAGAATATTATGGTAGCACCATAGTTTGATGGTTGCGTACAAATGACATAACATTCTAAACCTTGTTACTGACAGTTAAAAAATTCACCAGTCCCTCACCTGAAGTACCGACATGAAACATTTGTACATTTGTACACTGTCTGATGTTGCAGAACGACTAGGATTTTGAGAAGTGCTTTAGCAGTGTCTCTCATAAAATGTTTGATTCTCTGTTAAACCACTAAAGATTACAGTTGGTTAATAATGCCAGCTATTAGAGTTTCATACATCTTATTGTTCATTTGTTTCAGAAGATTGCATGTTAATGCAAAACCTGCTGTTTTATTATCTTTTCAAAGTCTCGGCTTTTTGCCTGGTGTACTTTCCCTGTCTCTCCTTATCTTACTTCATAATAATTGGAAAATGCATGTTGATACAAAAATTGTCATTCTGTTTAACTATACATCATCCTTGATTGTACCTTGTCATATTTTTTCTATATTCCACTTAAATTAAATCACTGATTATTTCAATCAATGACAGATATTAGAACTTCATTTGTTTTATTTAAAAATGCAAGGTGATGTAAAATGTAGTGTTCTATTGACTTTTTAAGTGAATTAAAAAAAAAAAGACAAAAAAAAAAAAACTAGCTTTAGCATATCTAGAATTTGTACCGACATTGCATTGAAGACCATGACTTATGTACAGTTCAGTTTTCTCCATTATTGCCTGCGAAGAACTTCTTTCCTTTTATAATGCAAATTGATCCAGAAATATTCTCAGAACATGAATGTTTTAATATATACGCCATAATACTTTTGATGTAGGCATTGGTCTACTGGACATTTGGTGGCATTGAGAATAGATGTTCTGCATTTTACTTATAAACACTAGTAAAATCAAATATTTGTTTAGTTGAATCCAGCTCTGCTGTGTATTTTCAGTCTGCTGCCTCTTGCCAAAACTTATCTCTAGGTCACTGACCTCAATAGAACTTTTCAGCAATGATGTCACAAATGCATCTTTTCAGCAGTGATGTCACAAACAAATCTTCTGTTACATCTGCACACACAGATATTTAGCCTGCTGAGGCCTTGCCTACAACTTATGAATGACATTCAGTTGCGACCAGCCTGAGTCAAATGTTTACTTATTTCTATTTATTTTCTGGGAGAGTCTGACTAGGAAGAAAATATTCCACACCAATACAATTACATACATATTATGTACCATATAGTGGAAAATACATAAAATAAGACATTTACAAGAGTTACACAGAAAATTGTCAACAATGGCATAGATGTGGCATTAACAGAAAAATTAAAAACTGATATTAAAACATCAAAGCAACAAAGAATTAATATTATTATCAAGAGTTACACAATATGAGACTTTTATAAAATAACATCGATTATAGGCATAAAGCATACATGTTTTAGTCTAAAATAGTTGAAATTATTTCACTTATGAACTTTTGTTAAGGATGGGTAGTTATATATAAATAGTGATAGGTATATGCTAAAGTGGGAAGATTCAGAGAGTGGAAGGTTAAAGCACAGGCACATCAGTGTGTTAGAGGGGAAGGTGAAGGCATTGGGGAAAGGGATGGTGGAGGCTTAGATGAATGCATGCATTTACTAGTGTGAATGTATATAGTTATCAAAGGAATACTATTTTATATATTTGGGGAAATGAAGGAGAAGTGAAGGAGTTAGGGTTTTAGTGTGGATAGGGGGTGGGAAGTGGCAGAAACAGAACCAGGAGTTGATTATGTGGTCCTTGAGTAGAGTTCTGAAATTTGGTGGATTTCTTGTCTGTCTGAGTTGCACTGGAATGCAGTTACACACTTTGGTGACATAGACAGAGTATAGGGAGTCACTGGTTGTGTAGCTAGGGTGGGATAAAGGGGGCAGCTGCTGCAGGTGCAGAGTGTTAGAGGGTGCAATAGGATTATCCCAATCATTTTTATTAATAGTAGTGCTATTATATTGCCTTCTAAATGCCAATATTGCATTTGCTGTAAAAGTTGAGTGATTTGGTACTCAATGTGTGGTTTAACTGTAGCAATTTATTACTATAAACATATCAAGCAGTTTGCTACAGTTTAAAAAAGAAAAGAGGGTTTTGTTGTTTCTTTTACTTTAAGATAAATCTGGGTGGTGTAGCACTCCATGTGTAAGATAAACTGCATCATCCGCTTGCTACAAATATAGCAAGCAATTTGCTACAGTGTAAATGAAAAACGTTTTTTTGTTTCTTTTTTTAATACAGATCTAAGTGTTATAGTGTTCAGTGGGTGGTATAATCTGTACCACTTGTAGCAAGCAGTTTGTTACAGTTAAAACTGAAGTTATTTAATTTATTTTTTACATAAGAGGCCGGATTCACGAAACCTCCATGCAAGACTTAATATGTCTTACTCGGAGGCTGCAGTTGAACGGTATGATGTCAGCGTGCCATGAATATTCATGAGGGCATGCTGACTCATCCATAACTCTTACACGGATTGAGTAGGCAAGCAGGGGCCATGCCCGACTGCCGAGCAGTCTAAAAGTCCACGCCCCTGCAAGGTTTTAAAAAGCATAATGTCAACAGACAAGAGCGAGTCCGCTCAAATGTACATGCACCCAACACCACACTCCCTGATACTGTAAACCCCCATCAGAGTTATAAAATGGAAAATATTATTTTTATTTTTTAAATCCACGATATAGCTGCCCATATTTGTGCTTGTTTGCGCGGGTGTGCCCATTGCTTAACCACAGTTAGCAATTGTGACATTGAAGAGCATATAAGAACTACTTATGCAAATTAATCCAAATAGCAATAGCGTAATGGTAGAGCATATGCACAAAGAGATGGCATTCACAGTTTGAGTCCCACCACTCCCCTTCTTATTTATGTTTTAAATCAGTATTTGAAATAATACCAGACAAATATGATTAAAATTTTATTAAAAGCAGTGACATGGCCAATGTATCAGCGAACAAAATATATATTTTTAAAAGACCCAGATATATAATAGCCTGCCGTTAATCAACGTTTTACATAGCTAAACAGAGGTGCTCATAGTTTAATAGCGCTATAGCCATCTAAACAGAGGTGCACATAGTTTAATAGCGCTTTATCCAGTTAAACAGAGTTGCCCATAGTTTAATAGCACTTCACCCAGCTAAACAGAGTTGCCCATAGTGTAATAGCACTTTATCCATCTAAACAGAGTTGCCCATAGTGTAATAGTGCTTTAGCCAGCACAATAGAGTTGCCCAACATTTAAAAACGCTTTACCCAGCGCAATGTGTTTGTGTGGACATGCGCGCCGCGCCAACCAGGGCACCATAGGGCACAGGGGAGCAACGTAGCGCTAAGTTGCTTAAACGCAGCCACACCCCCTAGCCTGTCTAGACAGTATTAAAATAAAAGAATGACAAGGTTTGAACCCAGGACCCTTTGCATCATAATCAAAGTACAGAACCACAAACCATGACAACATAGGGGGAACAGCCACTATTAACATACATAAACTTAGGAATGGTAGTTTAACCATTACTAAGCAGGTCTGCAGACAGCCGAGAATTTTACAAAATGGCCAATCACAAAAAAGTACAGGAAATGCTGCATATTTAAGCCCCACAGGCAGAAATACATGCCATAACTGATTGTAGCTCACATCTGCAGTCAGAATGTCTGGTGTTGGAGAGGGAGTACGCTTCCAAGCACAGAGATGGGTCAACGAGGAGAACAAATACATGTTTTGGCTCCTAGTCCACCATCACGAGGCAAGACTCCTGCAGGGCCAGTTCCAAGGGATGGAGTACAAGGCAGAGGCTTGGAACCGGTTAGCTCGTGACCTCACCAGTGCCACAGGTGTTCCCCAGACTGTGAGCAGGTCCGTCACCACCATGCGAACCTGAAGAGATGAAAGGAGGACCGCCTGAACCAGTGGATACAGGAGGCCCATGGGATGTCGGATGCCCCACAACTGAGTATGTAGCCATGGAATGCAGTATGTAAGAATTTCAAATGGAGTATGTATAATGGATAGGAATGTCTCAATATCCCTTCATTTACTTTACAGCTGCAGGTGACCGTGTTATGAATCAGCAAGCCTATGAAGATAGGCTGCTAAGGCTGCACCACCAGGCAGGTTAGTGATTATTCTGCATGTATTGTTATATAAAATATGGGAGAGAGCATGAAAGAAAGTGTTGTAGTCCAATAATACAGCCATAAAATGGACTGAATAAGTCCTCTGCATGTACTGTCAGATAAAAACATTAGAGAGGCAGAAAAAGAGTGTATTAACCCATTAAGAAAGGTAAAAAATGTCTGGAATAATATCTCTGCAGGCACTGTCATATAAAATAATATGTGAGTGAGCCTGAAAAAGAGCGTGCTAACCTATTAATAAAGGTATAATATGTCGTGAACATGTCTGCCATATATACCGTTAAAACAAATAAAGGAGTGAGCCTGTGGAAAAGTGTGTAATGTCATTAATAAAGGTCTAAAACCCAGGGTGTGTCTATTTCACTTAGTATGAAATGTTGTACCCTTGCATTATACAAATAGTAATGTGTTAGAAAGTGCTGGCAACCCAGTGTTCTGCAGTCCCATCTAAAGTGGGTGATGGAAGTGCTAGTAGCTGTGAAGTAAATATACAGTCCTCAACAGTCAGTTACTGGCTGGCATGCATAAGTAAATCTGGCACATGAGTAGCATGCTAATATGTTCCCCAGAAATGTAAGTGTGTTTCAATAAATGCAGTGTTCTGTACAATTTGAAGTGAAAATGTCATGTGAAAACATCCAGGTATGTAAATAAAGAAATATAAATGCAACCATGAAATATGTAGCAGTAACACCTGCATCCTGGACAGTTAGTATGTGAGATATAGGTCAAGTATAGATTGAACTAGCCAAACCCACTACACAACCTAATGCATGGTGGCAAGTGTAATAATACATGTAGGGAATATACACCTGAAGTCACTAGAAATGTAGTGTAGAGTAAAAGTGTTTATAAGATGTTAACGGAGGTTTTTTTTCTACACCCTACTGTTTGTTCATAAACCATGAAATTCCACACCTCAATGGGTATGTGCAATCTTAAATATTTGTTGGGATATATGTCCAATTGTTCTATAAATATTTGCACTCATGTTGATGTATGTGCCCTGTTCAAACACCACATTCATGGTGGTCTGTTGCCACCAATCATCCCTGCATGCGGTTGGAATAACCACTGTTGTTCAATATATGCATGTGTTATGTTTGCTGTTCAACTGTTGGAACTGTGGTGTGTTGGGTTAATGGGAATATTACTGCATGCTGTTACAACTAATCTGGAATGCTGTTGTTTATGTTGTAATGAAACACACCTAATCACAGAACATATGGGAAGGCCGGTCCCAGCGGACCCACCTGTCCCTCCTCAGTTGGCGAGTGCACCTGGCACCAGTGGCTGTGGTGCCCAGCCCTGACTCCCCTCATCCATTGGTCCTATGCCACCTTTGGGTGGAAACGCTGCAGGGGATGGGCTCGTCCCCCCCATGCAAGTGTGGGCAGAGAAGGGCCACCCGTCACCCTTCAAAGGGTCCGGGCTGTGGTGCGTAGGGAGATCCAGCGTTCAGTTGCTGATTCCCCATGCCAGCTTGAGGCAAGCATGGCATGTCTCTCAGGTGAGCCTGCCCATCCTACTCAGCCCCCAGCACAGCCACCCTCAGGGCTGTGAAGGTGCAGTGCTGACTGCCCATTGGTGGGAATCTCAGTTCCACTGTTACCATCTGTGGGCTCATGGTCTTGCGATTTCCAAACATCCTTCCACATCAATTGTGTTCACCCACCCCATGTGTCAAACTCTGCCCCTGTATGCTTCTTGTTTGTCTTGTCTGTTTACCTCCCCAACCTACCTCCGCAAATATACCTACTTCCTCTACCTCACATTCCACTCTCACCCGAAAAAAAAATAAAAAAAAAGGCCAATCTGTTCCCACAAAAAAATTACGCCCCATACATAGCTGCCCAATTCACATACATGTCCACTGGACATGTAAACTGATAATTCTAATTGGCAGTACAACATATTTTGTTGTCCTGACCCCTCTCTCAGGGGTGGAAGGTTTCAAATTTCACACCAAATTTTATGCATATGTACAGCTGTTGCTGGTAAAGAAATGGGAAGATATGGACCTTCCCTACACCCATCCTGCACATCCCAAGCTGGTTTCCCTACTGTCTTTCCCTCTTTGTGCCCCCTTTTTCACCACTTTCCTATCTCCCCATTTTCTTTTCTTTAAAGGAAATTAGCACTGGGGTTAGCGGGAGTAAGCAGTTTTAAGCAGTAGTAAGCAGGATTAAGCGAGTGTGTGCATGTGTGTGCTTAGCTAAGCATAGCTAAGCGTCATGCAAACCTGTGCAAACCTGCTTACAACTGCTTAAAAATGCCTTAGTCACTCTGTATGACAAGGCCCTTGTACTGCTCAGCAGCAAAATAAAAAACCTTGTCAGTCTCGAACCTGGGACCGTGGACTCACCAGTCTGCATGAAGTACCATTACACCACAGCAGATATACAATAACTTAGTGCTGAAAGCAATTTATCATGCATTACCATGAGTGAATGTAAAGGGAAAATAGCAATGGCATAAGACAAATCTTGTTCTGTGGGCCTTAACCAGCAGGTGTTGTTGAATTGCATGACATTACTCTGAAAAGAGAATCAGCCATGCTAGTAGGGAATAAGGTTACAGTAGCAGCTTACAAACCCCACACAGTATCAGGGCAGGATAAACACTGGCATATTTGCATAGGCCACAGGCCAGACCTCACAACAGTGACTATCTACAGTGATGACCCTGATTTGTAAACAAATGTTAGCTGTGCCCCTCTGACTCCCTGTGAAATGTACTAACAGTAGGCAGAAAGGTGTTGAATCTCACTTAATTACAAATGTCAATAAGTGAGAGTAGACACCGCTTGCACATCAGGAAAGATGTAGTAATAGAAATGCTCTGAATCACCCAAAGTCTGAACTGCAAAATGTCTGAACTATATGACAGGTGTATCCCAGTTATATGTACCTTACCCTGAGGCTGTTAAAATATATACATGAGAGTATCTGAGGCCTGGAAGAGTCAGAAACACACAGGCATATCAGCTTGTCTGATGTTACACACTCTGCAAATAGCTGTAGAATTAATTCCACAAGCATGCCCTTATGTAGAAGTACAACACAGAAATAGCAAAGGATGTAGCCATGTACTGCTAGCAACCACCTGCGACAATGCCATTGTTCAGGTGCTGAAAAGACTGCTGTGGTGCACAGCCAAAGAATACTAGGCTGACCTCTGTCTACCATCTGGATATGTCCACATGTGGGAGCTACTCAGACAGACTACAAGCCTTCATACACTTACAGGTACACAGCAACTCTGCATGTTCAGTAAGATAAACATCACACGATAATAAATAATGCACACTGCAGTTCTGCACCCATACCCAAAGGTACTATATACCCATGTACTCAGGCACAACCAAGGGTGTAGGTAGGCATACACAGTACAGAAATATGTCCAGTCGTCCTGAGCAGACTGTGCTAATGCCAACACAAACCACAAACTGTTCAGATGTGAGTAACGTACTAATGACAGTATAGCAGTTCAGAAACAGTGCATGTGCCTGATATTCATAATTGGTAGTACAACATACTTAGATGTCCTCACCACTCTCTCAGGGGTGGAAGGTTTCAAATATCCCACCTAATGTATTGCATATGCACAGCTGTTGCTGGTAAAGAAATGGGCAGCTATGGACCTTCTCCACACCCATCATGCAAATCCCAAGCTAGTTTCCATACTGTCTTCCCCTCTTTGAGCACCCTTTATCACCGCATTCCTATCTCCCCATTTACTTTTCTGTCAAAGACATGAAAGCGGGGGTTAGCAGGAATGAGCACTTGTAAACAGTAGTAAGCGGGTTTGCACCAGTGTGCGCATGTGTGCATCTAGCTTAGTATTGCTAATATATGATAAGCTACACCAAGCTTAGCTAACTATTGCTAACATAAAATAAGCTAAGCTAAGCTTAGCTTTGTATTGCTAAAATGCAATCAGCAATGCTAAACGTTGCGCAAACCTGCGCCAACTCACTTGCAACTGCTTAAAAGTGCCTTTGTCACTCTGTATGACAAGGCCCTTGTATTGCTCAGCAGCAAAATTAAATACCCTTGTCAGTCTCAAACCTCACACCTTGCACTCACCAGTCTGCATGATGTACCACTAAGCCACAGCAGATATACAATAACTTGGTGCTGAAAGAAATATAACATGCATTACAAGGAGTGAATGTAAAGGGAAAATAGGAAAGCCATAGGAATACATTGCAATAAAGAAATATGACATGCATTACAAGGAGTGAATGTAAAGGGAAAATAGGAAAGACATAGGAATACATTGCAATAAAGAAATATAACATGCATTACAAGGAGTGAATGTAAAGGGAAAATAGGAAAGCCATAGGAATACATTGCAATAACTACTGTTGGATGCCAGTTAATTCCATAATTCCAAAAGAAAGTACATACTCCCATGTAGCCAGTGTTAGCATTAGGAGGTGTGAGTAAAGTTACACACTGAGAAGAGTGTACTGGAAGAAGCAACAGTCAGGTTTCAGTACACCATGCATTTCACTGACTACAACCCAGCTTCAGATATGAGACATATACCAACCTTCTGACTGACACAACAGTGTCCATAGCAAACAAGTATGGTCCCCACCTTGCAAAACTAAAAGGCCTATGCCTACCTAACCTATCATTTTATAGCAGTGTCCTGAAATCACAGTGAGAACTGCAATTACAACACAGCAGTCTGCATGCAATTACTAAATGGTGGGCACCAATTGGTGCAGAGGCCATCACATGCACATGTGCAGATTCCTACAAAAGCAGCCTGTACTTGCTGTCCACACATGCAATAATATCATTGCAGCAACTGTAGAGTGAGAGAGAGCGAGCAAGAGAGACAGACAGACAGACAAACAATAAAACAGAGGCGGTTGGAGACACCAACCAAAACAAAAGAAAAACAACAAACAGAGGCAGTTGGAGACACCAACAAACCAAAACAAAAAAAAAACAAACAAAAAAAACAAACACAGGCAGTTGAAGACACCAACCTAAACAAATTAAAAAAAAACATCAACAGGTACAACAGACTGAGGTGAGAAATACAAAGGTAAGGTATTTAACACAGATGTATTTGCTGGCATCTGAATGATGTGTCTGAAGGGTACTCTACATTCTGTGAACACTCCTTATGTGGTAGCAGTCCGTATCTATATGTATATGCAGATGTGCATAGGGCAAGGGGCATACTGCAACTGTTAGTGAAGGCTGGACATATATATGTATTTGAAGGTTGCTATGTACACATATCTATGTAGGTTGTAGTGTGTGGCATTGAAAGCAGCAAGCAGTGCAGGTATATGTCATGTGGTGGTTAAATGCTGTGGGACTGAGTTACAGCCAGTGAGGTCTGCTACGGCTATACGGCCTGAGGACAGTGAAATGCATTCTGCACAACACTGCAATATTATTACATAATTGTATGTCTCACAACTGTTCTATAATTGATATTCCCACCATGAAAGGTGGGCAGTATATGTGCATATATGTGCATGTATATGTACAGCAGTGGCTGGTTACAAGTATGTGTTTTATGTATATATATATATATATATATATATATATATATATATATATATATATATATAGTGAGAGAGGGAGACAGTGTCAGACGTATTGCAACAGGTGCCTGGTGACCAAGGCATGGACTGAACACCAGTGTTGATACTGCAGTGCCATACCTCATTCCAAAACACTTTACCAACTAACTACCAGATAGGTGATTGCCTGACTAACACTGAAGGTGTCAGAAGGGAACATGGGACACAGGTGGACAGTAGCCTCCCCTTTGATATTCACAGTGCCGCACTAGTCTTGTAATCTGTTTATGTGGTACGTGTAATCACAAACGATGTGTCATGTATGGAAATATAGGTCAGTGTTCCTCTGTACTCATCACAATGCCCCATGTGGTATGTACCTCACATGACAACTACAGCAAGTGGAAAGGCCACAGACATACCTCACAAAGGGTAATACTGCCCTGAAGCACATACCCTATGCAGACTGACTCACATAACCACAGCTACAGTGCATTGTATACCGGCCACCCAGAGGTTACCTCTGCCAAACATACAGAGGTATGCCACACCCATAGCAGTCAGGCAACCACCACGTCAACACCTCACAATCCCACCGGGCTACACGGCCTAGATCCCTAGTCCCTGCAACCTCACTAAACAGCACATGCTGGAGGGATAGGCTCCTACTGGCAAATATGCCATACTCTGGAGTAAACCAACCAGCATGAACAAACAAGGCTCCTCAGTAGCAGATGTCAGACATACCCCTGATGATTGTCTGGGGGATAGGTAACACACCCTGGGAATCCCCTCTGCGTATCCAGTTGACAGGAGGAAGTGAAATCTAATTACATTTGTGTCACAGGCCAGGGTAGCATATGGCTAGGCTGCTGTAGGCCCCAGGGACAATAGCATATTACCTACTTATGACACAATGCACACAGACATGTACATAGTGCAATACCTGCTATGTAAGGAGGAATGAGTGTGACAGTGAATGTGTGCAATGTGTGTGATGGTGTGATAGCTAAGTGTGAGGTTGTTTCTGTCATGGTCGTTTGTGTCCTAAGTGGGAGGCCAGAAAAAGATGTGTCAGTTATTGGGATGCAGACATAGTATGATGGTATATGTTGTGACATAGTTCCTTGTGTGTGACTGTGGTGTCCCATCATAGGCTGAAGCAATACATGTATGCTCAGTAAGTGGTACTGCTGGTGAATCCAGCTGACGTTTGAACTGTTGTACCACCTGAAGCTGTAGGCCTTAACAGCACAGTATGGTGTATGTTCACATTCCCTGGTAACACTGTCTTGTGTGTTTCCTGCAGTCTGCACAGATTACATTCCTCAGGCATAGGTATCTGTAAGTAAGGTACATAACAAATGCTCATCTGTGTTAACATACATTTGTGTGTTGTATGAATGTCTGGTGTGTGTGCAATGATGCCTGTACCATGTCCGCAATCACATGTGTGATGCAGGGTTTGTGTGTGTACCTAGCAACATGTATACTCTTTTACAGCAGTATGCTAGCTATATTAACAACTGTGCACATATGTTAGGTAGGGGTATGGCATCAACGACTAGGGTGGGTTACTGGTTATACTGTAACTGTACTTCACATTCATTGCAATGGATGACATATTTCTGCATGCTTTAGCTTGATATGTACCCCCCCTGGCAAGGCTGTGCATTGGATCCCAAACAATGAGCCAAGTACTGGTGTACACTGGTGTGTCATATGGAGTGTGGCAGGCACTGTCAGCCAGTTGTGGGCTGAGCACTGATATGTGGTATTGAATGTGTGTATCCTCTGACAGACGAACAGATGCTATATATGGCAGTTAACTGATATCTGTACTTTATAATGTTAAGTGTGCCACATGACTTGCTCACACATATCATATACTTGTCTTCCAGGCTTACGTCTCATCACAAGAACCCCTGCTACACAGCTGCAGAGGAACAGGAAATCCACCACAGCCTGGTTCAGCACTATACCCTGCTGTTTTCAAGGGCCAGCCAGCACCAGCAGGAGCGTACTGCATTGCGGCAAGAACTTGTTCGTCAGGTAAATGACATAAGCATGCATAACCAGACATATGAGCAGGTACGCCATCACTGCAGTGATTTAATTTGACATGTCTGTGGGCGTGCGTCTGATATCCACAGACAACAGCTTGCCACAGGTGGTGGGGTGGCCATACACCCCCCCTCACCAGAGTGGAGGAACAGCTGCCAAGTGTGGTGGCTCTTGGCCTACAGCAACAACAACATCACACATGTGTCATCATGGAGGCTGGAGCCACCCAGCATGGTGATATGGTGCATGCAGGTAACATGCCCTAGCTGTAGACTACTGTAACCTGTATTGTTAAATTATGCATGTGTGAGATGTGTACTGTGTTTAGCAGTTGCGCCTATTGTGTGCAATACTGATAATTTAAATAGTATCTGTACACCTATGCCTGTTGTTCTACTGTAGTTTAGCACACTCACAGTAGCAATGCCACAGTTGTGGCCACGGACAAACTGTGTCATATTCTTGCAGGTCCCTCTGGTGTGACAGCAGGGCAGACGTTACATGCTGGTGAGTGTGTTAACACTTTAAACTTGGTATTGAACTGTGAATGTCATAGGTGAGGTGTAGGCCATGTACACATAACACACCTACGCATAATGCATGCTGTGCATGTTTGCTGTGAGACGTGAAACATCTCAGTAATGTCAATAGTTGCCTCAATCACATGCAATGCACAGAGCATCAGACACAAATGTTTCAACACTGTACTGCACATTGGATAGGCATAGTTGACACACATGCACACAACATAACACTTTTGTCATGCGCAGTACACCTCAACATGCTACACATAGTGTAACCGGACACCCGCTGCCAGGTCACACTTCAATATCCTACATGTCATCCACACACCACACATACTATACCTGAGGGGTAGGGGCCTAGCATGGGGCTGTGCAACACTCCTCAACACATAACACAGTCATGTTAGGCAATGCTTCTTATTGGACACCTCACACACCCTTGTGCAACGTGGCTGTGTAATTGTGAACTTAGCCACGGCACTGCGGTTCAGGTACAGCATGCTAGACGGTGGTCTAGCACACTTTAGTGACCACATGATGCATGATGATGATGGCTAATGGTACTACACCCCATACTGTTACAATGGCCATGTCCAGGATTGGTATCCCATCATGTATACATGCACTACTCATTCCGTGTGTGTACATAGCATGCATGTGCTACACCTGTGTCCACAATTATCTGCTACAGACACAGACACTGCAATCAGATATGGAAATCCATGTGACACACACAGATAACACATGCAGCCATGGTATGTATACCTGTGTGTGATGGTGCACAGGACATTGCAGAGCTTATAATACTTGCACAGAAATGTCGCGTCCTTGTACACATTGTGTTCCAGGGTGAAGGCAATCACTGAACATGTACACACATGCACCACAGCCATGTACACTGTCATTAACTATGGCTGTCTACACTCACACTGCATGGACTTGATCAACACTTATTCTGCATGCTGACACTTGTGCATGACTGTTTGCCTTGTGATACTGTCACCCACCTTCAACCAGTATTGAGTATGATTTGGATTTTTGTTGTGTGTGTGTATCTGCTGTAGTGAGGAGTGTGCATGTGTTCCTGTGTGCATGTGTGCCTGTGTGCCTGTGTGCCTGTGTGCATGTGTTCATGTGTACATGTGTTCATGTGTGCATGTGTGTATGTGTGCATGTGTGCAATTGTGCATGTGTGCATGTGTTCATGTGTGCATGTGTGCATGTGCAGACTGTAACGTGTGTTTCCTGTCTTCCTCTCACAGGTGCTGAGGTAGGGCTTGGTGAAAGCAGCAGGTGACCTGAAGCCAATGCCATGGATAGTGGTGATGATGACACATGTATTTTGGCACAGGGAGATTTGACAGGGTCTGTTGTTGGTCCACCAATCGACAGCACACAGCGTTCAACGCCATCTATGTGCACACTCATACTGCCATTACATCCCTCACCACCAATGGCCATAGGAGAGGGACAGCATACAGTTGGCATTGACCAGGAGAGTGTGGTACCCATGGCACATGCATGCCCTCACAGCAGCCATAGCCGTAGACCCGGAACGGTACCACATAGGCAGAGGACTAGGAGTTCTCGGGGGAGCACCACTGGATGTATTGCCCCTGGCAGGCATGCCCTCACAGGTCTTACAATGACTACTATGTTCCAGGCTGTAATGCAGGCTCAGGCATGTATGGAACGGAACACCAGGCAGGGACTTAGGGTGCAGAGGGCACATAACACCACTATCAATGACAGCATCCATGACCTTGCCGGTGCCATCTGGACATACACCAAGGTCATTGATAGACACTGGGGGGGAGACAATAGATGCCCTCCACAACATGTCTTCCTCAAGCCAGGACTGTGCGGGATGGTTGCGACGTCAACGTGGACGCATGCCAGCAACAGCAACAGCTAGCAGTGGTCGCGGATGGCCCACAGCTCACAGCCACTCCCGTAGTGGCAGTACCAGCCCCAGCAATGCTGGGGCTGGCCTGTCCATTGTCCATCCCAGTAGACCACGTGCACGTGGCTCTGGCCAGTCCCAGCAGGGACATGGGTCCAGTCATCATACCTCTGCCTCTGATGACAGTACCCAGTCAGGGTTGGTACCCGATACCGTTCGTAGCACCCATGCCAGGCACAGGTACTGTGTCCATGGCCGGAGACAGTGATCTGTACAGCCAAGCAGGTACAGTCTGTGGCTGTCCCACAAACCACCGTATATGGCAGCCACATGGTGGAGCTGTGTTCATGCAGACACACACACATTAAGCAAACAACTAGGGCTCACACATACACACAAACACATTACATTAACATTGGCCCATGCTGTACTGTTGTTGTCCCCCCCTCCCACACACACACACACACACACACAAACACACACCCACGCACACACACACACCCACACATACATGTCGATTGGATGTGTCAATGTCAGTCTCTGGCAAACAACAAAACACCCTGTGCATATGATGATACCTGTGCCGCCTCCTGTCATCTGCATTATCGATGGAGGGACAGGCTAACATGGTGCTGATGCACAGGGTGACACTATAGCAGTGTAGCAATAATAGCAAGTTGTTAACAAGGAAGTCTAAGTACATCCTTGTAGGTATATCTGAGCAGACATTATGCATCAAAGCTCTGATTGTCAATGTAGCATTGTTTACACCACTGTTAGATCTGAGTATGTATTATCCAACCATGTGCCACTTGGCTGATGTGTGATGTGTTGCCAGCATGTGTTAGCCAGTGGACAGTATGTGTGTGATGTGTGCAGTACAGATTAGCAAGTGTACATCTGTGAACATGGTGGGTGCGCACTGTCTGGATGTACGTGCATAGTGGACACATGGGAGGTGTGGTATATCCTGTCGTACACATTATTAACATCCCATTGCATCTTTCAATGGCCAGTACGCATTCTACTACAGTTATGTATTAACATGGGTAGACGTGTGTATGACATGGGTTGACACTATGCTGTGGGTGATACTGTTAATATCAGTCAATGATTTGCAGTCTGGTAGTATACACAACCTCAACAGCATGACTATAAGCAATCATTGGATGATGTCCTGACAAATGACACACAGTAGTAGGGAACCCAGTATCAATTGGATCCTTCCAGTGCTACACTATAACACTAACCAGTGGTGATGACCGCCACCCATTACTGTGACCACACCTTTGTGTCATATAGCCCCCTTAGGTACATGCAGACACACTAGGGATGTGTCCATCCAAATCTGGGAATGCATGGAATGGCCTACAATGCATTCCCTGGATGGGACGCATATCCTACACAAGGGTATCATACAGACAGATACCTGTTGTGTGATACATGCTGTATAGCAGTAAGCCGACTATAGCATAGTCATCCTCATGTACTATACATACTATCCCGTCAGTACCACACCGGTGGTAGCCCTCAACATGTATGTCGGGTACCATTGTGTACATACAGACCCATGTTATGTCATGTGTCCCTTGGTATCCACATATCCATAGGTATTGTGGAGTCCGAAGGTGTATCACAGACATTAGAGGCCTGAATGGATATCCACAAGGCAGTTGTACACCTATAAAGACTGTCCATTCTTGGCAGACTTTGTTGTGTATGACCATGTCTGACATATACCCCAGGCATATACCCTTACTCACACTACTCTTAAGTAACTGTCATGGGTGTGTGTGCCACAGGTGACCTTGGCCACAGAACATGACAGTGGACGGCCATGTCACATACATACATATGTGACCTATGATCTGAGTAGCAGCGGCACAACCTGTCAATGGAAACAAATGTATTCATGTAGTATGCAGGCTTCACACCTATGTAGTGATTGAGGGGACATGTACACATATATATTTGCCACGCAGATACCTGATGTCTGCAATGCACTTACTGTTGTCATCATACTATGTCATATCATAGTAAAAGCAAAAACCACACCGTGTTGACCAACAGTGACACACACACAGTCAGAATTTGCAGGATTCAAACCCCTACCTAACTATGTTATGATACTAGGGAGAGACATATTAACACAGCACGCTATTTGCTGTACTGGCTGGTTTCCCTTCTCCTGCAGTATTTGTAGGATGGTGACATCATCAGACTTTCCAAAGAGGAATGTACCTCTTTAGTGTGTTTTCACAGTCTCCAAAAAGGGCACTCCTTTCAAAGACAATTGCACACATACACACTCACTGTTTGCAGGATTCAAATCCCTACCTAACTATGTTATGATACTAGAGAGATGCACTAACACTGCGCGCTATTTGCTTTACTGGCTGGTTTCCCTTCTCCTGCAGTATTTGTAGGATGGTGACATCATCAGACTTTCCAAAGAGGAATGTACCTCCTTTACTGAGTTTTCCCAGTCTCCAAAAAGGGAACACCTCTCAAAGGAAACTGCACACATAGACCCCCCCCACACACACACACACACAGTTTGCAGGATTCAAACCCCTATCTAACTATGTTATGATACTGGAAAGAGATGCATTAACAAGGCAAGCTATTTGCTTTACTGGCTGGTTTCCCTTCTCCTGTTGTATTTATAGGATGGTGACATCATCAGACTGGACATGGTGATGTGTGTACACTCTGTTTTATGCCATTCCAGGAATGGTCCATGTGGGTCAGCAGGTGTCAACAGCTTGAACATGACCTCAGTATCCTTACCTTGTGTGATCTATCTGTGGACACATTGACATTCCGTCATATGTCAAAACATATTTATGCACAGCTTCTTGGTTTTGTGGATACAACATGTGTCTGGGATGTTGATAAAGGGCTATTCAAAGTCTATGTGACACATGTGTAGATGTGTTCATTGATGTATGTCCTGGGTGGCTGCCTTGCAAACAGTTTAGCATGTTTGGGAACCATGATCCACACATGAACATACCACAGTTGGTAGGGTTGTGTGTGTGTCAACTTCCAATAGCTCTGTTTATGACTGCAACCATGATGGACTCCATGACTTTGCAGATCAGACCTCATAGGCATACTGGACTTGACTTCCCATGGTGTGTTGTGCAGCGACACTTGTGGGGAGTGCCATATGTAGCTGTGACACATTCAACGGTTCCACATCCCGTGTAGGGGGTGTGGCTCCGATAACTGTTCAGGTGAATGATCTGTTTGTTCTGTAGTTTGTGCATGACACATATTGGAAATCAATGTATTCCACCTGCTGCCATGCTTTTGGCAGTGGGGGTAGCTGCTCATCCATTCTACATGTGATATCTCCTGGTATGATGATGTGGACTATTGTCAGTGGGTGATCGGTATGTACATATGGGCCTGTCTGTCATGAATTTGGCATTGACACTCAGGTACAGTTGGCCCTGACTCAGGACATATATGTGTGTACATTGATATTTATGACATAGCTGAAGGAGGTGTCATGATTCAGTCTGGACTCCTTCTCAGCTCCTCTTTACAAAACACTAACGGACATGAGCACTAATCCCTGTTATACTCTTTTACATGCTTAACACCCTACTGATCCTTTGTGATCAGGCTACAGAGTATGCCATGATAATATCCTGGCATGTCCAGGGGTCAGTTTTGTGTGTACTCTTCAGTCCAGCTGGTGGATATTGTGATATTGACACAATGTCACATCTGCCTCATGCACACAGACAACCCTCTACTCCTCCCGACAAACTCAGATATATGTGTGAGATGCACCTATATAGACATATAGGGAGCTGGACTCTCTCATCCCATGACTGGCACAGTTGATCAGGTGGTGAAGGTAACCACACACACCATATATCAGTCTCACATATCCTCTAGCAACAGCACTCAAACCACATTAGCACACATTGACATACTCAGATGCTGTAAATGTACTCTACCTAAGCAGCAGAGACCTCCAAAGCAGACAAACACACACCTGCTACCCCACTACAATACCCACATATCACTAAGCTCACAATGTCAGTGTGCCACACAGTCACTGCCCTTCGGGCTAAACAACACACCTAATACACTTGTAATAGGTGACACTTATGTTCAGACACACTGATGTACCACTCACCAGCCCTGACAAGGGAATAGTCACTTTGGGCTGTCTGTTGGGTGCCAGAATCTGCTACATAACACAGGCAGTCAGGTCACTCCAAAGCAAGTACAAGACTGGCACCATCATTGTCCATGCTGGTGTGTGTAACCTCAGACGTTACTCCCTGGACCACATGACATGATACATGGAGGTACACTCTGATCATGTAGCCCAGGCCAGTATGACCCTGACCTTGTCTAGCATCTTACACCCACCAATTATGATGTCACAGTATACGGGCACACATATCACATTTAACAGTTGGCTAACAAATTTGTTTCATTCATAGGGGATACAGTGTCAACATGCCACGTAGCTTCACTATGGGCAGCTTGCACCTGTCACCCTTGGACTTTGGTATGCTGGCTAAGGCTCTTGCTACCACCAAAGTGCCTTTTTTAAGCAGGGCTCAGAAGACAAACCCACATCCATAGACATTACAGGTTAAATGAAACTAAGGGTAATGCTGCTCAACAACAGTTGTGTTAACCTCATATTGTGGCCACTCAGGACTCTCCTCAGTATGGAGGAGAGCAATATCTGTGCACTGACAGACACCTGGTTCAGGCTAGCTTATGCACACCAACACTACCAGGTTATGTTTCATACCATGCTGTCTGACAACAAGACTTGGAACAGACAACACAACTAGGGGGAGTATCCATATACATCACAGATACACACACCTCCAGGTTAGTAGCACTGCACAAAGCATCACAGACCATAAATGTACAACTACCATTGTGCAATACTGCCTTTCAGTTTGTTGCTTGCTACAGAACACACTCCCAAACTCAGGAAACACACTTGGCTTTTGTGGGAACTATGGAGAATATGAAGGTCTCCACAGACACCATTATATTGTGTGACTTCATATACACACATATTGACTGGGGATACTACTCAAGCCCTGACAACCTCACCCAACAGTCACTACAATTTGTGGACTCATATGCTTTGGCACAACCAGTCAGCACAGCCACAAGGGGGAATACATATTGGACCTGCTCATCACCAACATGGGGACTCTATGTTCCACACCAGTGATATACCCCTCATTGGTAAGGTGAGAACATACATGTATCTCACAGGACATACATATACCCTCCACACACCCATCCTGGGTAATCTTGGTGAACTTCTCATGAGCCAACATCTCACTTCACCGAAGCAAGGTGGTATCCTTCAGAAATCCCGAAACAGTGGCATATACAGCTCACACTGCTGCATCCTTTACATACACATTCTATGGACACCTAATGGACTGCATGGATTGTGCTATCCCAAATAACAATAAGACCCACTACTACAATGGCAGGGGACCTGTGCAGTAGACCCCAGCCATTAATAAGATGTACAACGTCAGGAGGACGCTACTACATGATAGATCACAATCCCAGACTAGGAAGGCATCTGTGATCTGTACTAGCAGACAGCTACAATCACTCATGGACTTTTCTAAGGGCCGCTTCTACCAGACAATTGCACCTGACACATAGGACTATCACACAGCCTTCTTCAGTTATGTCAGGAACCTGGGTGGACACTCACTGATATGCTGTGAGTTACTGCATACTGATTAAACCTACCCTGAACCCACTGGCATTGCCTACATCCTGGCAAACAGGTTCAGTGCAGATGTCTCCCACCCATCCCCCCTAAGGAGCAGCTATCTATCCCAACAGAGTATAACCTCCCTGACATCACACAGTAAAAGGTGAGTGCTGCCCTCCCCATAGCGTACATCACAGTATCAATGTGACCAGATGGTGTCCCAGCCTGCATCATACACAAGCATCATGACAAATGCAACCCTCACATTACATCACTGTTCAATATTGGAGTTACCACAGGATATGTACCCAAGGAATGACATACTGTGACAGTGGTCCTGCTCCACAGAGTTGGTGCCACAATGGACCACAGACAATATTGCCCTATAAGCCTATGTAGCCTGTTCTGCAAAGCTATGGGGCATATTGTCATAGGACTCCTACACATAGACATTGGGAACCTACATACACTGTGTCCTACTCATTTCAGCATTGGTGTGGGCAGATCTTGCCTCTTGAACCTGTAGGTATTCTTTAAATGGCTAACAGATCCATTGACATAGAGATGGCTATCCACACAGCCTACCTAAACCTTGCAAAACCATTCAACACAATAACCCACTAGTCCATTATGCATAGGCTTACCAGCATCAATTTGGACACATATCTCACACAACGGATTGATACCTAGCTCAGGGATAGCACTCACATGGTCAGGATTGCAGGTGCCATGTCTGACTATACACCAGTTACACATGGCATCCCACACAGCTTGGTCCTGGGATCTCTCTTGTTCAGTATATATTTGTCTTACATACAGGCTATCACAGGGGGAATATGGCTGAACATATTTGCACTTGACTGCAAACTGGGTGCCATGATTAACTCTCCAGCTGCCACATGTATACTCAATCAGGGTCTCACAGAGATGGATGACTAGTGCCTGAGCCATGGCCTACAGTTAAATGCCATTAGTTGCATAGTCATCCCCTTTGGGAGTAACAACATGCCCACACATTACCACATAGGTAGTACTCCATTACATACGGTAGGAGTTGTTAGGGGTTTGGGGACATCACTTGTTCGTACTGTCGCCTTTAACATTCACGTTGCCAAGGTGGTTGGACACACCTTCTATGTGTGCCACCTTATCCCATATGGTTTCACATCTAGATCGGGTGAGGTCATTGTGCCCCTATACTCATCACATCCATGCTTGGTTGCAATGCCACATTTGGGGTGTACCTTACCTGACACCTGCAGCAACTGTACTGGCCACATACGGTCCTCACCAAGCAGATATAGGGACTCACACAGATGCCCTGCATAGTTCAGATGCAGTAACTCCAGCTCTACTCAGTCGCTTACCACCTACTCAGATATGATGTGTGCCTGTTGTTTACAGCTATACCCAAACTAGAATTACTGGACATGCTCCACCTCAGGATATCCAACTCCATTGGAGCTACACACTGTAGGGACGTATACCTCAGCACAGATGTTAATAGGATGTTATGGAGGGACAGATTCTTATCCCAGAGGCTTCACTCACTACAGAATGTAATCCCAGTTTCACATAGGCAGAGCCATCCAATGACCACCTACTGGAGACATCTTGATGACTGTATGGGTGATTGTATATTTACCCCTGGGATATCTTCTGTGTCCCTGCTAGACAGAGGCACACTAGCATAAATGTACATGGGCTATCTTGTGTGACCTGCTATTCACACACACAGTGTAGTAATCTGACAGGGTTGCGAATGCCAAGCACACTCTGGCTAGGCTTGTACATGCTCTAGGGCAGATAGCCTAGTATCGACCTCTGAACCTATGCTAATGTTCAAGATGCACAATGTTTATTGCTGATACTGTTTGCAGGTCTTTATCATCTTTGCTTTACCAGTTTCCATGAAGAACTTCAGTATCTGCAGAACATATTTGATTATGACAGGGTTCCACTATATTATAGATGTGTCTGTTGTCATCTAACTGTGTGCACAGGGTGGATTTCTGTATAATGGCAGGTTCCTGGGTTAACACATGCAACTGCCAGATATGCGTGGCCCACTACTGTACTCAGACATGGCCTAAATGTGTGAGCATGCCCAGTTTTGACATTACATGTTTTGTTGCCTGACATTTGTCTCATTTATTCAAGTGTGTGATCATGCCCAGTGTGACCCTTCAGTATGTTGCTATCTGAGGTCCACTACATTTGATGATGTGTGTGAACATGACCAATATTAACATTTATACTGTGTGTGTTGGAAGTCAGGTTCTGTTCTCACTGTAGGACTCACCTTTGTGTCATAACTCAACAAGGATTATGCTGTGCCTGCAGGGTTTCCATGGAATACTTTGCATAGACTTATCAACATTCCATCATACAGGTGGACCACTACAATACTGTCATGGTTTAGTGGTTCAGTACTTTGGCTATAGTGCACAGTATCCTGGGTTCGAGGCCCATCACTGATTTATATTTTCATACTGAGCAGACCACACTGCTTAATGGCCTGTTAAGCAAATATGAGCATGTTGGCTTTTGTTCAGCTATGCCCTACTTAGACCAGGCTTGTCCGACATTGCTCAATATTCACCAACATTGCTGGACGTTGCCCAATATTACTGAATATTGACCACAGTTGTGCTAGTTGGTGTGTGTGATTTTGTTTGCATATACTACATGGTTGTAATTGCTGTTTAGCACTGATTTATATTGCTTAACACATGGCATTCATGCCTTAGGTGGTGCTGCAGGGCTGCATATGTCGGATGCACATACTACACTCCCTGCACATGTTTGGAAGCAGGTAGTGTCAACTTAGGCATCCCTTTTACTTTATGTGCGAGTCAGAGAGGAGTATGATTTCCAGAGTTCCTACTGAGCCAGTGTATGTGCTAAGCGTTGCTTCTTTGCCAAGGCCAAAGCATGCTGGGCACGCCTCCTTCTGCCTACTGGGGCAGGCTCAGGTTGTTCCTCCTCTGAGTCACGCTCTGCCTGTGATGGCCTTGGCAATGGTGGGGGGCTGTTTGGCCCAGGCCTATGCTGATCCTGCTGCAGCTGTTTTTGCAGGATCATATTATGTAGCATAGCACATATCATAACAATTTGGGTACATGTAGTTGGTGAGTACTGCAAGGCTCCACCAGATGTGTCAAGGCACCGGAACCATGACTTGAGCAGCCCAAACACATGCTCTATTACATTACGTGCTTGTGTGTGTGCCTCATTATGGTGTTCCTGTTCAGGTGTGTCTGCGTTTCTGATGGATGTCATCAGCCACGGCTCCAGTGCATAGCCAGCATCCCCCACTAGGTGATCATGTGGGGTGTCCCCATTGGCAAATGTCTGGTACAGCTGTGTCAGATGCCAGATATGGGAATCATGGTAGCTTCCAGGGCAGCCTGCACACACCTTCAGTATTATGCCCTGGGCATCACACACGACCTGGCAGTTGATGGAGGGGAAGCCCTTGTGGTTGAAGTAGACCTTATCCCGCTCGCCGGCTGGTGCTTTGATGCATATGTGCATGCAGTCTATTGCACCCACTACCTCAGGGTATTCTGCTATTTGTTTGAAGAGACACATATTGCTTGCCAATACCTCACGGGAATTGGGGAAATATACATGATCACCGACATGTGCTGACATGGCATCCAGGAACTGGTGTAGTACCCTGGATGCTGATGCCTGTGATATCCCCATCATATCACCAGTTGGTCTCTGGAAGGTACATGTTGCTAATATTCTTAGGCCAACACATACCTTGGTTTCCACTGGGATGGGTTCCCCTCTGTTAGTTCTGTGCATGAGGCATGGCCTGCACAGCTCAACAATTTGCTGCAGGAGGTCTCTGTCCTCTCTATAGTGCTCCACTATCTCCAGCTCATGTAGCACCTGCTAGGTTACCCTGGGCCTGTACACTCTTCTCCATCTCCTCACTGTGGGTTGTCCAGCAGCATTTCCATTGTCACCACCCTCAGCATGTTGCATATGTTACCTTATAATAGCAATGGCAGCCCCTAACATTTCTTTGTCTCAGTAATGCTTTTTCAGTTTTCACTTCTATTAGCTTACTGCAGTGTCTCTTGTGAGAAACATAATGGACTGTTGTTTGCCTGATTCTGATTGTTTTCACCTGCTAGCTCTGCTAGTACTCCCTAGTAGCTTCCTATTATTTGTTGTGCTTCTTTTTTCCTTTCTGTTTCCTCAGGGTGGAGCGCCGCACACACAAGCGCAAAAACGAGCACAGCAACTAAGACGTGTGCACACATGCTTACACGGACTAAAACTTGCTTATTCGGGTTAAAACGCACACATACTAGTGCAAACGCGCTTAAAACTCTTTAAACAGCCTTATACATGCTTACTCCAGCTTAAACACATGCACTCACGCTTATATGCGCACACTCTGTCTTACTCGGGTTTACAGGCGCGCCCATGCACGCTCAGCAAGAAACGTTGGTGTTATCCATGGTATACACCTTCCATTTCTTGGCTTTCCCTAGCCTACTAGTTGACACACCTCTTTCCATGATGTCTAAATGACAGCGGACACATGCCACTCTGCTCCAATGAGCTTCACTTCTTTCATACATAGCCCCCTCATGATGTCACCTATCTCCTACTCTGTTACTCCCCATATCCTACTCCTACACTCCACTGACTGTGCTCCTTTGCTATGTAAACTAGCGATTCACTATCCTAACACTCATTTACATAGGATTGCCTACTAATGCTTGGTTACATGTCTTAGACTGAGCTTCCCCCCTTAGCAACCTCTACTCGGTGGCCATCTTGTCTTCAGCCTGCCATTCCCTTGCATTGTACATTACACTTTCAATAAAATCCACATTTGTGGGTTTTAATTTGTAGTATTCTGGTTTTTAGAGCGCAGTCCATTTCCGCGGCGCGGCGCTGCGCTACACTTAAACATCAGAAATCGGCAAAAAAATATTTTTATTTTAATTTTGCATCAGGGAGCATTTCCAATGGCCGTATATTTGGCCATTGGCATGCTTCCTGCACTGGATGCAACCTTTATTTGGAGCTGTCATGGCTCCATTTTGCTATTTGCAGAACGGTACTCAGTTGTCAACTGAGTACATTTCTGCAAATAACACTGTTCTTACTCGGACAGGTTTGGGTTTCCTGAATTGAAAATCTACCTCATTTGCATGCCTTTCACCTGAAATTGAGGTGATTTGCATGTCCCATCCCTATCCATGTAAGAGCCGTTTTAGGAGCTCTCTTACACGCCCCTACAGGCTGTTCCTGGATTGCTCGTCGGACATGATGGCTGCATGGAGTCTTACTTTACTCTTAGACTCCGTGCAAGTCATCGTGAATCTGGCCCAACGTAAGAGATTTAGTGCTCTGTGATCCTTGTGCATAAAGTGTAGCTTTTTAATACTGATTTGATCTCAGTAGTGTTTAATTTTTTTTTAACTAACTTAAACGCTTAGGTTCTCTATGTTCTTTCTGCATAAACTGCAACAAATCGCTTGCTAGAGTTTGTTACAATTAAGGAAAGAGATGAGCTTTTTTCTGTATTTTTTTTCATCAATTGAGGAAGGAGAGGTAGAGTGGGGTGCAAAAACTGGACCTGACTGACAACCGCACCACATATCAAACTGTACACTTTTTTTTTTTTAATTGCTACTGTCCTGTGGAGGATTTGGAGTGGGATGCAACAGAAGGATCTAGTTGATTGGATGACTCTAGAATTTTAGGCATACCAGTTAGCCACCTCTGCTGGTTGTGTTTAGTGATTTATTAGTACATGCAAGGAATTTGTCACTAGAGTGTAGGTTTGTGTTTGGCTTGCATTTTTGAAGGCTGGATTTTGGAGCTGGACATGAATAGTCATCAGCTGAGTGTAGATAAGGTGGACAGGGAGCTCCAACCAATTTAGTTGTTTCAGTATTCTGTGCAGTGCTGTGAATAAGTGGGAAGGTTAGCAACAGATTATGTAACTTTGTTATAGCAAACTGAAGGTTTTGTTTCTTTGGGTTGTGTTTAGGTTTGTGAGGCTCAAGTAACTGTAGAAAAGCCAGAAAGAAGGTATTGTCTTGCCCTGTTACATTAAAAAATGTTATGGCATGGTATGGTATGTTTTGTTATGTTATGTTATGTTACATTATGTTATGTTATATAATGTTATGTTATGTTATGTTATGTATGTTGTGTTACATTATGTTATGTATGTTATGGTATGTTATGGTGCATTTGGTGTAGTTCTGCAAAGAAAGCCTAATGTCTGATGATTTTTTATTCTGCGTGCAATATGTTGCTCATATCTAAGGCTTTCATCTATTGTTACACCTAGTAACTTGGTAAGAGATACTTCATTAAGCACTATATTATTATCAGAGGTAATGTGAAATGAATTTTTAGGGCTATGAGATTGTTCAGAACTCATTGTAAGCACTAAATAAGCTACAAATTACTACAACACTCAACTTTCCTCACTTGTCTAGAGGAAAACAGTTTTTAGTACTTAATAAATAAGCACCTATCCAGGCATGTCTAAGGGTCAGCTCCCTGTGTTTTCTCCTGTCTACCTGATGAATCTGGGCATCTTGGGGCAATGCAGCAATTGCCTCATGTACACAGTCAATCCTCTCCTCCTACCACCCAACACTACAACCTGTGAGAGATGCACTTATATAGTCAAACTGGAAGCAAAGCTCTCTTCACCCAAGACTGGACTAGACAGTCAAGAGGAGGAGGTAAACACTTGCACCCCACCACACTCATCACATAGACCATCAAAACCTACATCACCAAAGCACACACATAGAAACACAAAACACACGCTTAAATTTGCGGAGGGTCTCAATAAAAATCTACTCAAACAACAGGGACCTCCAAAGCATAAACGCAAGCAACCTCCACCCCCCAACACAACCCAAATGACACATAGCCCACAAACTCAGTGTGCTACTCAACCATAGCCCATAAGGCATAACAACGTATCCAACACTCTAGTCATAGGTGAATCTATAGTCAGGCACACTGATGATCCACTAACCAGGCTAACCAAGGAGAAAGTCACTGTCAGCTGCCTGTCAGGTGCCAGGATAAGCCACATAATGCACGCACTCAGGTCACTCCACATCAAGTACAAATATGACTCTGTCATTATCCATGTTGGTGTGAATGACCTGAGACGTACCTCCCTGGACTACATGAAAAGAGATATGGAGGAGCTGTCCAATCTTGTAGCCCAGGCAGGTATGACCCTAGCCCTGAGAAGCATCCTGCCATCACCCAGAATGATACCACAGTACAAGGACAAAATGATTGACTTCAACAATTGGCTATGCTTCTGGTGTCATTCTAAGGGGATCCAGTACCTGTCTGCCTGGGATGACATGATTGACAAATCACGATGCTTTGCCAGAGATGGCCTGCACCTGTCACCCTTGGGATTCCAGATACTGGCCAAGGCTCTTGCCACCCCTATAGTGACTTTTTTAGGCATAGTTCAAATGACAAAATTCACCACCGTAACAAGTACAAGCAAGCAAAGTCTGAGGGTAATGCTACTTAATGCTAGAAGTCTAAACCTCAAAATGCACTCAGTCAAGGCATTCCTTAAAATGGAGAACATCGACATCTGTGCAGTGACAGAGACCTGGTTCAAGGTTCCAGAGAGCACCCCTGCATTACCAGGCTATAATTCATACCACACCTTTCGACCACCTAACCTGGACCAAAACACTAAAGATGGAGGTGTGTCCATATTCATTAAGGATATCCACACCTCCAGTCTAGTTGTTCATCATAATGCATCTGAGATTATCCAAGTGAAACTAACTCTGGGCAAGACCGCAATCCAAATTGTAGCTTGCTACAGATCCTCCACCATGCCGCAGGATTCCCACTCCTCATTTCTTGATACACTGGAAATTATTAGGGTACAACCTAACACCCTAATAATGGGCGAGTTCAACTACCCTACCATTAACTGGAAAAACTACTCATGTACCAACTCTTGTGCTCAGTGTTTTCTGGAATTCATAAATTCTACTGCCTTGGATCAACTTATCCACACCCCCACCAGGGGAAGCAATAGCCTAGACCTGGTCATTACCAACATGGGCAACAGGTGTTCCTCACCAGTGGTCAGTTCCTCGTTGGTCAGATCCGACCACAAGCTAATCACCCTAGACATCCACATCCCACCCCCACCTCCCATTAGGGAAACCACTGTAAGAAATTTCTCCAAAGCCAACTTCATGCTTCTTAAGACAGAAGTGGCAAACTTCACAACACCCATGCTGATGGATAATAGAGGTACGACTGCTGAATCCTATACAAATGCACTTTATAAGCACTTACACAAGTGCATAGCTCGTGCAATCCCTAACAGAACCAAGATGCTATCCTCCAAAAAAAGGAAGCTAATCTGGTGGTCCAATGCCATAAGCAAACTCTACAACAGAAGAAAGAAACTGCTGCAAAAAGAGTAAACTCCCATGATTGGAGGAACTCTGTGGTCAGCCTCAGTAAGAAGCTGTGATCCCTCATAAAATCCTCCAAAGCTAGTTATGAAAACAAAATTGCCACTGATTCTAAAGACAACCTCAAAGCATTCTATAGCTATGTCAAGAATCTCAATGGCAACACTCAGATCTGCTCTGAGTTACAGCACAATGGCACTAAATATACAGAACCAAATGATATTGCCAACATCCTGGTAGACAGGTTCAGTGCTAACTTTATCCCTCCCTCACCCCCTAAAGGGCCCATCTCAATACCGGAAGAATGCAAAGTTCCTGTAATCACGGCCGCACAGGTAAAAAACACACTCTCAAAAGCCAAGAGCACAGCATCCATGGGACCTGACAACATCCCAGACTGCGTTCTACATGAACTACAGAACAAACTGTCACCCCACCTAAGTACCATGCTCAATCATAGCCTAACATCAGGCTTTGCACCCATTGAATGGCACACAGCAACAGCTATCCCACTCCACAAAGGGGGAGCCACCACAGATCCTGGGAACTACCTCCCCAATAGCCTGACGAGCCTGGTCTGGAAGATTATGGAATGTATCATCATGGAACTTATAAACAATGACATTGGTAATCTTCAAACTCTGGACCCTACCCAGTTTGGGTTTGTAAAAGGCAGATCATGTCTCCTAAACCTGATAGACTTCTTTGAAGCAGTCACCAAAGCTGTAGATGAGGGTAAGGTGGTTCACATAGCCTATCTAGATCTCGCCAAAGCTTTCAACACCATCCCCCACTATGGAATTATAGATAAACTCACTAAACTAGGTATAAATCCCTATGTCACAAGAAGGGTTGCCAACTGGCTCACTGACAGAAGCCACACTGTGGAAGTCACAGACTCTAAATCCAACTTCAGACCAGTGACAAGTGGAGTACCACAGGGTTCAGTCCTGGGTCCTCTCCTGTTTGGTATCTACTTCTCTGAAGTACAGGCTAACACAGAAGGTCTTTGGCTAACAAAGTTCGCAGATGACTGCAAACTAGGAGACATAATCAAAACTCCTAATGATGTGGACATCCTACAAAAGGGCCTCACAGAGACAGATGCCTGGTGTCAAAGCCAAGGCCTCAAGCTCAATGCCAAAAAGTGCATTGTCATCCCTTTTGGTAAAAACTGTGTACCCATGAACTACCACATAAGCGATAGTCTACTTAACACCAAAAGTGTGATAAGAAACCTTGGGACAGAGGTGGACAATAGTCTCTCCTTTGATAATCACATCATCACAGTAGTGAGGAAATCCTTCTACATGGCACACCTCATCACAAAAGGTTTCTCATCCAGGAAAAAAGAGGTCATTGTTCCCCTCTACTCATCACTCATTAGACCCATTATAGAGCACAATGCCCCTTTTGGTATGTACCTCACAAGACATCTACAACAACTAGAAAGGCCACAGAAATACACAAAGAGGATTACCGGCCTCAAACAGATGCCCTACACAGACCGTCTCAAAAAATCCAGCTTTACTCTGTCGCATATTGCCTACTCAGAGATGATCTCTGCCTAACATACAAAGCTATGTCAAACCCAGAGCTGTTGGACATGCTCCACTTAAAGAAATCCCAATCCCTCTGAACTACATGCTCTAGGGACCTAAACCTTGTTACCACAATAAACAAAACATGCTGGAGGGATAGATTCCTGTCTCAGAGACTTCCCATACTCTGGAACAGACTACCTATCTATATCAAACAAAGCTCCTCATTAGCACTCTTCAAGAAAAATCTTGATGATTGGATGGGAGATAGGAAATTCATCCCAGGGATCAGTTCTGTGTCTCTGTTTGACAGGGGCACAGGAAAATAATTTTCTTGGGTGGCAAAAGCCAGGCTCTGTTTGGCTAGGCTTAAATAGGCCCTAGGGCCAATAGCCTAGTACCAACCTATGAACCTATGAAACCTATGAAGACAGGTGAAGGCTGCCAGCCTAGCCACATAGAATTTTGTAGATAATTCTGTCATTTGTAAATATTAATGTAAGCCACAGGCTTGTTCTCTTAAATGTGAAAAGACTGCATTAGATATTGAACTGCAAAAATGTAACAACAGTGCACTCTGCTGTAAAAAAGCTAAGTCAACCATTTCATGACTGTCTTTGATGTTAAAATGCGGATCTGATATGTCTAGAGGGAGACATCCTGCCTATTGTTTTAAGACCAGAGTTAATGGATAGAATTTGCATGTATAAATGTCCTTTATTGTGCTGGCTTCTGACCAGGTTTAAATAATGTAAATGTAGTTTCTGTTAGTCTTTGAACACCAGAGAAGTGTGAAAAATGATGTCATGTGAAGCAGCTCTGTGTTATCAATTTAAAGAGAAGAATCAGAGAGCTCAGAGCATTTTGCCTTGAGAACATCCAGCATCATGAGCATTGTCGTGCTCTAGATGTAAGTTATTTAGAATTGTGTTTTTTCTTAGAAATAGTTAGGAATTACGAAGATTAGACTAAGTGTCTTTCTGTGATGTCAGAACTTTTCTATGGCATTATTTTAAGTATTTCTTTGTGATCTCTGAACTCTTTACAGGCACTATGTAGTAAGAAGTATTGACTTGTGTTTTTATGATTTATTATGAAATATTTTTAAACCTTTCAACTCAGGCTGTTTTGTGTAGAGATAATTTAAGCTCTAAGAGTACATTGCATGTATATAGTGATGCTGTACCAAGTCACTCCAAATAAGTCTTGACTGTTAGGTCACACTTACCAGCTGGATAATATTATTGCACAGTAATAATTGGACACCCTTTAAGGGCATTTGAATAGTTGATACATATTAGCTTGGTGGTGGCAGTGATTTCTACTGTATAGTCTGGGTAAAAGGGGCACAGCTGGAGAACCTGTGTCTGTGTGGTTGTATAAACTCTTATCTCAAAGTGTGTGTGTGTGTGTGTGTGTGTGTGTGTGTGTGTGTGTGTGTGTGTGTGTGTGTGTGTGTGTGTGTGTGTGTGTGTGTGTATGAGTGTGTGAGTGTGTGTGTGAGTGTGAGTGTGTGTGTGTGTGTGTGTGTGTGTGTGTGTGTGTGTGTGTGTCAGCTACTTGGGCAGGGACACAAAGCACTGGTTGGACAGAGAGGGTGCTGGAGGTTTTAGCTTGCCCACTAGGCTGAGATCTGGACCCTATAGTTGTTCCAGTGGGGAGTCTTATTGGAGACCTGGAGTGAATGGGAGAAACCAGTCCCAGACTGACTGTGATCTCTGTGTGCTTTTAAGTGAAATAGTAATTTACTATGTGTGCCTTTATTATCCTTTCCCCATATGGACGCCCCTCACTGGTGTTAGTGGTGAGGATTGAGGCACCTTGATTGCTGGGCCAGTGCATGGGCATCACAGAGATGATTAGGACTGAAAACATTACTTTGATTTTGTTAGGCTCATGGAGAATGTTATGGTTTAGTAACCAGCTTTATATGTCTGTGAAGGATTCTTGAGTATTTTTAAGTAGATTGTCTTGTGCTGGGCATACAAGGGTGGAGTCATCTGTGTACTGCATCAGTTGTGCCAGTTTGGTGGCTTTACAGAGGTGGTTGGTAAAAATATTGAAAAAAAGTGGACTGAGGATGTACTTTGTGGTATGCCCACTGGCAGCAGTAAGAAGGTTGAATAGTAATGTTCTTATTTTATGGTCTGCTGTGGCCAGATAAGTAGCAATAAAACCAAGTTATATCTGATTGGGAGAGGTGAACGGTAGAGAGTTCTTTTAGCAGTAATTGATGTGAAACTGTGTTGGATGTCTTAGAAATATCTAAGAACATGGATAAAGCTATGTCATCTTTGTTTAGTTTTTCATTTCAAATATAATTTAGAGTATTATTAAAGTTTAGTAAGGCACTGCATTCTCTAATCATGCAAACACGCAAATGTTAATGCTCTGCTATCTCCTTAAAGCATTTATTTTTAACCAGTGTTACCATGCCCAAAAGTTTAATCACTGCAGTTGTACTTCATTAAGAAAAGACCTATTGTAATTTGTGCTTGTGATGTTAAAAATTAGAGAGAGAGAGAGAAAGAAAGAGAACTGCAGTAATCAGAAAAAAATGGTAGTATTCATGAGTCAACAATGCAACTTCTAAAGAAAGATGTTTGTAATTAAAAAAAAGAAAAAACATGCCGTGGCCAGGTTAACACTTAGATTACTGTATATAACCTTCTTGCTATTTGTCCCATTTCTACCTCTTATGTACAAGTCGGTGGTCTAAAGACCCTGGCTGTCAGCCAGCAGCTCCTAAGAAGCACAATCATTTCATAGAACACTTGACTAACAGACACATCTTTACGGGAGCACTACTTTTATAACATTATCCGAATGACTGTTTCCTAAGATTTCCAAACGTCTATAAATTCCAATACCTTTCCTTCAGATAAAGTTTGCAGATAAACATCCATCTATAAAATAATATCCATCTACAACTTACTCAGGGTGCAATGTATCCCAGTCTTTTACCTACAGAACTAGGGAAAAAGCAAAAAAAATAATTTTGTAAAAGGGACCCAGATTAGGGACACTTTTAAATAGTGGTGTTATAAAAAGTTGATAGAGAAACAAGACTTGTTGGAAGAATGTATTGAGACTTTGGAGGTTGCATACTTAGAGGTTTGGATATGTAGACAGATATCCATATTGAGTACAACAAGGCGCAAACCTGCAAAAACATTTAAATTGCCTTCACTACCTGTTTGGCATGATGGCCTACCATGCAACAGTAATATTTTTTCATATCATACTGCAAGTGGTGTAATTTACATCAGTAAAATAAAGTAAACCAAACAAAAAAGTCATTACAATATAAATTTCAGAAAATTTCCTTCATGTGTACATATTTAAGGCAGGGGCAAATCTTGCTTTGTTTCGCTGAACAAACCTACAAATAACTTTTCTCTTTAGGGTCACACTGCCTTGAAAGAAATGTGAAGATTTTTAGTTTTGCAGAGGAGGCGGTATTATCATTATTAGAAAATTGTCAAAGCGTATCATGCTATCTAGCATCTGATATCAAGCCAATGATATGTGCAGTATAATTACAAAAAGTTACTGAAGCTAATGAGGTTTCTCTTAGAAATAGTTAGGAATTACAAAGATTAGACTAAGTGTTTTTCTGTGATGTCAGAACTTTTCTGCGATATTATTTTAAGTATTTCTTTGTGATCTCTGAACTCTTTACTGGCACTGTGTAGTATGAAGTACTGTTGATACCCATACCAGATGTTATATACAGATTTAGGATACTTACCAATGGGAAAATATAATTGGGCCATGCTTTTGTTGCTAGTCTTACTCATAAATAAATTGATGCAGTATATGCAGAAGACATAATGGGTTAAAATGTTCATCTTTCAGGATCCTTATAAATTATTTCTGATTTCATAGGGAGAGCTGACAAGAGACAGGGCTTTTACATAAACGTCTATGTTCTATAAAGTTTTAAAATACTTCACTATGAAAATAATTGAGTCTAATTTTATTACATCAGTTTTGCTTTTTGTTGGTAAATTGAAATATTCTGGCAAAACTTAATTATTTGGAAAAATGCAACCTCCTCCCCTGAAAACAAAGTGGAGATTCTAGCGAAAGGCCCTGTTAGAATCACAGAGCAACAAAGCTTTTTTTATTATCTGAACCAAATGCATCTAAAAAATAAGCAGAAGTAGGATAAAAGACTTTAAAGTCGTGGTACAAATATTAATGCTGTCTGTTGCATTAATCATTGTTTTATTCAAAGGCTGCCCCGTTGCTATAATGTCAGTAGGGTAATACATACAGAGTGTGGATGGATGGACATCTTAAACTGGTGTGTGTATCACACCTCTCTACCTTTTAGCAGAAATAAATATGGACAGAGCATAAATTAATACAGGTTAAAAGCCCAGAAATGGGGACACATTTTAAATTTTGCTCTTATTAACATAGAAAGTTGGTAGAATAACAGAATCTGTGTTAATATACATTTCTGTAGAATATAAAGTCTGAAACTCAAATGTGTAACATTTAGTGACTTCAATCCTCACTTATTTGTCAGAAAAAAAAAAAATTTATAAGGAAAAGACTAAAACTATGAGGCAAAAATCTGGACAATCTGTGAAAATCATGACAGTTCAGAAGTAAAATCCACATCCATTACCACCGAAGGAAAGATTCATACAAGCATAGTAAGGTATATCTTTTAACTTATTATAGGACAGTTCTGCTGAATTTCTCCAAGTTCCAAAAATGACACCTTTTTAATCCTAATGGTATTATCAGGTTGTAACTCATTTTCAGATGTACATTCTATAGGACGTCTTAGAGTAAACTTGAATGATTTGCTTTGTAAATACATTTATCTAAAGAAACTGCCCATACAATTATCTAGGTTTATCTTGAAGGAAAAAGAGTAGTGTCCTTGTCACTTTCAAGGTAAACCTAGATAATGGATGGATAGCCTCAAATTCTTCCCTAGTCTACCTTTATAGACAATGAGTCTTAACATTGAACTTTGGGTCATCTGAGAGATGGTTGGTTTCAAAGCAGAAATTTAACTCATAAGCATTACTCCAAACCTTACTTTACAACCATCTGTTGACCCAATTAATTGATTTTATGCTAAACAAGACTGGATGATTCAGTCATGAGGCAGTATTTTAAATACATTTACTGCATCCAAATTTATAATAAAGAACATCATTAAAGGTCATACTCACTCTCTGATAAACTGTAATAAACTATTTAGTGCAGAGTTTCCTAAAACAAAGCCAGGGAGAGAGAGAG
>NC_056751.1:680392788-680412788 GCF_019279795.1 Protopterus annectens | reverse complement strand
ACTTTGTAAAAAAATGCTTGAAAGTTTCACTCAATTTCATTACACCCATATATATCTATATGGGTTCTATAAGATATTTCTCTGTATTGTAATCTCACTTTGATTGATAATGAAGATGGTTGACTGTTGTTCATGAAGGATAATCTATGGGATAGGGGAATATGCCCCTTGCCCAAGGACTGTGCAATCTCAGAGTTAGTATTTATAAGTAGCAGGGTTAAGGGGGGGGGGTGCAGCACACCACATGGGTACTGCAGCATGACTAGCCCACACTGCTTTTATGAATGCATGTTCTGAGAAATAACCACTGAACATGCACAGAAGGTGTTAACATTTTCAGATTTGATATTACTTTGTCGATGTTGATCACTAGATTCTTACATGTATTCGTATATATATATATATATATATATATATATATATATATATATATAAAACATACGTATATCCTGGATTCACTCCCATGTATACAGCACATTGGGCAATGAGCACCTTTCAGCACTCATTGTTTCTGTAGCAGGTACAAGTTTTACGGATCATGTTGCTTGCCCAAGGTCCAACCCTCCTCAGAGTGTGCACCACACACTTGCATGCACACACTCACACCTATGGCCAATTTAGAGTGTCCAATCTATCTACTACATGTCTTTGGAATGTGGGAGGAAACCAGAGCACCCAGAGGAAACCCACACGAATGCAGGGAGGACATGCAGACTCCACATACAACCTCTTGCTGTGAGGTGACAATTTTAACTGCTACACCATTGCATTGTCATATATATATATATATATATATATATATATATATATATATATATATATATATATATATATATATATATATATTTCAGGTAAGTGTTTACTTGCCCTGAGAAAAAAATGCCATTCAGGTATTCAAGGTTTCACGATTTTCATCTTGCAAAAAGGAGTTTGGATCATAATGGATTTTGAGTTTCAGAAGGGGATCCATATGTATAACACTAACAATAGGAGTACTGAAATTGAAAATACTCCAAACTCTGAAACATCAACATCACTAGTGTGTACAAAATAAAACTGACAAAAGAGTGTCAACACATCATGGCAAAAGTAATTTTTTTTGTATGTGGAAGAACCATAGAAGATTTTTATTATTTTATTTTATTGACATTTGTTTGCTGTGAATCTGCAACTGGGCCAAAAGAAGCCATTTACAGCAAGGAGCAAAACTTCACAAATCACAGATAAACAATTTAAGAAAAACAATATCAACGATTATGTTTTTAGTACAGTATAATATCACTTAAGCTTGAGTTGCTTTTAGACTTTTTAACCTCAGCTATCATATTTTTTTTCATTTTAAGCCATATATATCTGAAAAGAATATACATTTTCTGGATGTACATCTATATTTTTATGAATATGGTTAGATAACCATGAGTATTTATGGGAAGGATATTCAAATTGATACTTACCCTCATCATACAAGTCTGCATCCAAGAATATTGAAAGTATATTGAAATTAATAGTTAACTGCATAATTTATGTTATTTGTTTACTGGATAGAGCACTGATTTCCATGGGTTCTTTCTAGACTCAGCACAAGAACTATGTCTGGTTAAGTGACTCTTTCAGAGTCACATAGTTAGGCAATAGAGGCTGAGTGATGCAAAGCCTGGACCACTGGACCACAGAAAACAGCTGCTTAGCAACTCCTTAATCCTCTGCACCACCTGCCAGACATATCATACACGCATGCTGTGACTCCCGTGCACTGGTCCAGCAATAAAGGAGCCTCAGTCTTCACCACTAACACCAGTGAGGGGCATCCATATAGGGAAATGATAATAAATACACACACAGTAAAGTACAATTTCACTTAAAAGCACACAGAGATCACAGTCAGTCTGGGACTGTTTTTTTCCCTTTTTCTCTAGGTCTCCAATAAGGCTCCCTACTGGCAGAGCTATAGGGTCCAGATCCCAGCCTAGTGGGGAAAGCTAAAACCTCCAGCACCCTCTCTTTCCAACCAGTGCTTCGTGTCTCTGCCCAAAGAGCTGACACACATACACACTTTGAGATAAGAGTTATATACAACCATATATACACTCCTGGAGAAGGCTGGCACAGGTTCTCCAGTTGTGCCCCTTTTACCCAGACTATATGGTAGTATGACTTGCCACCATCCACTAATATTTATCAGCTACTAAAAGGCCCTTATGAAAGGTTGTTAAATAATACTGTGCAATATTATTATTTGAATGGTAAGTGCAACTGAATAGTCAAGGCTTATTGGAGTGGCTTGGACAGTGTCACTGTATACATGCAACATACTCTAGAGCTTAAATTATCTCTACACAAAACAGCCACAGTTTTAAGGTTTAAAAATATTTAATAATAAATAATAAAAACACAAGACCATACTTCTTACTACACAGTGCTAGTCAATAGTTCAGAGATAACAGAGAAATACTTAAAATAATACAGTAGAAAAGTTCTGACATCAATACAGAAAAAATAACCTAATCTTCATAGTTTATAGCCATATCTAAGAGAAAACACAGTTCTAAAATAAACTTACATATAGAGCAAGACAGTAGTGGTGAGTTGGATGTTCTCAAGGCAAATGCTAAATGCCTTCATTCTTTCTGTCCATAAATTGATAAGACAGTACCACTGATTCATTTCAGATTGCATCATTTCCTTCTGGTTCCCAGACTAAAAGAAACTCAAAGGTTAATAGCCCTTTTCATCTTGCAGCTGGTCAGGGACCAGAGCAATAAACGGAATTATACATGTAAATTCTAGCCATTAACTTTGGCTTCAAAACAATAGGCAGAATGCCTCCTTCTAGACATCTTGGCTCCAAGTTTTAGATCAAAGAATTTCACAATGCTTGATTTATCAGCTTTTTTACAGCAGAGTACAGTGTTGTTACTTTTTTTGCAGTTCAACATCCAATACACCCCTTTCACATTTAAGAAAACAAGCCTGTGGCTTATATTAATATTTACAAATGACGGAATTATCTACAAATTATATCTAGCTAGGCTAGCAGCCTTCACCTATCTTCACACATGCATCAGAGATGCATATTTAAGGACATATTTCATGAGACAACTGAAAAAATGGATATTCAAGTAAGAGAAAAGGAGTTCAGTTAGATATTGCATTTATAAAAAGTGAAAACAATGAACCAGTAAATCCACAGAAAAGCTCACTCCAGGTATAGTGCAGCAGGCAAAAATATAATCCAAATACAAAAGTAATGCAGCAAACAGTAATAATGCTGCAAGTAGAGATGAATCCAACTTTGAACTACAAGTTTAATCCAAATTCAAAACATAAGCACTTTCATCCCTTAACACATTAATACAGGAACTTCATCAGACAAAGTACTTTACACTCAGCCACCTTTTAAAAGATAAAACTAGTGACTTCACTTCCTTTCTTCCATTCACTAGTGACCTCACTTCCTCTCTTCCATTCACATAGAAAAACGTTTTTTATTCTTAAAGGAACCACTGCTTTTTTTTTAAATGCAAGTACACTACAGTGAAAGACTGCGTGCATAAAATCACATAAATAATGCCATACAATGCAGGTACAACACAGTAAAAGACTACATATGTAAAATCACATAAAAAATACCATAGTTTGTCGTGTAATCTAAACATAAAAAACAGTTATTCTAAAATCTTAAAGTGCAAGAAGAATCTGAAAACAATCAAACTCTAACATACAGAACCTGTTGATAATTTGTATATTAAATACAGAACATTTGATATTTAATCAATCTTTTCAAAGCTTTAAATTTTAATAAACTGGAAATTAACTGGCTATCATTCAAGCCTGGCCAGTGAATGCAGTCTAGTCTGATTTGCCAACTAAATTCTGCTTTCTCCAGTAAGTAAGGAAATGTTCCACCTCTGACTGAGGGAAATATTCATTCTAATTTAACAAACTTGAATTTATGTTCATTATATTGCCCTATATGTTTAGCAAGTGCGTTAAGTGGACATCGATCGCTGACATTCCTAAGATGTTCACTTATTCTGCTTTTGAGTTTGCACTCCATTTTACCAATGTAAAAGCATGAACATAGTTCACAAAGGGTGCAATAAACCACTCTTTCAGTGGTACAAGAAAATCTGTTCCTAATTTTTATTTTTATTGCATTGATGTTTACTTCATTAACCTCTAAAATATAGGAACAAAATTTACAAGACCCACATTTATACATGTACCCTGTACATTGTGCCTCTCTTTGATGTTCAAATAGTGTTTAAATATTGTGTCCTTTCCTGAACACACATATAGGTTTATCACCTAGAATTGTTTTTATATCCCTTTCTCATACTAAAAGTTTCCAATTTTTCACTAATATATCCTTTATAAAGAATGCATCAGTGGAAAAACTTGTTAGGAAGCAAGATTTAAACTAATTTCCTTTTTCAATTGTTTCAACCTCCAGTTGACTAGATTGGCAGGCTATAGACTCAGGTCTAACACTGATACTACTTGAATTGAAATCAAAATTTGTTTCTCCATTGCATTCATAATTTAAAAAGGGTGCAAAGTGTCCACTTGCTCTTTTTTCTATTTCTTCATTCATGATTTTTTCCACTAAATCAGGTGGATAATTTAGTTTTAAAAACATTTTCTTCAAATTACTACATTTTTTTTAGAAAGTATTCATTTAGTGACACCATACGAGCTGCCCTTACAAATTGTCCCTTGAGGACTCCTTGTTTTTGGTGGAATGGATGGCAGCTCGTGTAAAGTAAAAAATTGGTAGAGTATGTATCTTTACGGTATATTTCAGCCGTAAATCTATTATGCTCTAAATCTTTTTTAAGTAGGATGTCAAGGTAAACAATTTCCTTATCATTCATAGAATGTGTGAATTTCAAAAAAGATGTAGAATTGTTTATATAGTCTAGAAATGGATATACACAGATAAAGCAAAAATAAAAAACACCACCAATGATGAATAATTCCGCACACGAAAATGAAAGCACCTTTTAAGAAACAACTAAGCGAGTTTTCTATTATGTACAAATTACTCCGATGATGCCCTGTGGTTACAAGGTGAAAGCGCTTAGTCATTTATTAAAAGGTGCCTTCATTTTCATGTGTGGAATTATTCATTGTTGATGGTATTTTTTATTTTTGCTGTATTTGTGTTTTCAGTTAGTGCTCCTTTGAGAAAGTGTATTTATTTAGAAATGGGTCTATTTGTTCTCTTGGGCCATTCCAAAGGATGAATATGTCACCCAGGAAATGGGTATACATGTGGCAATATTGGAAAAAAATTAGACTCAAATAAGAATTTCTTTTCCCACTCCAACATTACCACATTTGCGTACATGCCTCCTCATGCCGCCCCCATTGCTACTCCCTCTATCTGGATGTAATACTCATTGTCAAACACAATATAGTTATTTCTTAAAACTATATCTTGCAGTTGTTCTAGTATGTTAATTTTATCTTGTCTGACTCAGTTTGACACCAGATAGTCACAGAATCATTGTATTCCTAAGTCATGAGGAATAACAGAGTAAAGGTCCATTACATCAATTGTTATGAATATGCAAGAGTTATTGAACTCAATTGCATTAATTTTCTTTAAAAAATCCCATGAGTCGATGCATAAGGTAGGTCCAGATTTTAACAAATATTTTAACTGTAAATCTAAAGATTTTGCCAGTGAATGTGTTATAGAACCTCTAGCATCGACGATAGGGCAGAAAGGGGGTTGGTGTATGTCCTTATGTATCTTTGGAACCCCAAAAATAGTAGGTGTGATTGGAAAGTCCATGGTTAAAAATTGATGTTCCTCTAATGTGATGAGATCATCGATAAAGAGGTCTTCAAGAAAATCACAGACTTTCCTGTATGCTCAATTTATTTTTTTCAGTGAGTTATGTGCATATGTCCTACTACTCAAGATTTCTTTCATATTCTTTATGTAATTTGTATTTCACATAAGGACAACAACACCCCCTTTATCTGGTTTCATGACCCTCAAATTGGTATTTGTTGACAAAAAATTAAGTTCCATTTCTTCCTCAGCATTTAAGTTATTTTTAGTTCTTTGTTTGTACCTATTCCTACAGTGAATCCGAATGTCCAACTCACATACCCTTTCAAAAATGTCCAAAGAGGGGTGAGTGGGGAGGGGGTTATAGGTACTGGAAATGTGTAAAGGATGCATAGCATTCTCCACCCCTTGAAACATCAGATTCAAATGTAATTTTTTCATGTACTCTTTTAAGTCCATGAGTTTATTCACCATACTGGCTGGTTTATTAGAGTAAATGTAAAACCTTTTGCCAAAAGGTTGCAAGCATGAACATTTAAATCAAGCGTGGTAAAATTATACACCCTAAAATCACGTACAGTATTAAAATGAATGGAAACAGCTGGTAACAAAACCATCTCAGTTGTAACCCCCCCCCCCTCAGAGAGTCTGTCGTATCTTGAAGTGAAATGTCAATGTTTAATACCTACTTTGTTTCACCTTCCAGGGGCCTTTGTATTGTCCTCTGTTTCCCCTGCTCCCCCTTTGTTGGAAATTCTGTTCTTGTTGTTTCCCATAAGTGTTCATACCGTGGGATTGTTGATTTTTGATTCACTCTGAGCGTCTCAGGGGAGGATATTCCTTTTCGTTTAAAAAAACTTTTTTGTATGTAAATGGAAGAGAGGAAGTGAGGTCACTAGTTTTATCTTTTAAAAGGAGACTGAATGTAAAGTACTTTGTCTGATTAAGTTCCTGTATTAATGTGTTAAGGGACAAAAGCGCTTAAGTTTTGAATTTGGATTAAACTTGGAGTTCAAAGTTGGATTCATCTCTCCTTGCTGCATTACTTTTGTATTTGGATTATATTTTTTCCTGCTGCACTACACCTGGTGTGAGCATTTCTGTGGATTTACTGGTTTGTTGTTTTCAATTTTTATTCCCATAAGTGTTCATACGGTGGGATTGTTGATGTTTGATTCACTCTGAGCTTCTCAGGAGAGGATATTCCTCTTCATCTAAAAAAGAGTCATCCAAGTTGTTACCTATTACCTGATTCTCAGAGTAATTGTCTATTTCCTTACTAGGTAAAGGTCTCCAATTCAAAGTCCACACTTGAGAATGGGGGGTGGGGATAGGCATTGTTGTTGTTATATTCATTTTCATCTCTAGTAATCTTTTTATATTTCCTAGTTTTAATAGTGTCCATTTGTTCTTCTATAGATAAAAAAAATACGAGTTTATTCTAAGTTATTAGTAGCAAAAACGGGGTCTTGAATGATTTTGCTGCCTAATAGATTTACTTCTTCCCCCAATGATTCAATTTGTGTTTCATTATTTTTGATTACCATGTCCATATACTCAAATCTGTAGTGGTCAAATAACTGGAGAAGTTCTCTGTGAAACTGAGAATTTGTTATAAGGCCCGTTGGGTAGCGCCACATGCATAAACCCTTAGGAACAATTCTCCTTTTGATACACTCCTTGAAATAATGGTTGTCCATTTGTAATTTTTTGATTTTAAGCAAAATGCGGTCTAACTGATTCAATCGATTGTTGAATGAGTGGTCAGTGTTCACCTCTCCCACTCTGCTGGTAAACGGACAACTATTGACAAGCCAGTTTGATAAAATGGAGTTGGAACCATTTACAGTACTGTTTACATTGTCTCTCTTAAGTTCGCATGTAGCATTGTTACTGACCTGTGATTCTGAGTATGTTGCAGGTCTCTGAACTGCGGCTTGATTCCCATTAGTTTTGCTCAACCCAGGCAAAGAAAAATGTGGTGCAGGAAGAGAAGAAGAAGTGCCCAATGTGGCATGGATAGACAGTTGTGATAGTTGTGACAACGAAAGCTGTTCTAGCCTTTCCATCCTTTCCATTAGTTGGCTAATCAAGACGGTAAGGTCACCTGCAGAATTGCCAAGTTGAGTTGTTACTTTGTCGTTCTCCATTGAGGAACCAGTCAAGTTTTATGTGAATACAGCAACAGCTGTTCTAGTGAGCACCTCACCAACAAGAATAAAAAGTGAAAACAACAAACCAGTAAATCCACAGAAAAGCTCACACCAGGTGTAGTGCAGCAGGAAAAAATATAATCCAAATACAAAAGTAATGCAGCAAATGGCAATAATGCAGCAAGCAGAGATGAATCCAATTCTGAACTCCAAGTTTAATCCAAATTCAAAACGTAAGCGTTTTTGTCCCTTAACACATTAATATAGGAACTTCATCAGACAATCTACTTTACATTCAGCCTCCTTTTAAAAGATAAAACTAGTGACCTCACTTCTTCTCTTCCATTCACTAGTGACCTCACTTCCTCCCTTCCATTCACATACAAAAAAAGTTTTTTTAGACGAAGAGGAATATCCTCCCCTGAGACGCTCAGAGTGAATAAAAAATCAACAATCCCATGATATGAACACTTATGGGAAACAGCAAGATCAGAATTTCCAACAAAGGGGGAGCAGGGGGAACAGAGGACAATACAAAGGCCCCTGGAAGGTGAAACAGGGGAGGCATTAAACACTGACATTTCACTTCAAAATATGACAGACTCTCTAAGGGGGGGGGGGGTACTACTGAGATGGTTTTGTTACCAGCTGTTTCCATTCATTTTAACACTGTATGTGATTTTAGGATGTATAATTTCACCACACTTGATTTATATGTTCATGTTTGCAACCTTTTGGCAAAAGGTTTTACATTTACTCCTAATAAACCAGCCAGAATGGTGAATACACTCATGGACTTAAAAGAGTACATGAGAAAATTAAATTTGAATCTGATGTTTCAAGGGGTGGAGAATGCTATGCATCCTTTACACATTTCCAGTACCTATAACCCCCCCACTCACCCCACTTTGGACATTTTTGAAAGGGTATGTGAGTTGGACATCCAGACTCACTGTGGGAATAGGTACAAACAAAGAACTAAAAATAACTTAAGTTTTGAGGAAGAAATGGAACTTAATTTTTTGTCAACAAATACCAATTTGAGGGTCATGAAACCGGATATAGAGGGTGGTGTTGTCCTTATGTGGAAAACAGATTACATAAAGAAAATGAAAGAAATCTTGAGTAGTAGGACATTTGCATATAGCACACTGAATCAACTAAATGGAGCATACAGGAAAGTCTGTGGTTTTCTCCAAGACTTCTTTATTGATGGTCTCATCACTTTAGAGGAACATCAGTTTTTAACCACAGACTTTTCAATCACACCTACTATTTTTGGGGTTCCAAAGATACATAAGAACATACACCAACCCCCTTTCCACCCTATTGTCAATGCTAGAGGTTCTATAACACATTCATTGGCAACATTTTTTGATTTACATTTAAAGTATTTGTTAAAATTTGAACCTTCCTTAATCATCGACTCGTGGGATTTTTTAAAGAAAATTAATACAATTGAGTTAAATAATTCTTGCATATTCATAACAATTGATGTAAGGGACCATTACTCTGTTATTCCTCATGACTTAGGAATAAAATGGTTCTATGACTATCTGGTGTCAAAGGGAGTCAGACAAGATAAAATTAACATGCTGGAACAACTCCTAATTATAGTTTTAAGAAATAACTATATTGTGTTTGACAATGAGTATTACATCCAGATAGAGAGCAATATTGCCAGATGTATACCTGTTTTCTGGATGACATATTCATCCTTTGGAATGGCCCAAGAGAACAAATAGATCCATTGCTAGACTATAAAATAATTCTATATCTTTTTTGAAATTTAAGCATTCTGTGAATGATAAGGAAATTTCTTACCTTGACATCCTACAGAGCATAATAGATTTACAGCTGAAATATACCGTAAAGATACATACTCTACCAATTTTTTACACTACATGAGCTGCCATCTATTCCACCAAAAATGAGGAGTCCTTAAGAGACAATTTGTATGGTGTCACTAAATGAATACTTTCTAAAAGAATCTAGTAATTTGAAGGAAACGTGTTTGAAAAGAAGTTATCCACCAGATATAGTGTAAAAAATCATGAACAAAGTAATAGAAAAAGAGCACCTTGACACTTTGTACCCTTGTTAAATTCTGAATGTAATGTTCAAATAAATTTTGATTTCAGTATAAGTAGTATCAGTGTTAGACCTGAGTCTATAGCCTGCCAATCTAGTCAACTGGAGGGGGAAACAATTGATAAAGGAAATTAGTTTAAATCATGCTTCTTAATACGTTTTTCTACTGATGCATACTTTATAAAGGATATATTAGTGAAAAATTGGAAACTTTTAGTATGTGAAAGAGATATGAAAACAATTCTAGATGATAAACCTATATGTGTGTTCAGGAAAGGACACGATATTAAAACACCACTTGAACATGTATAAATATGGGTCCTGTAAATTTTGTTCCTATATTTTAGAGATTAATGTAAACATCAGTGGAATAAATATAAAATTAGGAACAGATTTCCTTGTGCCACTGAAAGAGTGGTTTATTGCACCCTTTGTGAACTATGTCCATGCTTTTACATTGGAAAAATGGAGGGCAAACTCAAAAACAGAATAAGTGAACATGTTAGGAATATCAGGGATCAATGTTCACTTAACACACTTGCTAAACATATAGGGCAATATAATAAACATAAATTCAAGTTTGTTATATTAGAATCAATATCTCCCTCAATCAGAGGTGGGGCATGGCCTTACTTACTGGAGAAAGAAGAATTAAGTTGGCAAATCAGACTAGACTGCATTCACTGGCCAGGCTTGAATGATAGCCAGTTAATTTCCAGTTTATTAAAACTTATAGCTTTGAAAGGCTAGATTAAATATTATATGTTCTATATTTAATACCCAAATTATTTATCAACGTTCAGTAGGTTAAAGTTTGATTGCTTTTATATTCTTCTTGCACTTTAAGATTTTAGAATAACTGTTTTTTATGTTTAGATTACATGACAAACTATGGTATTTTTTATGTGATTTTACATATGTAGTCTTTTACTGTGTTGTACCTGTATTGTATGGCATTATTTATGTGATTTTATACATGCAGTCTTTCACTGTAGTGTACTTGCATTTAAAAAAAAACAGTGGTCCCTTTAAGAATAAAAAACATTTTTGTATGGGAATGGAAGAGAGGAAGTGAGGTCACTGGTTTTATCTTTTAAAATGAGGCTGAATGTAAAGTACTTTGTCTGATGAAGTTCCTGTATTAATGTGCAAAGGGACGAAAGCACTGCTGCATTTAGTTTGTATTTGGATTATCGATATTGCATTTAGCATTTTGCCTAATGAAGGCACCAGGCCAATACAGGTGATTATTAATGTACACTGGAGCATATTATCTTTCTTTGAAGGATTGTATGATATCATATATAAAAACCTTAACTTAATCTATAAGCATGGGAATAACCTGAATCAAGTGTTATGTTACAAAGAAAATGAATACTAACAAATAGGTTGATGTTAGGTGGAAAGGAACATTCCCTTGTTGGAACTGCTCAGAGTGTAAATATAAAGATACAAAAGAAAATGTCATATATGCAGCGACTAAGAAAATAAACAATAGCAATATATATGCAAACTGTAGATTATACAATGACCCCCATTAATATTCCAAAACGTGCACGCCGATTGTCAGCGTGCCCATTGTAAATCAGACCTATACTAATGGAAAAAGGTCTGGTCGCCTGGACTTTTTCCATTAGTATAAGTCGTTTTTTTTTATTTTTTTCTTAGACAGCAATGGAGAACGGAAGAGGTCTGTTGCTGTAATCTCGCTTTTGGAATATTAATGGGGGTCATTGTATCATGAATCATTGATAATGAGTATTACTTAGAACACTGCTGATGCTTAATTACCGTGCCTAAGTAAATTCACTTCAGCAGAACTTCCACTTTAAACAGCTATTTCCTTTCCAACTTGTTTTTACTTCTGCTATAAACAGCTGTTTCTGATTTATGTCAGTAATGCTTTGAATTTATCCTAGTTACTGTCACGTACAGATTAGTCGTTGTAACATATGAGATCTCAGTTTGTTTGATCTTATAAAAGGTGATATATATACTTTTTTTAATGAAAATGTAAACATGTAGCATCTTTTGAAGTATTTTTCATCCTGTCAGGTGGGTCATGAGTGACATTTGTATTGCCTGAAGTTACAGTCTTAGGTACTACAGTGACCACCAACTCATTTCTTTTGCAGTATATAAATTTACAAAAGTTTTATCTTTGTTCTCCATAACATTGTTCAAATTGTCATCAAAAGGACGTGCTTAAACATGCATCAGATTATTATTTTCTGTGAATGCTGTTACTATACACCATAAAATATAATCTAAGCTGCCCAGTGCCACCTTAGTGTGGTTATGAGTGCAATAGTTTGTTGGTGCCTGCAGACCCCATCAAGTCAATTTACAGTGAAGGTGTGTAGCTCGGTATCTGTATAAACATACGTTCGTATACCGAGCTGGTACCGCCTGTAAGTGCATATAGTATTGCACACAGGAGATACTTTCAATTCAGGATGATATTGCTTGTGTAGCTATTCCAGTCTCTCTATGCTCTTAGGAGGTTGGAGGTATATAATCCTGTGAGCATTAAAATATTAGACAGTCAGGAAAAGGAGCATTTTATTATGTTTTACCACACATAGCTCTGATGTACTGTGTAAGCATACGCATGCGCAATACATCAGAATTGCCACAGAATACTGGACAGCTGCGGAAGGGCAGCACGGAGGTATTATACAATGCCATTATTTAAGAAAAGTAAGTATTTTTTTTCTTAAATAATGTCATTGTATAATAGCAATAACCCACTTCTCGGTGTGGGTAATGCTGGATTTACCCACGGTTGTCTTTATTTGGCCACTCGGGCTTCACCCTCATGACCAAACCACACCAACCATGGGTAAATCCAGCATTACCCACACCTAGGCATGGGTTATTGCTTAAATACAGAATGTTATTTACTTGGAACAGTACAAATTATTCACAGCATTTTCACAGTGATCTGGAAAGAATCTATCCACATGCCACAGGAGCTGTGGCCCAAAGGGCCTGTTTATGTCATATAGTAAACTGAGATTCAGAGACATTTGAGAAAAGACTTCATTATCAATCAAATTACATGTCTCTGAATGTCCCTTAACTACCACTAGTGCAAATCAAAACTTTCTTGCAGTAGTTAACACGGTTGACCCATGCATCATGTCATCACCCCCTTTCAATCTCTTGCATGCACGTATACCCACACACACAAACAGACACACACACACACACACACACACACACACACACACACACACACACACACACACACACGCACACACGCACACACACACACACACACACACACACACACACACACACACACACACACACACACACACACACACACACACACACACACACACACACACACACACACACACAAACACACACACACAATCCAACAGGCAATCACGTCCATGCTAACATACTTCTTAGCTGTTATGAGCAGAAAGAATGTTTCTGATGTCTCTTACATTTTGTCCCTCTTATCATCATAAATTATGGATCCTTACAGAGTCAGTAATGGCATACATTAGAATTTTATTCTTATTTGTGTTCATAAAGTACATCTTAATGTCAAACATTTTTTTATTAATATTTTATGCAAGTTGCCCCCTGGATGAGGGGAAATCTGTGCATACAACCTACTTAGACTTAACCTAGGTGTTTGACACTATTCCCCACTCAGACATCATTGACAAACTCACCCAGCTAGATATCAATCCTTAAATCATTAGGTGGGCTGCTAGATGGCTCACTGATAGAACCCATATAGTCAAAATAGGAGGGATCCACCTTCAACAGCAGATCTGTAACCAGTGTTGTTCCACAGGGATCAGTCCTGGGACCTCTATTGTTTGGAATCTATATCTCCAAAGTACAAGCAAAAACTAAAGGTCTGTAGCTGACAAATTTTGCTGATGACTGCAAAGTGGGAGTGGTCATTGAATCTCCAAATGATGTCAGCATCCTACAAGAGGGTCTTACAAAAACAAAGGATTGGTGCCAAGGCCATGACCTTAAACTCAATGCAAAACATGTAATATCATCCCTTTTGGTAAGGGCGATGTTCCTGAAAACTACCACATCAATGTCAATGCCTTAAGTATGCACTTAGTGGTGAGAGACATGGGCACACAGACTGACAGCAACCTTACATTTGACCACCATGTCTCCACAGTGGTAAGAAGGGCATTCTATTTTGCTCATCTCATAAGTAAGGACATTGCCTCCAGAAAAAAATAAGTCACAACCTACCTGTACTCTTCCCTCATCAGACCAATAATTGAGTACAATGCCGCTTTTGGTATGCACCTTTCCAAACACCTGCAGCAAATGGAGAGACCAGAAAGGTTTGTGACAAGGAAAGTTCAAGGTTTTTGGCATCTATCCTATTTGGATCATCTGAAATCACTGCTACTTTATTCTGTTTCATACAGACTACTGATTTGCAACCTCTGCCTTGCATATAAGGCAATCTCTGACCCTGCTTTATTGGAAATGCTGCATATCTGTAAGTCAAATTGTACACAGGTTACTCACTCTAAAGACCTTAACCTGGTATGTGACATTAATAGAACCTGCTGGAGGGACAGATTTGTCTCCCACAGGTTACCACACCTTTGGAACAGACTCCCACTTCATGTCAAACAGAGCACTTCATTGACCCGCTTCAAACACATTCTGGGCGATTGTATTGGTAACCATAAATTCACCCTGGGGGTTCCACCTGTGCTCCTCTTGGACAGAAACAATAGGTGCTGATCCTGGAAATAAGGGTAGAACTCGGCTAGGCTTGTAAGGGCTCTAGGGCCATTAGCCTAGTAATGTCCTGTGATCCTATGATCCTATAATAGTTTAAAAAGTGCCCTTTAGTATCATCTTAGTGCTGCCTTGGCTTTACCATGATGCATTCTCCCACATGAACACACTGCCACCCCTCTCTGTTGTTGCTAATTTTACAGCATCTTGTCCCTTATAACTTTGGACTGTTGTAAACAGTGAATAATGGCAGGCACTAGAGTTCCATACTTCTTACAGCATAGAAAATACTCTGTAACAACATTAACTTTGCAGTTAGCATAAAGGGATAAGGCTCCTCCCTCTGTAGTGACATTAACTTCGCAGTTAGCATAAAGGTATAAGGCTCTTCCCTCTGTAACAACATTAACTTCACAGTTAGCATAAAGAGATAAGGCTCCTCCCTCTGTAGCGACATTAACTTCACAGTTAGCATAAAGGGATAAGGCTCCTCCCTCTGTAGCGACATTAACTTTACAGTTAGTGTAAAGGGATAAGGCTCCTCCCTCTGTAGCGACATTAACTTCACAGTTAGCATAAAGGGATAAGGCTCCTCCCTCTGTAGCGACATTAACTTCACAGTTAGCATAAAGGAATAAGGCTCCTCCCTCTGTAGTGACATTAACTTTACAGTTAGTGTAAAGGGATAAGGCTCCTCCCGCTGTAGTGACATTAACTTCACAGTTAGCATAAAGGGATAAGGCTCCTCCCTTTGTAGCGACATTAACTTCACAGTTAGCATAAAGGAATAAGGCTCCTCCCTCTGTAGCGACATTAACTTTACAGTTAGTGTAAAGGGATAAGGCTCCTCCTAGGTAAGTAATCCAAAAAGCGAAATCTCTCCACTCGACTGATTAACAAGCAAAAAAAGAGAACCAAGGAGAGAAAGTACTGCCACTTCTTTTATTACGTTTCCACACACCAAAAACGTTATACCAAAAACATTATGAACGCCTTCAATTACAATTTCGTTTTCGTCCCAATAAGCATGGACTTCATCAGATAAAAACCATTTCATTTCATTTGTCTTTTATACAACTTCCCAAACTAAAACCCAATAAAAACCTTTTATTTCAAATTCAGTAAGCAAATCAAGTTCCACCTGGTTCATTAATAATTAATGATAAAACAATTCATTTTTCGTTTAAAATCAACAACTCATTAAATCATTCATTCATTTTAATATCTTATAATTTCATTTAAAATGTTTTTTTTTAAAAAAACAATATATAATATAATATATAATATGTATACTTTAAAAGTTTTTTATTATTACATTTCAATGATGCATTCTAAACAATGAAATAAAAATATCCCAAAATGTCATAGCAACAGTGCCACCTTCTGTTTTTATTTAATATTGCACTTATTGTGTTTTTTCCTTTTACATTCTAGTTGCTCTTAATTTTAATAGGGGTAAAATGGATATATGTTCATTTAATCCAGGGGCTTTGTTCGCTTCTAGGGTTAACTGCCACCACAATTCCCTGTAACCTACTATTTCCTCCCAGGGGCCTCCTCTAATATCACATTTAACCTGATCCAGGACAAAGAAACAAAATGTATATCCCTCACATATCTTGGAATGTCTAAACAAAGCATTAGTCTTTTTCCCCTTTTTTATGTCGTAAATGTGTTCATATATTCTTTTCTTAAGAGTTCTCTCTGTCTTGCCCACATAAAAGGAAAAGCATTTTTCACAAATGGGAAAATATACCAGGCCTCTGGAGTCACAGTTAAAATATCCCTTACTAGTTAGCCAACGTCCCCTGCTCTGCAAATAAATTTTTTCCGTATTCATTATGAATTCACATTGTCTACATTTCCCACACCTAAAAGTCCCTATGTTTTCCTTATTATCCCTTTCACTTTTTCTGTACAAATTATTTTTTGTCTCTAGTATACCTTTAACACTAATGGAATTCTTAAAAACAACCTTAGGTAGCCTTTGAGGGAGTCCATCCAAATCTGTGAGGGAGCCAAATTTCTCCCATTCCTTTTGAAATATTGCCTTAATATTTCTATTCAATGCATTATATACTAATATGAGGGCTTGCTGGAAGTCCTCCCCTAAATCTACCCTCTTCTCATTACTAATATTTATTCCTTCTTTTTCTCCTAGGATGGGCCTAAATTTGTCTATTCTCCCGCTTTCCACTTCCATTCTTAAGTTTCTAATGAACTTCCTGGGGTACTCTCTTTCTAAAAACATTCTTTCTAATAGGTCACATTCTTTTGTAAAATCTTCATTATTACTGGTCATTCTTGACCCTCTGACAAACTGTCCTTTCACTAGATTTCTCTTACAATATATTGGGTGAGCACTATTAAAATGTAAAAAGGAGTTTACATAGGTAGGTTTCCTATAAACTCTAGTTTCCAAGGTATTATTTACTTTAAGAATCTCTATATCCAAATATTGGATGTTTTATCCTGAATTTGTAGATGTAAATCTAAGGAAGTCAGTTGTTCCCCCTATATATTCAATAAATTCCTCCAATTTATCTTGACCCTCAGTCCAAAAAATTATTATATTATCTAGGAACCTTTTGTATAACTTCCAATACCTCACAAAATTGGAATTGAAAATATGCTTTTCTTCCCAATTTGCTAAAACCAGGTTTGCAAAAGTAGGTGCACAGGCCGCACCCATGGCAACTCCTTGTATTTGTTGAAAAAATTCACCATTGTATGCCAAAAAGTTATTCTTTAACACTAAATCCATTAAGCCCGTGCACACTACTTTTTCTTCTATTGTCAAAATCTGGTCCCTAAAATTTCTTCTTCAAACATTTGTATACCTGCCATATAAGGAATAGACCCAAATAAATCTACTATGTCTATTGTTACAAATAGTAGGTCTTCTGAATATAATTCTGGCCCCAATTGCCTAAGCAAGTCCCAGGAATCTTTCAATATAGCTTGCTTGTTAACCCATATATGTTTTGTTTTTACATCTACAAACTTGGCTAAGGTAAGCTCCTCCTAGGTAAGCTGCTTTCTGTGTAAAGTGTGCAAGGTTTGAATCTTCTCCCCGCATTTATTTTTCTTTGTCTAAGGAATTTAAAGTGATATGTTAGAGTGTTCCTGTTTCCTCGTGCTGATGCAGAATGCTACATGTTAAGGGAATGGGGCTTGAATATGTTTTAAGTGCCTGGAGTTTAGTGTTTCCTTGATCCACATCTTTTGTGATTAAAATTTTTTTACTATTTTAAGTGCTTTTTAAGGCATGATATAAAGAGTATCCTTAATATGTAGTGTTCCCAACCACTCAATGTTGTACGACTTTCTAATTAGATTGAGAAAACAAGGGAGATGTGACAACCTCCCCCCACACATATTCACACAAACATGCAGACACACACACACACACACACACACACACACACACACACACACACACACACACACACACACACACACACACACACACACAAATACATGCACAAATGCACAGTTGTGCATACCTATGGGCAGTTTGGGTCATCACTAGTTCACTTTCAACATGTTTTAAGATACAGAAAGAAACCACAGTACCCAGCAAAAATACACTTTGACAGAGGTTGAACATGCAGACTCTAAACAGAATACAGCGCATCCAAGAATTGAAAGAGAGACCCTCCCACTATAAAGAAGAAGTACTAATCACAACACCACCGTAGTGGCTTGTATGTTAGTATTTTGGAAAAAGCAGTGACTAATAGTTAACGGTGAGAATCATCAAAGATAACATTTGTCATCAAATACTGAACATTAACAAACAGTATGAGTAGCCATTTACTATATTAAATATTTATAATTCTCTTTCTGAATGTTTATGAATAGTTTTAGATCTCTGGCAAGGTCTTTTCATAACTCTTCTCCAAAAAAGACATTTTAATCAATGTGCAAAACTGCTTCTTAGGACAGAATTGCATAATTGCAGTTTTTCTCTTTTTTTTTTTCTATTTGATTCCAAGGTCTTAATAAATGGCCAAGTAATGACCATTTGCTGAATGTTCAATAAAACATTTATCCTGCAGTCCATAGTGATGAATTGTGGCCATTTTCTCCTGCCTGAAGCCTGCTACTAAACAGAAGCTGTATCACTTGATTTCTTACTTTCATTTTTTATTTATTTTATTCATTTATTCAACACTTAAACTCACTATGTCCATGTGCCTCTATTTGGCAGTGACCATAGAAAGCTGTCTCAAAGTAAATGGAGGCTAAGCAAATCAAACCCAGGGCTGAAGTTAATTAGCAGCCCATAGTTATAATTCTGTACACAAAACCACCAGACACATTTTAAACTGCCAGGGCAGATGAGAGTAAAGATGATGGTGTGGGCTAGGAGTGAGAAAGTGGTTCCACAGTTGGATCCACTTCTTTGGGACAATCAGAAAATGATTATGGACTGATTTCTTAGTGGAGTTGTTTTTCAAAGGCTGTTATCGAGAGTATTGACAAACTTGAAACATGCTGGTGTCATTACTGAACCCCCTGATGCTAAGAGGATTTTGATTATACCCCAAATGACAGTTTAAAGGGGTTTGAGTTACAGTGGGGGATCGGAGGTGTAATGGATGGGAATAGACATTTACTTCACAAAACATGCACACATTTTTTGAAGATGCCAATTTTTCATTACTTAATGGAGTAAGAGTGATTAAAGAGAAACTCAGTGCTGTCAAGAGAAGACGAGGTTTATGATATTTGGTTAATGGATATATCTCTAGTGTCACATAATGGTATGGGTAGAAAATAAATGTGAATATGGATTTCTTAAAATTATTTATTAAAGCTGTACTTGCAGGTTAACATGTGTAGTCTTGGTTTCAGAAACTAAAAGTGGCACATTTGGAATTCTGTCTTTGTTGAGAAAACTGATATAGGGAATCTGGCACTCCCAATGTCAGTAAATAGGGCGCCAACTTTGGTTCACTTTGGAAAACTGCAGTGAACTGATGGGTCATTTTTTCATTCCAGCATTACTTAGTAGGAAATCATGTTACAGTGCGGATTGGGAATTTGCAATTTTCCTACTGTTGTACAATCTTGCAGTTGGTATATATAAGCAGCAGAAGGTGGCTATCCTGGCAAAAATATTGCTTTTATTTTTATTTTATTTACTATTTTGACTTTTGATCTTTCTAGATAGATCAATTTAGATTTGATTTTGTTTGTTT
>NC_056751.1:680235288-680387788 GCF_019279795.1 Protopterus annectens | reverse complement strand
AAGCATGAAACAAGTCCCTGACAAACATGTACACATATAAAATCATAATTCATGTATAATGTAATGAAATAGTCCATTTATTTTGAAGAAATGTGAGATAACAAAATAATAAAAGATGCCAGATGTGCCAATAGCTGAGCTATAGTTTAACAAGGTGAGTGCATCTGCCCTTAGGTGAGCAGCAGGGCAAAATGAGGTGAGCAGTGGTTTAACAGATGCAAAATGAGTGCCCGTAGGTGAGAAGTGGTTTAACACGCTGAAACTGTGTGCCCCTAGCTGAGCTGAGCATAATATGCGTGCTGATAGCCAAATGAGGCATAAACCAGCGCACCCCATTTGTGCAGAGCTGTGCACCGTGCCAACAAGCTAACCGTCGGGCAACATTGAGCAAGCTGTATCAAAACTGCCTTTACACAGACACACCCCTCAGCCTGTCTAGACAGTCATAAAAAATAAAAAGCAGTGGCCAGGTTCGAACCCAGGATACTATACACCATAGTCAAGGTACTGAACCACTAAGCCATGACAGCAGTACCTATAAATGCAGTAATAGCAAATATATAGGAATGAATACAAAGTGGAGCATGACAAAGCAGGTTTTGTGAAGTTGATACAATTCCAAAATGGCCAATCACAGATATGTGGGAAGAACGGCCTATATAAGCCCCATAGGTGGGAATACACAGCATAAACGATTGTAGAACTGACTTGCAGCCAGAATGACAGGAGTAGGTGAGGGTAGTTGCTTTCGAGCACAGAGGTGGGGCATTGAGGAGTCCAGATACATGGTCTGGCTCCTAGTCCACAATCATGAGGCCCAACTCATGCAGGGCCAGGTCCTGTGGGGAGCATATAGGGCTGAGGCATGGGACCGGTTGGCTCATGATCTCACCAGTGCCACAGGGATTCCAAGGACTGGTGAGCAGGTTCATCACCACCATGCGGACCTGAAGAGACGCAAGCAGGACCAATTGAACCTTTGGATCCAGGAGGACGGCAAATGCCCAACGCCCCACTACTGAGTAAGTTACATGTAATTATGTATGTAAGAAATTAAACTAGCTGATATTATGGAGATGTGTATTCCAATATTACTTCATTTATATTACAGCTGCAGGTGTCCGTTCTGTGAACCGCAGAGCCTATGGCGATAGGCTGGTGCGGTTGCGCCACCAGGCAGGTCAGTAATCCTCTCCCAGTAACTGTAAAGAAATATAAAAGTATGACAGTTAGCAAAAGAGTGCAGTGTAGTCACTAAGTAATAGAATGTGCAAGTAACAAGTGTAAGAGTGTTTGCAAGTATTGCTTGATTACAAAAGTGTGTTGCAGTCTGTAATCCAAACAGAAAAATTAAAATGTCTGAAATAAAGTCTGAAATAAAGATGCCCCACCTGTAATATAATAGTACACAACCTGCAGCAGGCTGAAAAGTACAGCTGCAGAAGATGAGCAAATCACATGTGTGAAATATACCCCTGTTGAAATACCGAAACATGACATAAGTGTGACTGCTGGAAAGGATTGTAATAACTACAGGTAAAACATGTCAATAAAGCCTAGAAGTAAGTACCATCCAGAATAGTAAAATGAAAACACGTGAAAGAGTGTGAGAAAGTGTCATGAATCCACCAATAAAATAGTAATAACCTCTGAATAAAGTATACTGCAGTCAGTACAGAATGAAATGCATGTGAGAAGCAAAACCAAACAGCGAAATGTGTTCAAAGTGTTGCTGCAGCTGGAATGTGTATCCCAAAATCTGGATATGTTGCTCTCAGTCTGAAATATGCAGATAGTATGATTGTCTGACATACCAAACATCCACAGTTGTCTATAGCTATATAAAGCAAATGTAGCAGGATGATGTAGCTGAACAAAGCTAGATATGAATGTGTATGAAGAACAATAAAATGTATATTGATGTAGCAGTAACAGTCCTATCACCAAGTTGAAGTAGTTATCATATAGGAAACTGTAGTTAGAACAGTAGTGTGTATATATGTGCAGCTATTAGAAATGTACAGCATATGTATTGGTATTCGAAGGTGTTAATATTATTTTCTTCACCACACCCTATAACCACATATAACCCATTCCACGTGAAAATGGTATGTGCAATCACAATTAACACCCCTGGACATTTGTCCTGTTGGGTCATAAATATTTGCATGTCCGTTGATGCATCTGCCCTGTTCATACATCCAAACCTGATGGCCTGTTGCCATCAATCAACCCTGCATGTTGTTGGACTGTGTATTGCTGTTCAAATTATGCATGTGTTATGCTCGCTGTTCAATGGTGTGAATATCTGGGTGTTTGGTTAATGGGAATACTAATGCATGCTGTTACAACTAATTGTGAATGGTATTATATGTCACTAACCCAAACTGTCATGACATAATGCAAAACATAGGATCACAGGGAAGGCGGGTTCCAGCAGATCCACCTCTCCCACCTCAGCTGGCGAGTGAACCTGGCACTAGTGCCCAGTCTGGACCCTCCTCCGGTGGCCCTGTGTCACCTGTAGGTGGAAGCTGGGGCCCCCCCCGGGGATTTGGGGGGCTCGCTCCCCTTCCCCGGGGAAGGGGGTGGCAGGGGAAAAACACCCCCCCTCAAAAAACCCTCCCGGGGGGGTAGTTCCCGGACCCCGGGTTGGGTGCGGGAGGGAGATCTTTTTTGGGAAACTTTAATCATGAAATTTTAAAAGTTTTTTTTTAAAAACTTTTTTTCCTTTTAAAAATTTCTTTTTTTTTTTCATCAATGTTTTTCCATTTTTTTTTTTAAATTTTTTTTTTTGTCCCAGACCTAGACTGATTTTTTTTTTTTTTTTTTTTTTTTTTTTTTTTTTTTTTTTTTTTTTTTTTTTTTTTTTTTTTTTTTTTTTTTTTTTTTTTTTTTTTTTTTTTTTTTTTTTTTTTTTTTTTTTTTTTTTTTTTTTTTTTTTTTTTTTTTTTTTTTTTTTTTTTTTTTTTTTTTTTTTTTTTTTTTTTTTTTTTTTTTTTTTTTTTTTTTTTTTTTTTTTTTTTTTTTTTTTTTTTTTTTTTTTTTTTTTTTTTTTTTTTTTTTTTTTTTTTTTTTTTTTTTTTTTTTTTTTTTTTTTTTTTTTTTTTTTTTTTTTTTTTTTTTTTTTTTTTTTTTTTTTTTTTTTTTTTTTTTTTTTTTTTTTTTTTTTAAAAAAAAAAAAAAAAAAAAAAAAAAAAAAAAAAAAAAAAAAAAAAAAAAAAAAAAAAAAAAAAAAAAAAAAAAAAAAAAAAAAAAAAAAAAAAAAAAAAAAAAAAAAAAAAAAAAAAAAAAAAAAAAAAAAAAAAAAAAAAAAAAAAAAAAAAAAAAAAAAAAAAAAAAAAAAAAAAAAAAAAAAAAAAAAAAAAAAAAAAAAAAAAAAAAAAAAAAAAAAAAAAAAAAAAAAAAAAAAAAAAAAAAAAAAAAAAAAAAAAAAAAAAAAAAAAAAAAAAAAAAAAAAAAAAAAAAAAAAAAAAAAAAAAAAAAAAAAAAAAAAAAAAAAAAAAAAAAAAAAAAAAAAAAAAAAAAAAAAAAAAAAAAAAAAAAAAAAAAAAAAAAAAAAAAAAAAAAAAAAAAAAAAAAAAAAAAAAGAAAAAAAAAAAAAAAAAAAAAAAAAAAAAAAAAAAAAAAACAAAAGGGAAAGGCTTTCCTATTCTTAAATATTAACTTTCCCTTTTGGGAAAATTGGCAAATATTTTTGAAATCATTTTTAAAACCCTTAAATTTTTTAAAAAGGTATAATTTTACCAAAAACATTGTGTACAAGAAAGAAGGAAGTAAAAGGTGAGTGTTTCAAGATTCTTTTAAAATGTTTCATTTGAACCAAAAGAAAAATTAAAATGCCTGAAATAAAGTCTAAAATTTAAAGTTTTCCCCCAAATGTAATTTAAAAATTTAACACCCTTTCGGGGAGGTTTTTGAAAAGGCCAAAATAATTCAATGTTTTTAAAAACCCCTTTAAAAAAAACTTTGAAAATTGCCTGTGGAAAGGGAAATTGAAATAAAGAAGGTAAAACTTGTAATTTTTTTCTGAAAATCCATAAAATTGTAAAAGAAAAACCGGGAAAGGTTTGTTGAAAAAATTTTGTCAGGGGAATAAAAACCAATAAAAAGTTTTCCCCCGAAATAAAGTAAACCAAACAAAAAAAAAACAAAACCACACAACAAAGGGGTTTTAAAAGAATTGACCAAAAGGGTAAAATTTTTCGGGAAAAAGGGTTTTTATAGGGAAATTTTCCTTTTGAAATAAGAATAGTTTAAGCAATGGTTTGTAAAATTTTTTTGGGGACAGGTTTGGTCATTGTTTGGTTTTTTAAAAGGGTCCGGTCAAATTGTCCATCCCCCTGTTTGAATGCATTTTTGTTTTGTTTTTTGGGGAAAACCCAATTCCCCGGGATTTTTATTTTTTGGTTATAATTTGAAAAGCCCAAACTGTAGGGAAACATGTCAACCCTTTATCCCTTTTTTCCCCCAATTTTTCCCAATGTTGGGGTTTTATGGAACCTTTTTAATGTTTTTTTTCAGGGAAACCCTCACCCCCCCAATTTTTGGGCCCGTCCCCAAAAAGGAAAAAGGGGGAAACAACGGGCCATTTTTTGCCCGGCCCTTCCCAAGGAAACACCCCAATTCCGGGGAGTGGGGAAAGGGGGCAACGGGCCTTTGGGTGGGGAAAATCTTCCACGGGGCCATTTGTGGGTCAGGGCTCGGGATTTTCCAAACCCCCTTGCCTGAACCCCCAAGGCAAAACACCCGGGAAGCTTTTTTGGGCTTGCCCTTTTGGCCACCCCAACCACCCCCCGGGAAAAAAACCCAAAAAACCCCATGACTCCAGGGAAATTGAAAAAACCAAACAAACTGCCCCACAGTTTTGGGGAACATAAAAAAAAATAAATTTAAATTTTTTAAACAAAGTTTTTTGTTTTTTTCCCGGGGGACACCCTTAGGGGGGAAAAAGGTTTAAAGAACCCCAAATTTATCAAATCCCAAAAGCTGTTGCTGATGAAGAAAGGGCTTCATTTCACCCCAAACCCAATTTTTTTTTTTAAAAATTCTTAAAACCCCTTTTCCTTTTCCCCATTTTCATTTTTTAAAAGAAAAATAGAATTTTTGGGGGGGGGTGGGAGTAACCCCAAAAATAAAAACCGGGGAAAAAACCCCCGGTTAAAATTTAAAAGGTTAGTCACTGTTGGGTTTGAGCAGTTTTAAAAGGGGAAAAAAAAAATCCCACTTTTTCATCCAACCCAGGGAACCTTTGGAAACGTGCCCCTACAACCTAGGGGCCTAACCCAAAATGAAAAAAAACCCCCCTTTTGGGGGGCTAAAAATAAAACCGGTTAGAAGGAAAAAAATGTTTAAAGGGGAAATGGGTTGTTAGAATTAAAAAATTAAAACAGGGGATTTCCCCAATAAAAAATAGTGGTAACGAAACAAGCCAGGGAAGCGGGTACTTTAAAGGGAAAATGCAAATATATAAATAATAAAATAATAAAAAGGTTTTGTGAATTAAAAATTAAACCTACTGGGAAAAGGAAAAAGAAGGGGAATAAAGAAAATGTTGAAACTACGAAAGCCGAATCAGGAGAGGGATATTCCTTTAACCACAAAAAGGGGGGAAAGGGGATCCGGGCATGGTCCCCTGCCCACAATCTAAAACCCCCAACCTATCCACCATCCCTTTTAAGAAAGGGGCCTGAAATACTTTGGCTCAATCTCCCCAAGGGGCCACAATTCCAAAGGGTGGCTTCCCCAATTTGGGTGAAGGGGCCAACAGGACCTTTTAAAACCCTTTTAAAAAAAGGGGGCCCCTGCCCAACCCCCACACGGGAAATTACTTTTAATTATTTTGGGAAGAAAAAACAGCGAAAAAGGGAGAGTGAAAAAAAAAAGTCACCGTTTTTAACCGAGTTTTGGCGTGGGCGGTGCTTTGCCCCACCAGGCGGGCGGGAACCAAGAAATTGTAAAAAAGCGACAAAAACAGGTAATGAAAAAAGTGAAAGGTTAAATTTTTGAAATATTGTTAAATTCCAAATGTGTTGGGTCTGAAACCCAAAAAAAAATGAAATTTTGAAATTTTAAAAATTAAAGCCCCCACCAAAAATGCCCAAATGCAACTGGTCAGTGAGGATAAAATCCTGGGAAAAATTTCCCCTTTTGGCCCTCATCAAATGGCTGTAAAGGATTGTTTTAAAAGGGAAAAACCATTTTCAAAAACCCGGGAATAAGCCCATCCAAAGGCTGGGGGGAAAAGTGTCTGAATCCCCAAAAAATGCCCTGAAAAAATTTTGCGCCCCATACGAATAAATTCCATGGAGAAAAACCAAAAGGCGGGGTTTTAAAATGTTTGAGTGGAAGTTTCCCAAAATCGGAATTTTGCCTCCTTATGGGGGGGAATGTTGCTGAAAAAAATCCCATTTGCCCATACATATCCTGTAGAGGAAGGTTAAAAAGTTTTAATATGGGTTTTGGGAAAAAAAATGTTTTGATGTAGCAAACATCCAATCCCCAAAGGGTTAAGTGATCTTGGCTGTTTGCGAGGGTTTTTGGCCCTATTGGAAATGTAAGTTTGTTTTGGGAAAAGGTTTAAAATTTTTTCCCCCCCCTTATAAAATTTAACCCCTTGGGGGAAAGGAGGGGAAAAAATTCCCCCCGGAACCTTTTGGGGCAAAAATTTTGCCTTATCTCTGTGTTTAATTTTAAATAGGTTTTGTTTTAATCAAGCATTTGGGTTTTTGGTATTGTTTTAAATTTAATGAAGGAAGGCCCTTTTTTGGTTAATTTGGGGGTGTTTTTTTGGGAATTTCCCCCTCCCAAAAAGGGTGGATTTTTATAAAAACTGTATGTTTTAACCAAAAAAGGGCGCCCAAAAAGGCCTTCCCCAAGGAACCTCCCCCCTTCCGGGCAGTGCCCCGGGCATTTTTTAAAAATCGGGCCCCCCTGGTGGGGTCCACCGGGGAACAGGGGAGGGGCCTCCCCCCTTTTGCAAGGGTCCGGGAGAAAATTTGTGCTTTCCATGTTGTGGGAGTCCGGGAACCTTTCGGCCCCCACCCAGTTGGGGGTGGCCCAATTTGGGCCCGGGGGGCCCCCTAAAAACCCCCCCACCAGTCCTAAAAAGTGAAAACGTCAATCCCTTTAATATAAAAGTTTACTTTTCCCTTGGTGGGGTTGGGTTGGGATACCCAAAACCTCCGTCCCCATCAATTGGGGAACCCCCACTTTCATCCCAAACCCCGATGAGGTTTGCTTTTGGCCCTTTCCCAAATTGTTTAACCGTTTTCCCATGCTCCCATTTAAAAAAAAAAAGGGCATTTTTTCCCAAAAAATTTCCCCCTACCCTGATTCGGCCCATGTTTTGGGGACCAGGAAACAAAATTTAAATTTTGGGGAAAAAGTATTAGTTTCCTACCCCTTTTGGGGGTAAGGGTTTTGTCCAAAATTCTACATATTGCAACCTTTTTGGCTTTGGGGGAAAGGGGGCGCAATCCCCCTACCCCCTCCGCAAATGGGGGGTTTTTTCCCAGACCCTCGGGATTTTCAACTTTTTTCCCCACCACCAAAAAAAATAAGGGGGGCCCTGCACTTTTAAGCCTTGTGGGGTTGGGAAAAGGGGCCATTGGCCGATAATAGGCAAACCGGGAAACCGACAACTGCAAAGTGTTTAAATCAGAAAGGTCCGAGCATTCCCCAAAAAAACCCCACGGCCCCCAACCCCAGGTTGGGAAACAGGGGGTTGGGGGGCCCCCACAACCCCCTCAACCAAAAACTTGGAAAAAAAGGGGTAATTAAAAGGGTTGGTGGTAGCCCCAAACAGCAAAGAATTTACCCGGGGTTTTTCCATAATGGAGGGGGAAACCAAAACAGCCAGCATTGGAGCGAGGTAAAAATGCCATTAATGTAAAATTTTGATGTTTTTACATTTATTTTTTAATTTAAATTTTTTTATTATTAAATATATTAATTGGGGGCATTGTGAAAAATTTGGGAAAAGGGGGTGAGTGTGAAAAGGCCCCCAACTGGGGAATACTCCCCTTTACATAAGCATTTCCCAAGGAAACCAGGGGTCCCCCCAAAACTGAAAAAATTAAATCTCCCCCCTTTTGCAGGCCCCTTCCGGGTTAACAGCAAAGGCGGCCCCTTTAAAAATGCTGGAAAATTGGGGGAAACAATACCTATAATATAAAAAGATTGCTAAATCCCCCAATGAATCATTATTGCCTTTTGGGGAACCGCGGGGGAGGGCAGGGCCGGCCAAGGTGAGGGAAAAAAAAAGTGTCCCTGGCCCAAGTGTCAGGTGCAGTGAAAGGTGCCGGCCACGGGAAAGTGTGAAAAAAGTGCCAAAAACCGGGAATGTGTCCAGGAATGTTGCCTGTGCCCTTCCTGTGTCATGGTTGCATGGTTGTCCATGTGAATGTTGTGTGATGTTTTCCCCCAAAAGGGTGCCTTTTCCATGTGTCATTTGGCCCATGCCCGGGAAATTTTTGTGCTTGTCATAAATGGCTTGTGTGACTTTTTAAATGGGTTTCCGGTCCCCTCCCAAAGGTTCTGGGCTGTCTGGGTCCCTTGCGAGGGAACCCTAAATTTTCCTGGTGCCCCCAGGCCGGTTTAATGTTATTTTGGGGTTTTAAGGGTGGGAAGGGGGCCCCCAGGGTTTGGGCCATTTGGTACCCAAATTGCCGGGTACAACCTGTAACCCCAATTAAACAGTCATTCCCGGGAAATTCCTTTGGGACCTTTGCCCTGGGGTAATGGACAGGATCGTGGGCTTTGCCGGGGGTTTAAATGTGGTTTTGGGGGACTTTGCTTAAAGAAAATTGGGGGAGGGGGGGATGGACCCCAAAAGAAGTTCCCCTTTTGGGGTTTTGTGGGGTTTTCCGAGCATTTGGGCCTTTGGCCAATGTGCCCAAAAAAGGGCCTTGTTTACTATGTTTTGGGCCCTTTCCCCCCCAGGACCGTCCTTTTTATGGAAAGGTAAAACCCAGGGCTGAACAGACCCCAATGTAACGCCTGCCTGCAGTATCCTTTTTGAAAAATCCCCCGGGGGGTACCGGGAAATTTCCAACCTTTGTCATAGGGCTGGGGAAATTTTGGAAAGTTCCACAACCAAATGTCCAGGGAACCCAAAAAGGGCAAGGGGGGTTTGGGGCCCAAACGGGCCCCAAGGGGGCCGCAAACCACTCAGTCCAAAAGGAAAACCCGCAACCCCATATCCAAAGCCCCCCACTTGCGGGGTTGGGGGTGGGGGGATAAACCCCGGGGAAGCCAAATCCCTTGGACTTTCCCAACGGGGCCCTTTGGGGTATAACCCCCCAATTTATGCATTACCCAGTTGGCCATAGTATTTGGATAATGGGCCGGTAGGCACCCCGGGCCAAGGCCAGGTCCCGTGTATCCCCACAGACCCCTGAACTTGGGTATGAACCTCCGGTTTCAGTTTTTGGTGTCCCAAATTTTTTGGGCGCCATGGGGTTGGAACCTTTTTGTGCTCCCAGGGAAAGGGGTTAACCCTACTCCACAAAGGGGAAATCACCAACCGGTCCCCAATTGTACTGTTTTCCCCCCCAAACCAAATACAAACCATGTAAAATTGGTGGGAAAATCATGGCAAATAGGCATATAATTCACACCTTGCATTTTTAATGAAATGTCCCACCTCCGCAATTCCAAAAACATTCCCAAGGAAAAGGGGGTAAACCCCCCCCCCTAAAACAGGGGCTACTTAAAGTGTTTGTGGCCCCAGGGAACAGAACGGGCCCCCTGATATGATGGGGTTAATCCCACAGCCGGGATGCGGGAAAACCATATGCCCTTTAAATTTTTTCTGACCCTTTATTTTAATGAAAAAGTGAAAAGGTGTTTTCCGGGGTGGAAAGGATGTCAACAGTAGAATTTTCATGGGTAGGAAAACAGGGGGTAAAGGCAATGTGATATGCAATGTACATTCAGTAAAGGGGCAATTTGGGCCCACAACAAACTTTTTTTTGGGGAGGTTTTCAGCGGGGATATGGGGTGAGTTTTTTAACCAAACCAAATTTAACCTATGGCATAATACAGTTCTCATGGGCTCTGGTGTTTTCCCGGGTTTCATGTTGATGTCCCTTTTCCAATTTGCATGTTCCATGTTGTGTTCCCCTTCTTTGTTGTAAAATGGCCTTTCCAGTGCTTCTGTGTTTGTTTGCCAGGGCATTTTGGGGCCTTGGGTTTCCCTGGGCAGGGGCTTTCCAGGGGAAATTGCAGGAGTTCCAGGGGCTTTCCTGGCCAGGGGCATTGCATGTGTTTTTCAAAACATAGGGTAAATTTTAAAATGAAAACTTTTTCCTGTTTTCCCTTTTCCCGGGCGGGTTGCCGGGTGCCTTGCAAAAATGTCTTACCTGGAATTTAACTGTGAAGGTCAAATTGCCGGGGTCCCCCTTTTGGAAAACAGAAACCAGTTAACCCCCACTTTCCACACCTTTCCAGAAATTTTTCCCCTTTGGGCCCTAGGTGTTGGACTCAGGGGGAAATTCCCCAAAATGGGTACTGGGGCAAAGGTTAACCGGAATCACCCCCATGGTCCAAAAGGTTGGGGGTTTGGGGGAGCCCCGGGGGCAATGTCCAGGGGCCCAAAAAGAGGCGTCAACCCCCCCCCTTGGGGCCGGCATAAAACACATGTTAAAAAGGCCCCCACAACCAATCTGGGGACTGAGACTTGAACCCATAATGCCATATGCGGGGGCATGCATCTACCGTTTTTTCACCCAGTAAAGAAAAGGGGGGACAATTACAGAAAGTTAACAAAAAACCTGGGGGCAAGGTGGGGGCCTAAAGGGAATAGAAACCGCCTGGCATCCACACCGGGCCCTGGCCCCCATTTTGCCACAGACCCCAAAATGCCCTTGGCACAAACACCCAGGGCCACCCTCCACAGCCCAAAAGGGCCCCCACAACACCCCTCCCCCTTTGTGCGGGTCCCCGTTTTGGCCCGCGGGAAGGGGTCCCGCCAACAGGCCTGTCCAGGGGAAGGGCACGTTGTATGCCTCCAGGGGCACTTGGTTCCCCCAAAAACACCATGATAACGGTCAGTCAAAGGAAAAGGGAACCCCGGGGGCTCCAATCTTTGACCATGCCCAACAGGGGATGACCGGGCCCCCCAAACCTCCACACATGAATTGGGGAACATAAAAGGGGATCCAATTCCAGGGCCCATATGTTTTGGTTTGCCACCTCCTCCCAATCTCCAAACATTTTGAGGAACATTTTAAACATTCTGTAAAGGGTCTAAAAAATGTATTATGGGGTACCCTGGGTCGTAAAATGTGTTTAATGTTTGGGAACCCAAAAGATGTGGGGGCATTTTAACCCCCAAGGGCCCAATTTGTTTTTGGGAAACCCTTTATCCCAAATTAACATGCCTTTTTGCTGCAAGGAAAACAGTTTAACATACATGGGTACAAAAGGGGAACTAAAAATTGTTGCTAACAACAAAGGGAAATTTGCCCCCCAAGATTGAAAGGGGACTGGAATGTTCAGCCCCTGAACCTCCAATTCTTGAAAAAATTTTTTACCAGGGTCCTGTGCTTTTGGGTACATTTTGAAACCCTTTTCACTGCCAGGTTATGTTCCCCTTCCGGGTTTTCCACCCTGTTCCCAATTTTTGGACAGGGGGGGGGTTCCCGGCCCCACGTTCCACCCTCCAGGTTGTTTTGGCCCGGGAAAAAGCATGGGGCCAAAATTATGTAAATTTTTAACAGGGGCAAAACGCCATTCGGGTTTTTCCCTTTTGGCCTGGCACACAAAATTTTTCCCTTTTACCCGGGCAAAAATTATCCTCCATAAAACATGGCAAATAACATTTTAAAGAATGTTTTTTTTATGGTTGGACTCACCAGGCCAAACATTGGGGTGCTGGCAAAAAACCTGTGTCCCCTCACCAGTTGGGTTTTAATGTGGTCAGGGGAATTCCAGGGGAATGTATCTCCCACCCCCCGGGGGAACATAAAACCCCTTTTAATCCCCCACTTTAGAATTATGGCCCTAACCCAGTTGATCCCCTGCGGTGGATTTACCATATAAAAACCCCATGAATAGCCCACATCCCCAAAAGCCCCCGGGGCAAGTGGGACCAGTCATTTGTTAATAAAATTGGGGGCAAACCATTTTACCCCAAACGAGAATTGCCAACATGGAACACCCCCCAGGTCCAAAATTTTTTAAGTGTAGGGTCAAAACACATGCTCAGTGTGCAATGTCTTGGGCCTGGTTTAAAAGGCAAGGGGGAAAAATGATTGTTAGGGCCCCCAAAAACACACAAAGGGTCATAAGGTGGACACAAACCACAGGGCCAGTTTGGGGGTTCCAAACATCCCTTTCCCGGGACTCTGAAAGGGAAATAAAAACCCAGTTGGGGGGCCAGAGACCTATTTGGGCCATTCCCCTCCCAAATAGCCCCTTTTGGGGGTGTTGTATGTCTACCCCCCTGTGTTTGGGGAATTATGGGACCCCTGGTGTAATTGTGTTTCCCAAAACCCACTGTTTTCCAAACTTGCATTTAAAAACCCAAAATTTTTTCCCAACACACAATTTGCCTTTTGCGGGAAAATTCAAACCCCTCCAAACCCCAATTTTAGGACAAAAGGCGCTTACAAAACACCAGATTCCCCGGGAAGGTTTTTTTCCCTGGCCTGTTTTAAGGGTGCTGAAAATTCCATCCAGGTTTTGAAAGGGTAAGGTGCCCATCCTGGGGTTTGTCTCCTGTTGCCCCTAACATTTTTTCAACAGGAATTTGGCCCCAAAAACAACCCCCACACACCAAACACACCACACATTTGGGGAAATTCCCAGGATTCAAACCCCTCCCTAACAAAAAAAACCCCCACCTTAAAAACGGAAATTAAGCCAAAAAGCTTTTTTATGGGGATTCTCCCCCTGCGTACTTAGGGGTGCTACATCACACTTTTTGGAAAGGGTTTCCCGCATGGGGTCCCAATTGAAAAGGGGACATTTTTTCCATACAAAGGGGGGAACACAAAAACCCCACACCCAAACAAACAAGGGCCCAGCCGGGATTTAAACCCCTCCAAATTTTTTAAATTAACCCCCCTGAAGACACTTTAAGCGGTGCACATTAAAAGGGGAAGGTTTCCTTCTCCTTTATTATAGGGTCCCGACTTTCATCGGGTAAGGTTTTTAGGGAATGTGAAACCCTTAAGTTTTCTCCACGGTTTGGAAAAAGGGACATTTTACACAAAGACCCACAAAAGGGTAAATTTACAAAACCCCCGGCATTGGGGTTCCCAAAACCCCTTTTTACCTAACAAGGGAAATGACCCGTGAAGACACATTGGCAAGGGGCCTATTTTGGTTCGGGAAGGTTTCTCCCCTGTGTTTATGGGGTTGCACATCGGGTGTTTTAGTTTTTGGGAAAAGGACCCTTTTTTAATTGTTTCCCATTCCCCCCAAAAAAGGGGACACCCCTCCTCAACACAAGGAAACTTGCACACAAAAACCAATTTCCCTCCAACAACACACTGGGTTTTAAAAAGGGAATTCAAAACCCCTAAAAAAACAAAATTTTTTTATAAAAATTGAAACCCCAAAAATTCCCAACCAAAACCAATTAATTTCGGTTTTAACCCCTCCAATATTTATAAGGGTGCCTGAAAATTCTTTTTTTCTGGGGGATGTCTCTTCTCCCTGTATTTTGGGGTGCTAATATCATTTTGGAAAGGGTAATTGCACATGATGGATTTGTTCAAAACCATGTTTTAACGGGAATTGAACACACAAAAACCCAATCCAAACACCACACCCAAATTTCCAGGAAAAACCCCCCAACTTATTTCCGGGAACATTGGGGAAATTGCATTTTAAAATTTACACCTTTCCGTTGTTTAACAATCAGGTAAAGGGAATTGTTGTGGGGTTTTTACTTAAAAGGGCCCCCCTCCCCAAAATTTTACCCCTACACCACTTCAATTTTTCCAATTTTTTGCATGGCAAAACCACACAACAGACATTTAAATTTACTATTTCCCTTTCCTCTGAACATGGGTTTACTCACCTGTTAAACACCGAGGTGCCCCCAGTTGAAAAGGGCCCATCCCACCCCCGGGACACCAAAACCCCTCCACCCCCAGGAAAGGTTTAAAACCCACCAAACTTTTTTAGCACAACCCCAAGACTTACACTTTTTAATTTTTTTGGGGGGGAAATTTATTTCAAAGGAACCCATGCGGGGGGGAAACTAAAAGGGCCTTTTTCACCCATAAGGGGGGCAATTGCACATACATGGAAGGTTTTTTGTTCTATCCCACTTACCCAGGCCCTGTCCACAAAAAACCGCCCGGGGAACCCCAAACCCCAATGGGGCCCCGTTCCAACGGGGAAGAGTGACTAAACCATTTTTCCCCAAAACAAGGGGGGAACATCGGCCCCCATTTCCCACCCCATTTCTTTTTACCTTTAATAAAACCAAAACCCCACAGGGGGTTGAATAAATTGCCCGGTTTTGCAAATGGGCCCCCCCTCACTGTTAAAGATGCCCCCATTGTTGAACCCTACCAACCCCCTTTCCCGGACACCAACCCCCCCAAAAAGGTTGTTTTGCAAAAAACCCCGGGGATTTCCAAAACGTCCCTTTGAAGAGGGGCCCCAAAGGCCCAGGGGGGTTTCACACCCTTTAGTCCCCCTTTTTATTTTTGGCACATACCCTTGTAGGGGGTTTGCAGATCCAAGCACCACTTCCCTGACTGTAAAACCCCCTTAGGGAACCAGCCATATTGACCTTAAAACCCAAGGGGTTAATTGCAGAGGGGCCCACAAAGGTTTTTTAACTTTTTGCCGGCCTTTATTCCAAAACTTTCCCCTTTTTCCATGAAATTGTGGAAATCGGGGAAGTTGTTTTCCCATTGGGTAAAACCCCACAACCCTTTTCCGAACCAAAACGGGGCCCTGGGCAGATTCCCTGGGTTTGGGGTTGGCCCCGGGTTGACAGACAAATACCCAATTGTTTGGCCAACTTTAAAGGGAATAGGCCAAAGTTGGGAGATGCCCATTCACCCTTTTCCCCTGGGAAAATGTTTGTCTCCCCCATATGTTAAATTTAATCAAAATTTTGGGCTGCCCATTTTTGGGGTTTTTTTCCATAGTTCCCGGGTTCCAACCAAACTTTTTTGGGTTTTTGTTGGGTGAACTTTAAACAATTCTCACTTTATGGTTGGGGTTGGGTTTTTGGGGTTGGGTTTTCCTAAGGGCCCCAAAAATCCTTGTTTTCCCCAAACCAAACAGGGAATTTACGGGTTCCCCTTTTCCAGGGTTTTTGCGGGGAATACCTTTTTCAAATTTGTCAACCCATTATTTTCCCAAAATGTTAACCTGAAGTCCCCCCAATAGGGTGTTGGTTCAACTTTCACTTTTGGTTTGGGTTTTGGGGGCTTTTGGTCCTAACGGGCCAACTCTTCATTTTGGCCAACGGGGAAACTGGGGGGCCCCCGGGTTGGGGGAATTTGAACCAGTTGAAAATTATTTCAAAGGGCCCAAACCTTTAACCAAGGCTTTTAAACCCATTGGTAATTTTGGGTTTTCCAAAACTGGTTGGACTTTTTGGCAAACACCTTTGGGGGGGATTTCCCCTTTAGGGGATTTCTATGCTAGTCACAGGGTGTGTTTGCCCTTTTGACACACATTTAACTGGAGTTTGCCATGACATATGTCATGGTTAGTTTACGGGTGCCTACCTCTGACATAACAGTGATCCCCGGGGTTTACCTACCATCTCCCATCCACTCATCAGGATTCCTCTTGAGGGGTGTCAAAGGTGACTCTCTGGATGACCTGTACTGGGAGTTTACTGAAGAGTGGGGTGCCTTCTGTGTTATGGATCATTCTGTACAGCTTGTCCTATTATGTCAGTGCTGGGGTTCAGGTCTCTCATGTGCATAGCTCACTGCCATTCAGATTGTACAAGGTGCAGCATGTTCATTGATTCCAGGTTGGACATGGCTTCATACATCAGGCACAGCTTGCCTACAGCTGGAGATGGCAGTGTGTGGGGCTGCAGTTTGTTTACTCAGGCAACACATGGCATCTGTTCATGCTCTTTGCTACTCCTGGTGGGGGTACTGTTGTGGACTTTACAGTTGATGGAGGTGTCTGCTGGGGTATATCCCACAGGGGCTATTGTGGTCAATTGTGATGCTGATGAAGTATGACTGCAGAGCCACAGTGACCTCCCTTATCTCATCTGACAACCTTCATGATTGGGTGGGTATATGGTATGTTTCTGCAACCTACAGCCACATTTATGTCCAGTGCAGGATATCTCTCCCCTTTTTATCCCAGGTCTCTCATTACATGTTAGGAAATTAATGGGTTAACACCTGTGTGGTAATTTGTGGGACTTACTGTATATCCATGGTGGTTGTCTATACACAGTTTGCAATTAGCTTGCTGACATGGCTATGGCTCCAGTTGTCTGTTTGTAGGGGGCCCCTTTTTGTGGGTTGCTTGTGTCAGCGGGGGGTCGATATGGTGGGCTGTTTGTACTCCTCTGCATACATGTTCAGTCACAGTCCTTCCATGTTGGCCTATACCTATGGGACATATATACAGAGGGGGGCCCCAGGACCAGGCCTTGTGGGATGCACCCCTATCTGCTTTGTAGTCTGACATGGATGCAGCATGTCTGACCATGTCAGTTCTGTCCTTGGTCTGGTTTGCAACCCTCTACTGACATGGGGGTATATATTTAAGCTGGTGAACATATCCATACTGAACTCGTGGGGTATTGTCTAGAAGCATTTTTGGGTCCAGCTATGCTGTGTGGACCACATTGCCCTCATCAATGACCTTAATGACTGCTTCAAATGGGTCAAACATGTTTAGGGGCAGGATCTGCAGTTACGACAGCCACACTGTGTAGGGTCCAGTATCAGTAGGTCCACAATAGCTTTATGTTTGCGGTACATACTTATCCTTTCCATAGCTGTGCAGCCCAAAACTTGTCAGGATCCTGGGGTGGTAGTTTGCAGTATCCATTCAGGCAACACCTTTGTTGTGAAGGACCACTGTTGTTGTACACTGCTCTTTGGATACATATCCTGTGGTAAGGCTGACATTGGGCAGTAGTGTGATTTGGCATTCCATTATTCTTGGAGTCCATGTTGGCCTCAGCCCAGGACACCATCACATACCTTTGCTGCTGTGTTTTTTTGCTTTGTAGATGATGGCTGTTACCTCAGCATCTGCAATGTCAGGGGACCAGCAGTCTGCTGGGATAGATATTTTGCATTCTGGGGGGGGGGTTTGCACTGCACCTGTCAGGTTGTATGTTAGCAATATGTGTGTGTTTGGTATGTTGTTTGTAATATCTGTGTGATTAAGAGCATATCTGTGGATGCCCAACATGGTTCCTACCATCAGTTAAGTAAGCCTTGTGATTATCCTTAGTGTTCTGTACAATTTGTATCTTCATAGGTTCATGGGTTCATACTAGGCTATCCACCCTAGGGCATTAGTAAGCCTAGCCAGAGTGTGTGTGTGTCTTTTGCCGCCCCCTGCTATGTGACTATTATGGCCATTTATGAATTTCTTTACTGTGCCTCTGTCTGGTCGTGACACAGTGAAGAGCCCCAGTATACTTTACGATCATCCATCCACTTGGCAATATTCCTGTTGAGGGGGTCAGTGGGGGGCTCTGCCTAACATGGATTGGGATCCTGTTTCTGGGTGGGGGGAGCCTCTGGGTTATGTATCTGTCCCTCCAGCACATCCTATTTCATTATGTGTTGAGGTGACATTTTCACTCTCACAGCTCCAATGGCTTTGATTTCCTGTGGTGGAGCATGTCCATTACTCCTGTGTTGGACATGGCCTTGTACAACAGACATACAATGCCTCGGTGTAGGCAGTCTGGGACTGCAGGCAGCTGGGGTGTCTACAGCCAGGCAGCATATGACATATATTTCACACCCTTTATCCTCTTGGTGGGGTAACTATGAGGTCTTCTAACCACTGCAGGTGTCAGGGGTACATCCCATATGAGTCATTGTACTAGATTATGGGTCTGAAAAGGGGAACAGTACAGGGGCACAGTCACCTCTGTTGATGTAGATGTGAATGCTCTCATCGTACGGTGCCCAATATCGACAATCTGCCTAGCCACATTGGCATTGTGAGTGTCACATGACAGATTACTGTCACTTGTGTCCCTAGGTCCCTGATTACTCCTTGCATACATAATGGTTTCCACCTATGTGGTAATTTGTGTGTACCTTGTCTGGTATTTGGTGGGACATTCATACTGTCCAGTGTCTTCAGGATGTCTGGGTGGAGTTGTTGTGTGTGAGAGTGTGGCCTGTCGCATGCTACAGACGTACAGCAATTTTGACTACACTTAGGTGCACATGGGTGGTCTCCACTGCTTTGTGCATTGTCAGTTCCCCGCCATATGGGTGTCTGTGCTGCATATGGATACTCCCCCCTCCTTTGATGTTTTGGTCCAGGTGTTGGGGCCATAACACATGATATGTGGTATAACCTGGTAGTGCTGGTGTGCTATCACTAGGCTTGCAGCAGGCTTCTGTCACTGCACAGACATCGATGTTCTCCATACTGGGAAGTGCCTCAGGGCATGCATATTGCAGTTTACACATCGGGCATTGGTCAGCATTACCCACTTTATTTGACCTTTGGCATGCTGCCTGACACATATGCCCCCTTTATTTGGAGCTGACATGGCTCCATTGGTTGGGAAAGGGCTCAGTTGTCAACTGAGTACATTTCTGCAGCAAACGCCTCTTGGGCTGGTTTCTGTTTGGGAATGCTAATATTTTTGCAACCTTTAGCTGCAAGTGAGGTATTTAGCTTTCCACGCCAGTCCATGTAAGAGACGCTTTCTGGTCTCTCATGGAGTTTAGGGCTGTTCCTGGTTTGGAGGCTTGCATGGAGTGTTACACGCCCTTACACTTTTTCGTTGGAACCCTGCCCAATATGTTCATGAAGACCAGATATATGGACTATATAAGATAACAGGTCAAATGGGACAGATCCACAAAGTTTCTGTATGCAGATGATAATTACAGACAGATTCTAAAAAGAACTTCTTAAAATGTTGGGGAATGGAATGAAAAACTGAATGTACATGGGATGGAGCTGAGTACAGATAAGGCACTTGTAATGGCAGCTAATGGAGTTCGAAGATGAGAATTGAGATAGAAGGTAGTAGAACAGGTTAATAACTTCAAGTATCGGGGAGTGATTGAAAGAAGGAAAGTCTGAATGATGAGTCTAAGCTAGAATCAGAGGGGCTGCAGCCAACTGCACAGAGCCTCAGGTGTAGTCTATGACAGAAGAATGTCAAAGAAGCTGGTAAGATGTAAAAAACAGTGGTACAACTAGTACTGCTGTATGGTGCAGGGGGGTAATGACGCAGTTTAAGAGGCTAGAGATGATGGAGATGAAGTGCCTGAGATGGGTGGTAGGGTCATACTGTGAGACAGATGAAGAAATGAGGACATTTGAGCAGAAGCTAAACTAGCTATATCAGAAAAGGTCGGCAGACTACAGTGGCTCAGGCATGTACAGAAAAGCAAAAGACAATCTTGAAGGGTTTGTGGCAGACAGGGGCAAGAGGTAACAAGGGCATCCCATGAGTTATATGGTTTTAGGGAGAGAAGACCTGCAGTAGTCAGACATGAGTGCAGAAGAAGGAAGGAGAGTGGCATTGAATAGAGGCAGAGTAAAATGGTGACAGCTGACATGACCCCCTGACCCCGGAAAACGGGCAAAAGTGGGTTGATGATGATGATGATGGTGATGGTGATGGTGATGATGATGATGATGATGGTGATGGTGGTGATGATGATGATGGTGAGGGGTTGGTGATGATGATGATGGTGATGATGGTGATGGTTAGGGTTTGATGATGATGATGATGGTGATGGTGATGGTGATGATGATGATGATGATGATGATGAGGATGAGGATGATGGTGATGGTAATGAGGATGGGGGTGGGGCTTTCCTTCTGCTTTATGTTATTTTTCAAATCTGAATGCTGATCTTTTTGGTTGACAGTAGGAGAGACTTGACTGCCCATACATGTAAACAAAGTCTTTGGCCCTCTTCAAAAGGAACCTTGATGACTGGATGGGAGAAAGGAAATTCACCCCGGGGATCACGTCAGTCACCCTGCTAGACAGGGGTGGGAAGTAAATATTGTGGGAAGAAATAGCCAGGAATTGTTATGGGGGTTGTATAGGCCCTAGGGGCCAAATATACCAACCTATGAACATATGAGGGGCTGCAGCTTGTACCATTTTCTGCAAAAAGGGGCAGGTGTTAATTTCATTTTTGCCTAAAGCTTAATTTATTTTTAAAAGTTGCTGCAGACTGTACTTACAGCTAAGTTAGAAACAGGGGAAGAAGCTTTGATGGCTTATGATGGCATTTAAATGGAATAAAAAACCCCAAAATAGTGTTTTGCCCATTCATGAGAGGGTGTTGGGAGTTCTTCACTTAACCATGTATGCTAGGTCATCAGCAGAGGTGAGGTTTGTTACAGCAAGATAAAGTCATGACCATAATGGTTTTGGCCAGAACTAGATATCATTCTTATCTGAAAGGAGAAACCAGCGGTAAGTGACTCCAATCAGGCATGAGCTTGGGGGGAGCAGAGCATTGGCTAGCAAAGGTCAGGAAGAAAAAGATATGGGAAACCTACATTAGGGTTGTCTGACTGATGACATCAAGCAGATAAAATAAATGGAGCCACAATTTACTGGACTTCTTGCATTGAATCTAATGATATATATGGACTAGATGTGCAGGGTGTTGGACTTCTCAGATTGAATGTAATGTTATATATTGGCTAGATTTGTGGGGTAAACATTTTGCTGAACTTAATAAACATCATACTTTAAAATGGGGGCAATATCTACAGTTAAACACATACCTGCAGATATCATAGTTGGGGTTTATAATGGAGAACATAGACTGAACTAGTGTCGTTGCATGACAAAGTGTTATTGCAGAAGTGGTTGTACACCTGTTTTTATCATAACATTTTAAATCACTATCACAAAGATACTATTTCAGTCCAGTGTTCTCTGTTATTGCCTTTTTTTGCTGGGGTTCCTCTCAATTTTCCCTCATTTGCATAAGTTTCCTGACTTTCTGTTAATTTACTGAGGATTAAAACCAGTCAATAATATTAGGCATTCTTGTTTCATGTTCATAGTTGCTTTTAAAATGCATTTTAATGCAAAACCTGTTGTTCTATTAATTTGACATTTGAAGTGAATTGGGGTAACTTTTTAAAAAACATTTTCATTTTTTTAGCCCTTTTGCCCCCTAAAATTTTTTGACCTTGTTCAGAAGTTTAGAAGTATGGCAGATCATATAAGCTATATGTTTAGCTTTCTTCATTCACAAAGACATGCCAAATTTTCCAAATGTTTATTTGTCCCCTCTTAAAAGCTGTGAGAAAAAGTGGTGGATTATACTCAGTAAATAATGGGAATTATTATTATAAACTTCTTTTACTTCAGCAATAGATGATAACTGAGCTGCCAAAGCATAACTCACATTCATATTCATAGACTTGAGTTAAACGTAGTCCAATGTTTTCTATTATCTCCAAAAAGCAGTGGAACACCCATGTTGGAACTGGGTCCTGCTATATCCAACATAACCTTGTCCCAAATTTAAACCCACTGAGATACAGGACTAATGAAGTCAAAACTATAGGGATATCATAGAATGACTGGGGGGGTACTGAAATCTCTTTGTACACTAAACCTGTTCCCAAACCCAAAAAACCCCTTTTTGAAATTTCACCATTTTGAAAAGAATATGGTAATATTTTTGCACAGTGTTATTAAAAATGTTTTTCACTTATGGAATGTAGCTTTTGAATAAAATTTCAACTTGAGTCACAGCAGGTTGAAACATTTGATATGAATTTTCACATCAGGCTGCAGCCATAGTTTTTAAATTTTTAAAATATTTTCCCAAATATGTTATTTTTTGTTATTCTGGTGTTTCATTGGTTTCAAATTTTGCAACCACCTCAGATCGGGAAGTTTAAATTAAAAAAAACAGAAGGGAAAAAGGAATAGCAATGGGCACACTTTTTTGTTGTGTTCAAGTGTTGTAAAATTTTATGATGCCAACAAATTTTGATTTAGAATCAATGTTGATTTTGATTTATGTAATTACAACTTTCCGGTATCTCCAGCTTACAGAATAAAGAATTGAATAAACTGTGTATTTCACTGAAAAGCTAATCTTTTCCCAAGGGTAGATATCCTATGGAAAATCCCATTTTAAACACAAGCACATCTGACTAAAACAGAATTTCACATTTGAGGCTCATTGTGTCTTTCACAGAAAGTACCACTGGTCAGATTTGCAAAGGAATTTGAGTATGAGATAAAATGTCGCTATGAACAGTTAGGTATTCATGTTGCCTCACTGTTTACATAAAAATGTTACTATTAGCTTTCAGATTACTCTGTTATGCATTTCAACCAAACATTAATCATGTTTCTGGCACGTAATTGATGGAAAATACTAAGCTTTTACTTTTCTCAACTGTTCAAGTTTGTGTAGAGTTTCTAAATCATCCCTTTGTCTATGATACTTTTTCATATGGTATCCTGTGTCGTTCCTCATTCCAAACACATTGCTGTGGTGAGATTACTAATTTGCAAAGTATGTGTAAATATGAGTATACTAGGAATGATAGTGGGTCCTGCCAGCATGTGTACTCCGCCCCTTTAAAAGTTAAAGCATTCTACCTATAGTACTGAAGATTCACTGACAAATATGAGCATGAGTTACAAGATTGTATTTAACTTGTATTTTGTATATTTCTAGATCTGTCTCTGGTAGATGAAATTTCATTGATCCTACATTTTAACAGGCTCTAGCTCCTGACAACTCTGTACAGGATAAGGGGATAAGAGAACATGAGTTTAAATTTTCTGCTTTTTTTGAAGGCAAAAAAATTTTGCATTTTTTAATTCACTAAGATTCAGGGCTGTGCATGTAGCACTAAACCATAGAGTCCAACAACATCCACGTGTACCATTGATTTGTTCAGCCTTACTCTAACAGACAGTAGGACAAATAAGTAGCATCCCTAGCATCCCTTTTTAAAATAGGATTGTCAGAAATTACCGTCTCATGCTGGTTTGTTTTTATTGACTTTTTTATATTTCACCTCTGTACCTTGAACTTCCTATGTCTGAATGTTGTCTTGTGATTGGAAACTCTTTCACGATCAGTTTGTAAATATTTCTGTATGTACTTTCTTGACTTTTACAATGTTCTTTTTGTATTATCTTTTTATTAATATATTGTTTAGGACTGCAGCTGCAAATGGTTATTTGTAAACAGTGTACTACTCCAAGAAACAGATGGAAAATAAAATATTCATGTTTGTTGTCGGCTGCATATATGTGCATCTGTCTTTTGTTACCCTAACAAAATCCTGTTCTGAAGGTCAGTTCATTAAAATACTTGTGAACCATTAGATTTCATTATTGTTAATTTGTTAGTTATAGGCTGTTTGCTTTTAATAGCAAATTTCGTAATCATGTTGATATATTGCTTGTTAACATTATATAATATCCGCAAGTTAGCACTTCAATGGCTATCAGACAGTCACTGAATTACAGACAGACTGCAAAATATATCACCCCACACAAAACACATAGTGCAAACACAGCTTAGAAAGAGTTTGTAGTAAGAGAACTCCTCTCATGTTTCCCACTGTGTCTTCTGAGATTAGTGAGAACTGTAGAAAAAATTAAAGGAGGGGGGTTTTAAAAAAGACAAAGGCCTTTTAATTCCCTGGGGAGGAATTTTTTTTTGGTGCTTTACACAATCCCCGGGTTATTAGAAAAATTAAAATTTAAAAAAATTTTTTGACCAAAATGCTTACTTTAAAAACCTTTCCCTAAAGGGGAATGAAATTTTCAATTCCCAAAGCAGCCCCTGGGGTTTTTATATGGGCTTTCCAACCCCCAAAGCTTTAATTTTCCCGGGCCAATGGGTAAACAGTGTAAAATAAAAAAATTTTGAACTACCCCTAAAATAAAACTTTCCCTTTAAAAACCTTTTCCCTTTTCAGGAAAATTTAAAATTTTAGGAGTTTCCTGTAAGCCAAAAATGGGGTTTCTTTAAAAGAGTTTAAACCCCCTTGGCAATTTTCCAATTTCCCGGACTCTAAATTTTGGGTTACCCGTTTTTAATTAAATTTTAACAAGTAAAATTAAGCTCCCCCAATTGGGGAAAATTTTTTCCCCGAAAAAATTTTGGTGATTTGCTTAAAAAAATTTTTTTTTTTCCCCAAAAATTACCCAAAATTTAAAGAGAGAGGAAAACCCAAAAATTGAAAAAATTTCCCCCAAAAAAAAGGAACCGGCCTTTTCAAGGGCATATTTCCAATGGTTGAAAAAAATAAAAAACGGGGGTTCCCATCCAGTTTTAAAATTTTTTTTTTAAATTATTTTCCTAAACCCCTTTCTTAAAAAAAAGCTTAATTTTTTCAACCCCAAAACGGTAAAGGTGGAATTAAAACCGAAAATTCCCCGTGGCCCAAAATTTGGCCTTCCCCCTTTGCCCTTTTTGGTGAATAGGGCTAAAATAAAAAGGTTTTTAATTAATTTTTATGGACAAATCTAATGGGGACCCTTTTAAGAAAAAATCCAAAAATTTCCCAAAAACCAAATCCCCAAAAAAAAGCAGCCAACCAACCCTTCTACGGGGGTTTAAATTTCCTCTTTTTAAAACGTATGGGGAACAAAATTAAAACCCCTTTTAAAATTTTTTGTTAAATATTTTAATTCCCCTTTTTAAAGCCCCCTTTTTAAAGTTTCCCTTATGTGTGTTTTATTAAAAAAATCAGTGGTAAAATAAGTTTTCCGGGTCCTCCCCCAATCCCAAAGACCCCTCCTTTTATTTCGCTCCCAAAATAGGTTTCCAATTTTAAAAACCTTTTAAAAAAAACTTTTTTCCCCCATAATAAAAGTCCTGGTCCTTTTTCCCCCGGAAAAACCCTTTCTGTGAAAAAATTAAGAAAAAAAACCCAAAAGTTCTTAATTTTCTCCCCAATGTTTAATTAATTTTTGGGAAATTTGAACTCAAGGTTTTTTATTATGAATCCAAAAAACTTTCCCCAATCCAAAACCCCAACCCGGTCCCAAAAAATAACCCCAAAAATGGGAAAAATTAATTTCCTTTTCCCAAACAAAGGGTGTTTAAAAATAAACCTTTTTTCCTTTTTCCCCAATTCCTTAATTTAATTTAAATAGGGGGGAAATTTGCCCCTTTGGAAAACCCCCACTGTAAAATTTCCCAAAAATCCCAAAATTTTTTTTTCTTCCCCAAAACCCGGGGCCCCCTGGGGGAATAATTGGGAAGAAAATTGGTTTTTTTCTATACCCTTTAATAAATTCCCTGAATCCAAACCAAAATTTTTTGGAATTTTTTCAAAAAGGGAAAAGAGGTAACCACACAATTTAAAAATTTAATTTTTTAAAAAATGGGTTTCCAATTTTCCCCCCAGGTGGGCCCCTAATCCTTGAGGAGTTTCCTTTTTCCCAAAAGTTTTTTCAATTTTCCCAATTAAATTTTTTAAGATTAAACCCCCCTTTCCCCCGAACCCGCTCAATCCTTTTTAAAGGGGGTAAAAGGGTTTTGTGGATTTCTTAAAACCCCAAACCCGGGCCCCCGGGGAGTTTAAAAGAAAAGTTAAATTTGTAAAAATTTTTAAATTCCTTAAAAAAAACCTGAATCCCAAATTCAATTTTGGGACAAATTTAACCCCCAAAAAAAGTTTTGTATCTAATAAAAATCATTAATTTAAAAAATTGTAATTTTTTGGTTGAAAAAAAATGGTTAAATTTTGAAAACCGTTTCCCCAAACCTTTTTCCGCCCCCTTTCCTTCCCGCTGGGGGTCCCTTCCCCTTTTTCCAAAGGGGATTTTTTTAAAGGGGAAATTTAAATGGTTGTCCCTCTAAAACCCCGTTCTTTCCCGGCCCTTTTTCCCAATTCCTTTTGTTTTTTCCAAAAAAGGTTTTTTAAAGCCTTTGGGGAAGAAGGGGGGGGGTTAAAGTTGGGTTTCCCTAAATGGGCCCGGGAAGTCCCTTTCCCGGGTTTTTTTAAAAGTTTCCAATTTTTTAATTTTCGATTTAAAAAATTTTAAAATAAAAAAACATTTTAATTAAATTTAAATCCTTGGGGTTTGGGTACCAAAAATTTAAAACCCTTAAAATTTAAAAAACCCTTTTACAAGGGAAAATTAAAAAGGTTTCCCCTGTAATTTGTAAAAAATTTTTTAATTTTGTCCTTTGGTTTTTTTTAATGAAAACTTTTTCCCTAAGGGGATAGGGAAAACTGCGTTCACCAACCTCCTCCTGTTTTCTTCCACTGGATAACCCCCCCTTCCCTCCCTTTTTAAAAGGGGAGTCCTAAAAAGGGGGGGAAATTTAAAAAAGGGGTTTTCCCCCCTGGCGAAAGCCAAAACTAAATTTTTCCCCTTTATAAAAGCCTTTTGATTTCTTAAAAGGAAAGGTTACTTCTTTTAAATCATCCGGAAACCGGTTGGGGAAAATATTCCCTTTAGGGCGTTCCTTTTTTGAGGTTTTGCCAAAAACAAAATTTAGGGGGGGGCTTATATTGGGGCCCTTTCGGTTTCTAAAAGGGCCCCCCCCTTTTTCTTAATTTTTTTTCGGGAAAATTTTTTTAACTCCCTTCAAAGTGAACAAATTTTGAGTATGTTAACCCTTTAAAATTTCCATTTAGTTGGGCCTGAAAACCTTTAAAATTAAAAATCACCTTAAATTTCTTAAATACTCCCTTGAACAAAAAGGGGAAATTATCAAACAATTTTTTATTAGTTGTTCAAAATAAAAATATTTTAATTGGAGTAAAAGGTTTTGCATTATTAATTTAAATTGCCTTGGACCCAGAGGACAGGGAAAGTCTGCCTGCACCCCGGAAAAAGCCACTCGGATGTAAGGAAAATTAAAACCTTCCACCAAAAAAAAAACCCAACCTTCCCCCCTAATAATCAAAAAACTTGGCAGAATAAAAAATAAAACATTTTAAATTTTTAATTTAAAATTTAATTTGGGGAAATGCCCCCCCCTTTCTTAAAGTTTTTTATTTTTCTTTAAAAAAAAGTTTTATAAAAATGAAACCGGCCCTTGGTCCCCAAAGGGCCCCCTTCCGTCCAAATTTTTTAGGTTCCCCGGGGTAAGGTTTAAAATTTTAAAAACCCTTTAAACCTTTTTTTGGACATTTCCTTTAATTTGGGGTTTTCCGTAAAACAAAAATTTCCAGCTCCAAAGGGCCCTTTAGGGAAGCTGGCAAAAGGGGCCCCTTTTTTCCCCCGGAAAAGGGGAAAGGGCCCTTTTTTTACCCATTACTGGGGTTTTCCCCGAAAAATTTTTTTCTCCCCCCCCATTTTTGTAAAGGCTAGAAGCAGGATGTGTGATTTTGGGGAAAATTTTTGAACTGGAATTTGATTTGGGGGAAAACCCTCAAACCCAAAACCCCGCCCGGGTTTTAAAAAAAAAATAACAAAAAATCACTTGCTTAATTTAAATTGGGAAAAGGGAAAAAAAACCTTTTAAATTAAAAAGTTGCAAAGGTTTGGGGGCAAAAATTTTCCCCCAAATTACTTTTTGAAAATATTACCGCCCAAAAAAAAATTGTTCTTTTCCCAATTACTAAGCCCCCAATAGTTCAATAAAAGGGTTTTTCCCCCCCATTTGTTGGGGGTTTAAAAAAAAAAACCTTGAAAAATTTAAAAAAAACTCCCAAACCTTTAAAAAGGCCTTTTTCCCCTAAAACCCCCACTTTTTTTTCCCAAACCTTTAATTAAAACCCCCCTTGGAAAATTTTTTTTTCCCCAAAAGGAAAAGAAAAGGTTTTTAAACCCAACCCCTTTAAATTTGGTTTAAAAAAATTAAATTTAAAAATTTCCCCTTCCTTTTCAAACAAAAAAATTGGGGGGTTTTTTTTCAAACCCCCCCACCGGGGGAATGCCCAAAAGGGAAATTTCCCTTTTTTAGGAAAATTAAATTCCCCCCCGGTCCCCAAAAGTTCCTTTCCCAAATTTCCAAAAATTTTTAACATAAAAATTTGGAATGGGTTTTCCCCCTTTTTTGGAAAAAAAAACCCCTGAAAACTTGGGTAAAAAAATGGGCCCCCTTTCCAAAAGGAAAAAGGGGCCCCCAAAAGGTTTTTTTCCTTTTAATTGTAAACTTTTTTTTTGGTTTAATTTTTCCCAAAAATATTCGGGCCCAAACCCTGGGGTTCCCCCGGGGATTAGCAAGAAAAGTGTAGGTGTCAATTTCTATCACTTCCTGGTCAAGTAAATCCTGAATGGACAAATCAATTTTGTGGTAGGACAGGTTTATTTCATTAAGAGAAGCAGATGTGTATCTATCACAATCATATAAAATATTGTACATCTTGGATTGATAAAAATGGTTATCCATTATGACCGTCCCCCCACCTTTGTCCGGCTCCATAATCCTCAGACTGGAGTCCTTACTCAATTTTTCCAATAGCATTTTTTCATCCAAGGTTAAATTACTGGTTAGTCGATCTAAACCCAGCTCTTTCCTGAACCTGTTCTCAATCCTTTGTTCCAGGTTTTTAAGCTGGGGATGAAGTGGGGGGTTGAAAGTGCTGGATTTCCTTAAATGCAAACTAGGAGTCCCTGACACTGTTCCTAAAAGATTATCCAAGTTAAGTTTACGTATAAAAAGTTTCAAATCTAAAATAACATGAATCAAATTACTATGCTTGTTGGGTACAAATTTGAAGCCCTTAGTAAATAGTTGAAAACATGTATCAAAAGTCACTGTAATTATAAATATTGTATTTGTCCTTGGTGTGTAATGAAAACTGCCCTAAGGGGATAGAAAGCTGCTGTTCATGCATTACCATTCCTGCCTCCTGTTCTTCTTCCATGCTGGAGGTAACCCACCCCCCTTCCCCCTCCGTTCCAGAGGGGCACTGTCTAAAGGGGGGATATTGTCAAAAGGTGGTTGTCCCTGCTGGCGAAGCCAGATCCTTGCTGGTTCCCCCTTTCCCTATTGCCTTCATTGATTTCCTCAAAAGGAAGTACTTCTTCCCTAAATGCATCTGTGACAACAGGTTGAAGACTATTCTGGTGGTAGGGCTGTTCATTAGTATGAGGTGTATGCGAGTTTATGTGAGTGTCATCAGATAAACAACAATGATGTTCATGCCATTATTGAACTATTGGGGCTAGTATTGAAGAACAATTTTGTTTATTTTGCTGGTGAATATTTTCATCAGATAACGGGGGGTTTTCCCTGGGGGGGAAATTTTGCCCCCCCCCTGCAGACATTATTATGTATTTTGGGGGAAAAAATTTATTTTAAAAGCCCGTTTTCCAGTAATTGGAGCTATTATTGTAGATTTCTGACATATATGTATTTTTGAACGGGTCTGAGGTTGAGATTGAGGAGTTTATCCGATACATACATACCACTTGACGTTAAAAACCCATCAAATCACACATGACAGTGTAAACTATCTAGACGTGACTCTTCGAAAGTGGGGAGGGAGTTAAATCATGTATATACAGAAAACCCACCTTTTTAATGGGTATTTACATTATACTAGTTCCCATCCACCTTTCCCAAAAAAAGGTTTTCAAAGGCAGTATGTTTTTCTCCCATGACCCTAGACCAGGACAAGTACAATGTGAAATTTTAAGATCTTTATTCTTGGAAAGGATACCCTTTTAGATGGTAATTCCATACAAAATGAAGTTATAGAAGTCCGGATTCTAGATTTAGACCTATTCTGGGAACAAACATGGAAAAGGGGGGAGGCCAATTTTTTGGGCACTACAGGATGGCCAATTCCTTTTTTGTTTTTGGTTCAACACACATAAAAAAATTGTAGAGAAGGAGTGGCTTATGTTCCAGGAATTAACTGATTTGAACACTATAAATTTGAAACTGGTATCGTTTTTATTCTTTTTTATCTGCTTTAAGAGCCTTATTGTGAGTTACTATCCCCTGTGAGACATCGGTCTGGGGTGGCTGCTTTTTTTTGGTACATGAAAAGGAATTTCACCAAAATAGCAGTACTAGTGATGTTATCCCTTGTCATTGAAGTTGTAGCGTTCAGTAATATGATGGATTATGTTTTTCTTACATAAGGCATAGCATAATCATTTTTTCAGCACAAATGTTGTAAAGAGCCAAACAGCAATGTGGTACTTGATATTAAAATTGCTTGGATGTCCAAGCAGTAGCTACCATGGATGGCTTTGCAATAACAAGCTTTCATATCCCATTTAGAGAAGATAAAGACTAACTGTGCCTTTGTTACACAAGAAACCAATAAATCATAGAGACATAAAGATCTAAGGAGAAAAGCTGTCCTGAAGTAACAAGTCATGCAAAATCATATTGCTTGCCAGAAAATGTCAGTGTCTTGTAGATGGCAGTTGAATTATTTGTTTTCTAATATCTACATTCCAGTGACCATTGAATGTGGTAAACAGCTCAGAAGGAATAAGCTGGTGTATCTAAAATGTTTGATTCAATCTTTAGCTAAAAACAACTTATTCAATTTTTGATCTTGTGCTAACATGATGGATGACATCAGAGTATGCCAGAAAGAACATCACATTGTAGTCTTTCATTCTAAACAACAAAAGTGGCATGTTTGGGGCAGTAGTGGAAAACATACATAACTGAACTAATTTCCATAATAGAAGGTATTGCAACAGTCCTGTTACACAAGGATATTTTTGCTATCTTCATCAGGAATGATTAATTTATGTGCTGCCTAAAATTTAATACAAAAAACTAATGATGAAATCATAGAGGGTATAATTTTAGTGCTAGGAGTGAGACTCTGTTATTTCAAAAGTTCTAAGACCTTATACACTGGTGCCTCTCCTCACTAAAAATGCAGCCTGAAGACTTTCTATTACACTTCATAGTGTTCCACGAATGCCGTACCTCATAGACACCTCAAGATATTGTATTAGTGATATGACCACCTATCGAAAAATTAAACAGGAGACTTGTTGGAGTTCAGAGTCACTTTCCATTAAAGTAATTTGCAGATGTATCTAGAACTCTTGTATCCAATGAACAGGGATACAAATTTCACTGTAAATGCATCACAGACATTTTTCCCTTTAATTTTATTTCCCCAGCTATCAAATGGAAAGAATATAAATGCCTGGCGTTTACTATGATAAACATGATATAGGCAGATCATCTTCTGATGTCAACAGGCTGTAGCAGTTTGGACAATTTTTACCCATTTGTAACATTTTGGGGCCCATGGACTCAGATGTTTCAGAATATACTCCATAAATAAGAGTGGAATTGGTCCTTTGATATTCTAGACATGATAAGCAATGTGGAATCTCCATGAAATTGATTACCTTAAAGTATGGAAGTTTAACAGATGGAGTACATGAGTCAAATTAAAAATGAGAATTCTACCCTTTGTTTTCCAGAATCAATATCCTCCTTACTTTAAATGAACAATAAATTGAAATAATCTTAACATGGTCTTGCCCTTTTTTTTTAATTTCTCCAAATCTTTTGGGTTTCTAATACCATGATGGGAATGGACCCCATTCCTAATTCAAGTATGATTAAAGTTCATGAAATTAGAATTGGTCTTGTCATAGGTCCTCCCAAATTGAGTCACAGACTTTTTGCAGAAAATGAAAACATCTGAGGTTGAATGAGAGGTAATAAATAAAGATGTATTCAGTCTTTGACTGAATTGGCATTTAACTGTAGCAACTTAACATGTGGTGCACATGCCTAAATTCTGCTTTGTGGTGTTTCTTTCCTTCTTTGTGCCCCCTCAGTAGTTTATTGGGCGTGAGTACAAGCAGGGATACAGAAATACACCCGACTAAATGGAATGAGAACAATATGGCTAACTACATAGAGTGAACATCTATTATTAAAACAGGGACAGCTCAACTGGGTTTTCATTCAGCCTGACCACATGACAATATGCTTTGTGAGATTTATTAGTACTATAATCCTCAAAGTTGTCTAAATCTGATTCAAATATATTTGCACCCATATCTATTTCTTTCTTATTGGGCAAGTAATCATCTGCATACATAAATTTTAAGAATTATGTCCATGTTATGGAATTGTTTGATTAGCATATTTCCTGGGAAAACCCGGATATGTAGCCACAAACAATAGCAGACCAAAGAACCCTAGGGGTGAGAATGGACAACCCTGGTAAGTAACCAATAAGAGGAGGAAGAAAGACTATATTATTTTGCTACAAAATAAAACTGTACAAAGAAATTCAGACTTGAAATACATGTTTCTTTTTATTATAGTGTCACTGTTATAGTACCACAGATATTTGCTTTCTTAAGAAGTAAGTACACCTGAAGTTGCTGGAAACTATCACCCCAAAATCATAAACTCCATATAGATCATTTAATGCTTATGAAACACAGTTTAGCTCATAGGTTCATAAATTCAAAGGGACATACTTGCCCATTGATTTGTTAGGATCTTTAGTAGCCTAGCCATGCATTGAGTTCCTAGCCTTAATAGTGTAGTACCAAGGCCCCCGTAGTTTGTGGAAATCTTGTATAGCCCCAAGGTGAGATATTTATTTGTGTGAGAACCATTTGTAAGAGTAAGTATAACCCTGAGTAGGTATTTACATGTTCCCCCTCCATAAGGGACAAGGGTGCCAAAAAAGTGAACGTATGGTTTCCCATCCATGCATACAGATGACACTTAAATAGTGTCAGTGGCACAACAGCTAGCACAGTCATCTTTGGTTGCAGAAGGCTGTGGGTTCTATTCTCATATCAGGTAATTCAATTGCTGACACTTTAGTGCAGCATAAGAGGGTGTGTCATCCTTTGGATAGGATATTAAAAAGACAAGGTCTCATCTGCTTGAGTTGGTGGTCGCTCAAATGGATGTAAAAGATCCCACAGTACCTATTTAGTGGGACTAACCCAATCAACAAGGATAAATTAGTAAACAAAATAACAGATGCACTTAATATCATATGTAGAGCAAGGAGGTTCCAGAGAAGTGGTATTCTGTATGAGACATATCTATTCTTACAGAATATTTTATTTAAGTTGCAATAGAGATTGAAGTCTCTGGACCAGGTGTTTCTTCCACTATTGGACTTCCAGATGTGTGAAGTTATGCAGGGATGGTGTTGGTAGAGGCTTTTTATGCAAGGAAGAAATTTCACAGGACACTGAGAAGATGGATAGGACTTTGAGGCAAGACAAAGTAGCTTTTGTGTTTTATTCCCTTGATTTTCTTCGTGAGAAAATTTCATGGATGTTTGAGATGAGTCAGATGTTTAGACAGGTAGATGCCAAATTGACATTATATTCAGTGATTGGGCAGATGAGTGCAGCTTACTGTGGAATGCTCACCTCTCTAGATTTAAATGCTGTACCCTTTCTAATAAATTGTGTTATAATGAAAGATTCCTAACAATGTTTGACACATGGTGGTCAAATGACAGCTCACTGTCTATATATGTTCCCATGTTCCACAATTTTCAGGGGCATGTTATCTATTGGATAGGTGTAAGGGACACCTTGCTTCCTGAAGGATACAATTTTGCACATTTTTGACATTTAGTTTTATGACATGGTTTTGACACCAGCGTTTGTTTTGAGTGAGACCTTCCTGAAGCATATTGGTGTCTTCTGGATGGTTCATAATAGCACTGAATTTACAGTCAGCAGAATTTGTCACTCATATGACCTCAGCATTTGCCTTTACTTCTAAAAAAAGATGCCAAAAGGAATGGCAAAAAAGGGCAGAGCCCTGGGGCACTCTGCTAGTGACAGTTCTCTTGGTGGAGGTAGATCCACCTTCCCCAATTTATCTTAGATTGTGTTTCTAAGCCAGGTTGCTTTCCAGTGAGTTACAATTTATTATAGGTTCATAGGTTCATAGGTTCATACTAGGCTATCTGCCCGAGGGCATTTACAAGCCTAGCCCATAGTTTTGTGGCTCATGCCACCCCTTTAGTATGGGGAACTATACCCATTATTTTGCCCCTGTCAAGCAGTGACACTGAGGTAATCCCTAGGGTATATCTGCGATCTCCCATCCATTGGTCAAGATTTCTCTTGAACAAGGCCAGTGAGGTGCTCTGCCTCACATATACCGGGATTTTGTTCCACAGCATAGGAGTCTTTGGGTGATGAATCTATCCCTCCAGCACGACCTATTAATAGCCATGTCAAGGTTTAAGTCTCCCGCCCTTGTGGCTCTGGTGGATCTAGATTTTTTGAGGTGAAGCATATTCATCAAATCTGGGTTTGACATGGCCTTGTATGTTAGGCAAAGGTCACCTCTGAGCAGGGTTTACTGAATAGAGCTGGAGTTCTTTCAGTCGGGCAGCATAGGACAGATGTTTGAGACCCTTTATCCTTTTGGTGAGGAACTTTTGTGGCCTCTCAAACTGCTGCAAGTGTCGGGACAGATACATTCGAATGGGGCATTGTACTCAATCATTGGTCTGATGAGTGATGAGTACAGGGAGACCATGACCTCCCTTGATCTAGATGAGAATCCCTTCATGATAAGGTGGGCAATGTAGAAGGTCCTCCTAACCACTTTGGCTACATGGGTGTTGAATGACAGACTACTATCAACTTGGGTCCCCAGGTCCCTGATAACTTCTTCCGTGCTCTGTGGATTGCCACCATTTGCAGCTTAGGGTGTCTGTTTTCCCAAGGGTATGACATGCATTTTGGCATTTAATCTCAGGGCTTGGCTCAGCAGCACCAGTTATCCTGCTTCTGTGAGACCTTCTGAAGGAGGACTGTATCAGATGTGTTTTCTACTATGGCGCCCCAGGTTTGCAGTCATCTGCAACTTTGTCAGCCATAACCTCCTGTGTTTGCTTGTACTTCCGAAAAGTAGATGCTAAACAAGAGTGTCTAGGACTGACTGTGGGACACCACTGTGACAGGCTTTGAGTCTGACATATGCCAGCAACTCTGACCTCCTGTATTCAATACTGAATAGTTTGCAACCCATCTTGTGATGTATGGGTTGACATTTGCTGATGAGTTTTTCAATGAGCACCGAGGGGTATTGTATCAAGGCCTTAGCCAGATCGAGGTAGGCTGTATGGGACTGCCTTCCCCACATCAATGGCTTTGGTGACTGCTCTAAAAGTCAACCAAGATTCTGACAAAGCCAAACTGCTGATCCAAAGACTGCAAATTCCCTATGTCTTTATTTTATGAGGTCCATTATGATCCTCTTCTGGCTTTGTGATAAGGCTTTGGTCAAGCCACGGGCCGTAATTTAGGTCGGTGGAGGCACCGCTTTGTGAAGTGGTACTACAGTTGCAGTGCGCTACCCTGGGTAATGATTCAGAGGTAAGATTTTGATTAAACAGCTGTCCTAGCTGTGGTTTAATTCTCATTGAGGTTTGATGGAGCATACAGCCGGAAGGCATCATCAGGTCCTAAGGATGTTGTGTTTGCTTTGGAGAGAGCAGTGTCTCACTTACGCTGAGATGTTTTAGCTGCAACTGCTTTCAGTATAGATATCTCTCCTTTGGGGAGGGAGGGGAGAAGTTTGCACTGAACCCGTCACACAGCATGTTGGCAATGTCTGTGGGATCAGTAATCTTCAAGCATCATTTTGAACTAGTTTGAGCAGCATCTGGGAGTTTCTCCATAGGCTCATAGCCAAAGTTGGGCTAGCGCCCCTTTTATGATTGTCTTTGAGTCTTTGAGCTATTTTCTCTCGGAATCTAGCTTTGGATGATTTTTAAGTGAGAGCTCTTAGTTTTTACTTAGAAGTGACTGTTGGCGGGGTCCTACCTTTTAAGGATTTTGCCTCCATCTTTGCAGTAGCCTCTCCTTTGTTGTAGAAGAGCTCATTTATGACTGTGGGGTCCACCAGACCGGACGCTGTCTTTGGCTCTCAAAAAGTCTTGTTTCATTCTGGGATTGCCTTATCCATGCAGCCCTGCAGGTGCTGGTGGCTGGCACTGTGTAAGTGATTCAGCGGCTTTTGAGTACTGCTCTCCACGGCCTCGGGGCCTTGAAGCAGGAGACCACACTAGTCTTTAGAAAGTGTGAAGTCGGCTTTTGAGAAGTTCTTTACTGTGGTCTTTTTTATTTCAGGTGGGGTGGGATGAGGACCTCCAGCTTAGATTAGTTTGTGGTCTGATCTTCACCAGTTAGGAGTACACTTCCGGTGTTGAAACATTGTGCTCCCATGTTCGCGGATGATGTAGATCAATTATGTTATCTCCTTGTGGATGGTGACTAGTTGTTCCATGGCATTTGTGAGTTTATGAATTCCAGGAACTTTAAGCTAGGTGTTTGGGGCTTGGAGTAGTGTCTCAGTCTATATTAGGGTAATTGAAGTCACTCTAGTATGATGGTGTTTGGTGACACATTTATCCTCTAGTGTTTTCTTAGGAAGGCCGTGTGAGGTTCCTGGAGTTTAAGTGAGGGTGACTTGCAATATGCCATGCACCTGCAGTAGAGCAGGGTTCTGGTTTTATGGTTAATTGCACCTGGATGGTCTCCGATGCATCGTAAGGCTGTTATTTTCAGTCTTGAGGTGTGTGTCCTTGAGGAATATGTATACCTCCTCCTTTCTCTTTGGTATTGTCCGGATTTTGGGGCTGGAATCTATGATATGGAGGTGGAAAATCCTGATAGCGCTTGGGGTGCTCTCAGGAGCCCTTTGAACTATATTTCGTCACAGCACAGACATCGGGAGCAGTTCTCCATACTCGAGAAGGCTACCCTGAGTGCGTGTATTTTGAGATTTTAGACTTCTGCATTGAGCAGCATTACCCTTAGTTTTTTCCTTTTGTGTTCTAGGTGGTAGGTTTAGAATTTGAGCCTTGCCTAAAAAGGGCACTATGGGGGTGGCAAGAGCCTTTGCTAATATCCGAATCCTAGGGTGACAGGGTGCAAGCCGCCCTCGAAGCAGCGTGGCTTGTCCAGCATGTCATCCCAGGCAGATAGACACTGGATCCCTTTGAATGACACCCCAGTGTTTAAGCCAATTGTTAAAGCTGATCATCTTATCTCTGTAATAGGCATCAGCCTCTTCCGGTGAAGGCTGTAGGATACCGCTCAAGGTCAGGGTTATATCTGCCTGGGCTAAGACATAATCAGAGAGCTCCTCAATGTCTCTCTTTCATGTAGTCCAAGGAGGTAATGCCTCTAGGTCGCTTACGACCACGCGGACAATGACTGAGTCAAGTATTTTGTACCTGCCTGTTGAGAGTCCTGAGTGCTTGCAAGTATTATGTGGCGGATTCTAGGTGCCCCTCTGCAGCTTAACATTGTGACCTTCTCCTTACCTACAGCGTCTCAGGAGCTGGACGCCAGTGTCTTGACTATGGTGAGTCACCAATGACTAGTGTGTCTGGTAATTGTGTTTGGCCTTAAGGGCTGTAGGGACTGTTTGACACCTGACTGTGAGGTTCAGTGTGTTGCAGGTGGGCAGTGTCTGAGTGTGGTGCTTGCTTGGTGTCTGCCTTGGGTGGCCTCATGCCTTGGTAGATTTTTGATCAGAGCCCTCGGTGCAGCCCTTGTGTGTTTATGTGTATGATTTGAGGATGTAATGGTACTATGTGTGGTATCTGGGCCCAGGTGGTGTGGTAACCTTCTCCCTCCTGACTGGCCTCAGTCCGGCGGGTTAGAGCCCAGCCTCCAGTTTGGCCAAAGATAGTTGCATCTCTACATGTATTTGTGTTTTGTGGGAGGAGGAGAGGTTGTTCAGGTGCCATGAGGCAATTGTACATTGCCTCAATATCTCTGTAGGTTCACTCAGCTGAGCAGGAGAGACACTGGTAACCGATCCCCCATGCTAGGAAGGAATAGACAAAAACCCTCAAAAAAAGATCTGGGGACGTAAGACCGAGAAATGGGGCCTTTTGGGTAATTATATCTAGATAAGAGTGTCAGACGGCGTAATGTTCGTAGGAGCAAGTGCCAATGATAGAGAATACTATGTACTTGGAGTCAAGTAGAGATGATCTTTTTAGAAGAGAGGATACGCTTGATTAGACTAGTAGTAGTAGTTCTGAGGAAGGTAGTTTTAAGGGAAAATTTGAAGAGGGACTTTAGGGTAGTCTAATAGTTTGAACCTGCTTAACCGGCTATTCCCCTAGTGTGCAACAGTGGCAACTCCGCTTAATCCTGCCATGCACGCGCTGGGCTTAAAGGCAAGGCTTTATAGCAGGGGGCTGGAAAGACAGGAAATGACCCAAATGGCCAATAAATCCAAGGTTACTGCCTTTAAACCACTCTGAGGGACAAACAGGCAGCCTCGCACCACCCCACTCAGTGAGTAAAGAAACTACCTTGAATTCAAACAAGGAAAATGAGAAACAGGGAACTAAGATTAAAGCCTAGGACGAAAAACTGATCACTGGAACAAACTATTAGGAAAGTATGGAAAACAAGAGTATTTTTTTTTGTTTTTTTTCAAGTTTTTTTTTTTCAGATAAGCAGAAAATACAATAAATGCTGTGTTTTTCGATTAAATGCTATCAAAAGCTAGTACACTTGAGTGTATTAGCCTGTTGTTTAACTTTTAAGCAAAACTTAAACAAGCAAGTGCAATAAACAATTCAAGCTATTAAAAACAGTAAAAATATATGTATGTATATTTCGTAGTGAAATAGATGTCCTATGTAGTCAGTAAGGCTCGTGTGTGGATTCGTTTTGCAGTCTCACACACACACACACGGGTCCCCACTCTCCTTACCTGTTTCAGCTTCTGTTCAGTTGCTGCCGCCATTAATCCACTGCTCTGCGCTTCAGCTTCCCGGCTTGGTGAACTGCTCTTTGCTGCCGTTAATCCCTGCTGTTGTTGCTGCCATATCCCTGCTTCTGTCGAACTGCTCTGCACAAGGGCCGCCATACCATATCCCCTGAACTGCTCTGCACAACCAATCTTGGCTCCTCGGTGAACGAACTGCTCTGCAGAAGTGTTTAGCTTCAAGTTCCTGTTCTGTTCAGTAATCCTGCACAAGCGCGGCCTGCCATTTGCAATTCCCCCTATTTTTTAAAAATTTTAAATCAGCCAGCCGGAAATGATGATATGAGCTCCTTCAGCTCAATTCCGACTGGCTGGTAGCCCGGGGCTGACGCCCTTCCCCGTGATGACGCCATCTCCGACAGTGCAAATTTTAAAAAAACTAAGAAATGAAGGGGTGCCACTTGGGAATCGTGGCACCCTTCATTTGGAAAAAATCGGTAAAACCGGGAATTGAACGGTTGGGAGGTCTGACTTTAGTATTGATATATTTTCCCTGCATGAAACATTTTCTTGTCAATAATAGAAAGTTGCTTCAAAAGAACAGGATTATGTCATATTTCACTAACAGTCTTTTTCATTCTCTCAAGATATGAGTCACAGTTTGCATCACAGATAGTTTCTGCCTTATTAGCCTTAATATAACATTTATAAGAAACAGTCACATTGCAATTGCTCCAACCCACCTGAATAGTGTCATTTTTATAAAAACATACAATTCCTTTTTGTGTAACAGGTAGGTACAATGCTATTTTGTCTTGTGATTTCACAGAAGTAGTATCAAAAATCAAGTTTTCCCAGGTCTCATTAACCCCTAGGGGGACAGCAGTCATTAATAATCCCCCGTATGCTGTTGGTATAGCTGTGAAAATACAGCAGTTTGAAACATTAAAAGTCTCAGCGTACACATATTTAATTGCTTGGTAAGTGTTAAAGTTTGGATGCCAGTCTGTGAGTAATGCATCACGCTTTTTTCAGTTCAACTCGGGGGCTGGAAAAAAGGGAAAAGGCCCAGCAAAAGATCATTGTTACCAGTATAGCTAACAGGATGATCATGCAAATTTTCTGAGGTTGCTCTGCATCTCTGTTTACTCTATACCTGGTCGTTTTGTTCTCGTTGTACAACAGTAACAAGGTTTTTGTCCAGTTCAAAGTTCGTAACCAGTTTACAGTGTGTCAGATGAATCCAGGAAGCTCGCTCTGTGATCTTGACTGCAGTGGGTGTTGACAGTAGCACTTGGTATGGCCCTTCCCACTTTGGAGGACTCCAATTTCTTTTCTTCACGCCTTTCACCCAGACCCACGTGCCTGGGACTACTGCTGCTTCCGATGGTCTGGCTTGTTCTTTATCTGAAACAGAATTTAACTGCAGGAGTTTGTATTCAAAAAATCACCTCATATACTCTGCAAGTGAACTGTCAGCCTCCTGGTCTGCAGGCACAAGGTGTTTCCACTGAGGTATATAATATGCCCTCCCAAACAGTATTTCAAAAGGAGTTAACCCTTTTGCATTTGGCACAGTTCTCATGCTCAACAGTGCCAGAGGTAGACAGTGCACACAGTTCTTTTGTGTCTCACTAATCAATTTCCTAAGCTTATTTTTTAGAACTCCATTATGCCTCTCTACTAATCTTGCAGATTGGGGGTGGTATGCACAATGTTTTTTCAAAGAAATCCCGAAATAACGGCTCAATTGTTGTATGGTTTGATTTACAATGTGTGTGCCATTGTCACTATAGATCTTTTCCGGTATGCCAAATCTAGGAATAATTTCTTTAACAAGGACTTTTGCAACAGTAACTGTATCTGGATTTTTGGTCGGAAAAGCTTCCACCCATTTGGAAAACATATATATAATGACAAGACAGTACTTTTTATTTTCGCATTTGTTTAGTTCTATGAAATCCATACAGATAGTATGGAATGGATACGGTGGTGTAGGGAAACTCCCTTGCTTAGGCTTCAGTGCCTCCTGTGCATGATGCCTGTTACAAACAAGGCATGCTGCACAAAATTTTTTTGTGTAGTTTGCAAATCCATACATTGTAAACACTCGATCCACTAACTGTACCACCCCCCCTTTGAGACATGGCACTGCCCATGGCTCAACAAAGCTGCATATCTAAACAAAGTGGTAAAATTGGTTTTTTTTTTGGAGATGTACAGCCCTTTCTCAAGAATTGCTCCTCGTTTTATCCATTTTTGTTTTTCTACATTTGTAGTAAGTGTCTGCATTGTTTTTAACATTTCTAAATCTAAAATCTCAGATGGTTGTAATTCCTCACTCAAAAGAAATACTTCTGAGGCTGAAGCTGCCTGCTTTGCAGCTGTATCAACTCTTGCATTACCTTTTGAAATCCCATCCTGTTGTTTGGTATGAGCTACACATTTACAAATAGCTACTTTCTTAGGTAACTGAATAGATTCTAACAAATCTAAAATAAATTGCGCATGGTTAATTGGTTTACCAGTAGATGTTATCATTCCTCTATTTTTCCACTGCTGCGCAAAAACATGTACAGTAGAAAAAGCGTACTGACTGTCAGTAAAAATTTTCACACGTTTATCCTTTGCCAAGGTACATGCCCTTGTTAAAGCAATCAATTCTGCTGCTTGTGCAGATAAGTTGTGTGGTAAAGACTTTGCTTCTAAAATCTCAGTATCAGAAACTACTGCATACCCCACTAGATTCTGTCCTGTAGGACCCTTTCTACACGAGCCCCACATAGTATGTCACCTCGGCATCATCCAGGGGAACATCCGTGTGATCTTTTCTAGGCAGTGTCTTTTGCTCAATCTCCTGCAGGCAGCCGTGGGGTTTGCCATCTGCAGGGGGTTTGGGAAACTAAAGGGTTGGGGTTCAAAGTTGTGCATCATTCAATTGTCATATGAGGTTGGCTCAACAGTATAGTCATACAGGAAAGATGTCTAGCAGGAGAAAGATATGCTACTTTTTCTTGCAGTAAAATAATCGCAACTGCATGAGGCATTCTCAATGTGAGAGGGGTGGAACAACACTACTGAGGCTGAAGCCTGCACTGCCATTGCAGCTGCGACTACTGCTTGTACACATGGGGCAAGGATCACCCCCTGGGTCTAGCTGTGATGAATAGTAAGCTATGGGGCGTTGTTTGTCCCCATGTTGCTGTGTTAACACTGATGTCATATAGCCCTGCTTACAATCTACAGTTTGGAAAAATCGTTTATGATAGTTTGGTAATCCTAAAACTAATGAGGATGCTATCAGTTGTTTCAATTTGCAGAAAGCTGATTCTGCTTCTGGTGTCCATTGTAATGAATCTTGTGCTGCCATAGGCTTCTTGAATATTAAGTTGGTCAGTGGAGAAGATTCCAAGGCATAGTTTGGAATCCAACTCCGGCAAAAATTAGTCGTACCTAGGAAGGACATCATTTCCTTATTGGTAGTCTGTTTGGGTGCTTGTAATATTGTTGTTTTTTTGTCTTCATCTAATATTCTGCCTTCTTTGGATATTACATATTCCAGGTATTTTACTTGTTTTCTCCAAAGTTGCAGTTTGTTTTTGTTTACTTTGTGTCCTTAAGTGGCTAGAAATTGCAGTAATGCTATGGTATCTTTTCTGCATTCTTGCTGGGTGGGGGCTTGTAGCAGAATGTCGTCTACATAAAGTAAAATCTGGCTGCCTTTCGGTGGGATAAATCCCGCCAGGTTACTTGCCATTTCCTTTCGAATATTGTTGGACTTTCACAATATTCCTGTGGTTGTCACGGGATGTTTTCTTTTCCCTGAAAATGTAAATGCAAACCAATGTTGGCTGTCAGGGTGTATCGGTATTGAGAAAACGCATTGCTAATATCTACCACAGAAAAATACTTTTGTTGAGGTTTCAAATCATCTAATAAGGTGTGTGGGGCTGGCCCCTAGGTGCTCTAGGTATAACTGCATCATTTACAGCTTGTAAATCTTGGACCATACGCCATTCGCCATTTGCTTTCCTAACAGGAAATAAGGGTGTATTACATGGTGAATCGGGGGATTCTATCAATACTCCTTCCTTAAGTAAGGCTGCTATTATAGGTTTTTAAATTTCCCACTTCTGCATCCTTTCTTAAGGGATACTGTCTCTTTGTGGTCTAAATATTGACTTTGGCATGATATTAACTGGTCCTGCTGTATGAATAAGTCCTACATCTGATTTCCCCGTTGACCAGAGAGTCTCTGGTATACCTCGTAAGGCTTTTTCCTCTTCCTCTAGTAAGAGTGCTACTCAGCTGTCCTCACTTGCCTGCAAGTGCACAGCTGGGTGTGTCTGTGTCATGCAATTCAACTTCTGGATTTCTACTCCCTGTTCTGAAACTTGTAAATCTGTCTGTTTTTCCCACCTTGTGACTTTTTCTCCTAAGTCTGCCCATTTCACATTCTTATCTTTAGTCAAACTGACATGTGGTAATCAATTAGATTTGTAAAGTGCTAGAAATTCCTGGGGCAATGAACAGCTAACTACACTGTTTCCTTCTGTGTCCCAGTACAGATTACATAATACTAATCTGTTAGCATGGTTTCTAAACAGTTCTTGCTCATATTCTTTATCAGGTCCTGGTGTGCTAATGTAATATAGAGTACAATGCAACAAATGTTGTTTATCAGTGTCAAGGGAGGGGGATTTACTGATGGCTATGTTCATCAGCTCTTCGGTTACTGCCCCTGGACCAGGCATAACCAAGTCCTGGCTGTACCAATAAAATGTTTCACCCTCCGGGCACACCAAAAGTATCCATTTGTCGCTGTGCTTCCATACCCCGCATAGTTGGAACTACTGCTATGCCAAATATCTGCATGAGGTCTCTGCCCAAAAGATTTACTGGGCATTTTGCAGAAACAACAATTTTGCTTTTCTGGGTCATCCCTGAAATAGGGTCAGTTATTGCTATGTTATGGGAGAGTGGCTCCCGATACAGCTGTCCATTAGCTGCTTTCACTAACGTAATCAAGTGATTCTGAATTTTCTGGTAGTTTAAAAGGATGTATCAGGGTCCGTGAAGCCCCTGAGTCACACAGGAATTTAACTTCTCTCCCCTCTACCAGAAGTGTAACTTCCGGTTTTGTGTCTGCTAATTAGAGCTCAAGGCTCAATAATGCTAAGTCTAAAATTTCATTTTCTTCACCATCGGTGATTTCTTGTACTTCCTCTATTTCTTATATCACATTCTCTACTCCTTTTTTTCACATTTGCATTTGTCTTTTCTTGGTTATTCCTTCTAGTGATTCTTGACTATCATATAGTCAGTCCTTACCCTCCTTGTCTTCCTGGTTACCTTCTTATTTTGCCTGCAATCCCTTGCCAAATGTCCCTTTTTCCGTTTAAAACATTCACCCCCTTTTTCTTTCCCCTTCCTTTCAAAACCCCCCCCTTCTGATTTTGCCCCCTTATCCACCCTAGGGCATTAGTAAGCCTAGCCAGAGTGTGTGTGTGTCTTTGCCGCCCTGCTATGTGACTATTATGGCCATTTATGAATTTCTTTACTGTGCCTCTGTCTGGTCGTGACACAGTGAAGACCCCCAGTATACATGTACGATCATCCATCCACTTGGCAATATTCCTGTTGAGGGGTGGCAGTGAGGGGCTCTGCCTAACATGGATTGGGATCCTGTTTCTGGGTGTGGGGAGCCTCTGGGTTATGTACCTGTCCCTCCAGCACATCCTATTTCATTATGTGTTGAGGCTGACATCTGTCACTCTCACAGCTCCAATGGCTTTGATTTCCTGTGGTGGAGCATGTCCATTACTCCTGTGTTGGACATGGCCTTGTACAACAGACATACAATGCCTCGGTGTAGGCAGTCTGGGACTGCATTCAGCTGGGGTGTCTACAGCCAGGCAGCATATGACATATATTTCACACCCTTTATCCTCTTGGTGGGGTAACTATGAGGTCTTCTGAACCACTGCAGGTGTCACGTACGGTACATCCCATATGAGTCATTGTACTAGATTATGGGTCTGATAAGGGAACAGTACAGCGGCACAGTGACCTCTGTTGATGTAGATGTGAATCCTTTCATGATACGGTGTCTAATATCGACAATCTTCCTAGCCACATTGGCATTGTGAGTGTCACATGACAGATTACTGTCGACTTGTGTCCCTAGGTCCCTGATTACTCCTTGCATACATAATGGTTTGCCACCTATGTGGTAATTTGTGTGTACCTTGTCTGGTATTTGGTGGGACATTCATACTGTCCAGTGTCTTCAGGATGTCTGGGTGGAGTTGTTGTGTGTGAGAGTGTGGCCTGTCGCATGCTACAGACAGTACAGCAATTTTGACTACACTTAGGTGCACATGGGTGGTCTCCACTGCTTTGTGCATTGTCAGTTACCCAGCCATATGGGTGTCTGTGCTGCATATGGATACTCCCCCTCCTTTGATGTTTTGGTCCAGGTGTTGGGGCCATAACACATGATATGTGGTATAACCTGGTAGTGCTGGTGTGCTATCACTAGGCTTGCAGCAGGCTTCTGTCACTGCACAGACATCGATGTTCTCCATACTGGGAAGTGCCTCAGGGGCATGCATATTGCAGTTTACACATCTGTCATTGGTCAGCATTACCCACATATTTGACCATTGGCATGCTGCCTGACACATATGCACCCTTTATTTGGAGCTGACATGGCTCCATTGTGAAATTTGCAGAAACGTACTCAGTTGTCAACTGAGTACATTTCTGCAGCTAAAACGTCTCTTACACGGGCTGGTTTCTGCTTCGTGGAATGCTAATATACCTCATTTGCATACCTTTCAGCTGCAAGTGAGGTATTTAGCATGTCCACGCCCAGTCCATGTAAGAGACGTTTTAGCTGGTCTCTTACATGGAGTTTAGGGCTGTTCCTGGATCGCGAGGCTTGCATGGAGTGTTACACGTCTCTTACACTCCGTGCAAGCCTTCGTGAATCCTGCCCAATATGTTCATGAAGACCAGATATATGGACTATATAAGATAACAGGTCAAATGGGACAGATCCACAAAGTTTCTGTATGCAGATGATATGGCATTACAGACAGATTCTGAAAAAGAACTTCTTCAAATGTTAGGGGAATGGAATGCAAAACTGAATGTACATGGGATGGAGCTGAGTACAGATAAGGCACTTGTAATGGCAGCAAATAATGGAGTTCAAAAGAAGATGAGAATTGAGATAGAAGGAAAAATAGTAGAACAGGTTAATAACTTCAAGTATCTGGGGGAGTGATTGAGAAGAAGGAAAGTCTGAATGATGAGTCTAAGCTAGAATCAGAGGGGCTGCAGCCAACTAGCACAGAGCCTCAGGTGTAGTCTATGACAGAAGAATGTCAAAGAAGCTAAAAAGTAAGATGTACAAAACAGTGGTACAACTAGTACTGCTGTATGGTAAGAAAACATGGGGAGTAATGACAGCGCAGTTTAAGAGGCTAGAGATGATGGAGATGAAGTGCCTGAGATGGGTGGTAGGGTGCATACTGTGAGACAGATGAAGAAATGAGGACATTTGAGCAGAAGCTAAACTAGCTCCGATATCAGAAAAGGTCAAAGAGAACAGACTACAGTGGCTCAGGCATGTACAGAAAAGCAAAAGACAATCTCATGAAGACGATTTGTGGCAGACAGGAAGAAAGCAAGAGGTAACAAGGGCATCCCATAAAGAGTTATATGGATTGCGTGAGAGAAGACCTGCAGTAGTCAGACATGAGTGCAGAAGAAGGAAGGAGAGTGGCATTGAATAGAGGCAGAGTGAAATGGTGACAGTTGACATGACTCCCTGACCCCACGTAGAAAATGGGCAAAAGTGGGTTGATGATGATGATGATGGTGATGGTGATGGTGATGATGATGATGATGATGGTGATGGTGGTGATGATGATGATGGTGATGGTGATGGTGATGGTGATGATGATGATGGTGATGGTTATGGTAATGATGATGATGATGATGATGGTGATGGTGATGATGATGATGATGATGATGATGAGGATGAGGATGATGGTGATGGTAATGAGGATGAGACGTGGGGCTTTCCTTCTGCTTGCCTATGTTATCTTTCTTAAATCTGAATGCTGATCATTTTTGGTTAGACAGAAAATAGGAGAGACTTGACTGCCCATACATGTCAAGCAAAGCGCCTCTTTGGCCCTCTTCAAAAGGAACCTTGATGACTGGATGGGAGAAAGGAAATTCACCCCAGGGATCACGTCAGTCACCCTGCTAGACAGGGGTCCAGGGAAGTAAATATTGTGGGAAGAAATAGCCAGGGAATTGTTATGGCTAGGCTTGTATAGGCCCTAGGGAGCCGATAGCCTAGTACCAACCTATGAACATATGAGAGTGCCACAGCTTGTACCACACTTTTCTGCAGAAAGGGCAGGTGTTCGAATTTCACTTTTGCCTAAAGCTTAATTTATTTTTACACAGTTGCTGCAGACTGTACTTACAGCTAAGTTAGAAACAGGGGGAAGAAGCTTATGATGGCTTATGATGGCATTTAAATGGAATAATAAACCTTGAGAGATAGTAGAAAAAAATTTTGCCCATTCATAAGAGAGGGTGCGTTGGGAGTTCTTCACTTAACCATGTATGCTAGGTCATCAGCAGAGGTGAGGTTTGTTACAGCAAGATCACAGTCGTGACCACAATGGTTTTGGCCAGAACTAGATATCATTCTTATCTGAAAGGAGAAACCAGCGGTAAGTGACTCCAATCAGGCATGAGCTTGGGGGGAGCAGAGCATTGGCTAGCAAAAGTCAGGAAGAGAAAGATATAAGGGAAACCTACATTAGGGTTGTCTGACTGTATATGACATCAAGCAGATCAAAATAAATGGAGCCACAATTTACTGGACTTCTTGCATTGAATCTAATGATATATATGGACTAGATGTGCAGGGTGTTGGACTTCTCAGATTGAATGTAATGTTATATATGGGCTAGATTTGTGGGGTAAACATTTTGCTGAACTTAATAAACATCATACTTTAAAATGGTGGCAATATCTACAGTTAAACACATACCTGCAGATATCATAGTTAAAAAAGTGGCGATAATAGAGAACATAGACTGAACTAGTGTCGTTGCATGACAAAGTGTTATTGCAGAAGCGTAGTTGTACACCTGTACGTTGCTATCATAACATTTTAAATCACTATCACAAAGATACTATTTCAGTCCAGTGTTCTCTGTTATTGCCTATTTTTGCTGTGGGCGTACCTCTCAACTTTCCCTCATTTGCATAAGTTTCCTGACTTTCTGTTAATTTACTGAGGATTAAAACCAGTCAATAATATTAGGCATTCTTGTTTCATGTTCATAGTTGCTGTTCGAAAATGCATTTTAATGCAAAACCTGTTGTTCTATTAATTTGACATTTGAAGTGAATTGGAGTAACATTTTAAAAACATTTTCATTGGTTTTAGACCTTTGTCCCCTATAATTTTTGACCTTGTTCAGAAGTTTAGAAGTATGGCAGATCATATAAGCTATATGTTTAGCTTTCTTCATTCACAAAGACATGCCAAATTTTGGCTCAAATGTTTATTTTTCTCCTCTTAAAAGCTGTGAGAAAAAAGTGGTGGATTATACTCAGTAAATAATGGGAATTATTATTATAAACTTCTTTTACTTCAGCAATAGATGATAACTGAGAAAACTGCCTAAGCATAACTCACATTCATATTCATAGACTTGAGTTAAATGTAGTCCAATGTTTTCCATTATCTCCAAAAAAGCAGTGGAACACCCATGTTGGAACTGGGTCCTGCTATATCCAACATAACCTTGTACCAATTAACCACTGAGATACAGGACTAATGAAGTCAAAACTATAGGGGATATCATAGAATGACTGTCGGGGAATACTGAAATCTCTTTGTACACTAAATTCAAGTGATAATCTTCCTAAAAATTTCTCTCAAAGAAAAAATGACACAACACTTTTTGTAGACATCATAAAACATCCATAAACATGAATGATTGAAAGAATATGGCAATATTTTATGCACAGTGTTATTACTAAAATGTTTTTTTCACTTATGGAATGTAGCTTTTTGAATAAAATTTCAACTTGACAAAAAGAAAAAAAAAATCACAGCAGGTTGAAACAAAAATTTGGATATGATTTTCTCAGATAGGCTTAGGCTGCAGCCATAGTTCTTAATTTACAAATATTTTCCCAAATATGTGTACTACTTTTTGTTATTCTGGTGTTTCATTGGTTTCAAATTTTTGCAACCACCTCAGATCTGCTGAAGTTTAAATTAAGAAAAGAAAACAGAAGGGAAAAAGGAATAGCAATGGGCACTTTTTGACATTTTTGGTGTGTTCGAAGTGTTGTAAAACTTTATGATGCCAACAAATTTTGATTTAGAATCAATGTTGATTTTGATTTATGTGAATTACAACTTTTCCGGGTATCTCCAGCTTACAGAATCACAGAATTGAATAAAACTGTGTATTTCACTGAAAAGCTAATCATTTCACACAAGCGAAGGTAGATATCCTATGGAAAATCCCATTTTAAACACAAGTACATCTGACTAAAACAGAATTTCACATTTGAAGCTCATTATGTCTTTCACAGAAAGTACCACTGGTCAGATTTGCAAAGGAATTTGAGTATGAGATAAAATGTCGCTATGAACAGTTAGGTATTCATGTTGCCTCACTGTTTACATAAAAATGTTACTATTAGCTTTCAGATTACTCTGTTATGCATTTCAACCAAACAATCATGTTTCTGGCACGTAATTGATGGAAAATACTAAGCTTTTACTTTTCTCAACTGCTCAAGTTTGTGTAGAGTTTCTAAATCATCCCTTTGTCTATGATACTTTTTCATATGGTATCCTGTGTCATTCCTCATTCCAAACACATTGCTGTGGTGAGATTACTAATTTGCAAAGTATGTGTAAATATGAGTATACTACGAATGATAGTGGATCCTGCCAGCATGTGTACTCCGTCACTTAAGAGTTAAAGCATTCTACCTATAGTACTGAAGATTCACTGACAAATATGAGCATGAGTTACAAGATTGTATTTAACTTGTATTTTGTATATTTCTAGATCTGTCTCTGGTAGATGAAATTTCATTTATCCTACATGCTTTAACAGGCTCTAGCTCCCTGACAACTCTGTACAGGATAAGTGGGCATAAGAGAACATGAGTAAATAATTGTCTGCTTTTATTGAAGGGCAAATGTAAAATTTTGCATTTTTCAATTCACTCAAGATTCAGGGCAGTGCATGTAGCACTAAACCATAGAGTCCAACAACATCCACGTGTACCATTGCTTTGTTCAGCCTTACTCTAACAGACAGTAGGACAAATAAGTAGCATCCCTAGCATCCCTTTTTAAAATAGGATTGTCAGAAATTACCATCTCATGCTGGTTTGCTTATTATTGACTTTCTCTATATTTCACCTCTGTACCTTGAACTTCCTATGTCTGAATGTTGTCTTGTGATTGGAAACTCTTTCACGATCAGTTTGTAAATATTTCTGTATGTACTTTCTTGACTTTTACAATGTTCTTTTTGTATTATCTTTTTATTAATATATTGTTTAGGACTGCAGCTGCAAATGGTTATTTGTAAATAGTGTACTACTCCAAGAAACAGATGGAAAATAAAATATTTATGTTTGTTGTCGGCTGCATATATGTGCATCTGTCTTTTGTTACCCTAACAAAATCCTGTTCTGTAGTTCAGTTCATTAAAATACTTGTGAACCATTAGATTTCATTATTGTTAATTTATTAGTTATAGGCTGTTTGCTTTTAATAGCTTTCGTAATCATGTTGATATATTGCTTGTTAACATTATATAATATCCGCAAGTTAGCATTTCAATGGCTATCAGACAGTCACTGAATTACAGACAGACTGCAAAATATATCACCCCACACAAAACACATAGTGCAAACACTGTTTAGAAAGAGTTTGTAGTAAGAGAAATCCTCTCATGTTTCCCCCTGTGTCTTCTGAGATTAGTGAGAACTGTGGAAAAAATTAATGGCCAGGATTCAGAGACAAGCTCAATTCCATGCAGATTGCTTTGTGCTGACACAGTCAGGCTATGTAGATTAAATTTAATAAGATACAGACAAATGCGTGCCTTACTTATATCCTTGCATAAGGAGCACGTGACATTTTCATTCAATGCAGCACTGTTCAGTATGACTACAATCCCCTATGCATTCCATTCCAGACAATGCATAAACATGTGTAAATATATATTTTTTCCCGCACTGACTTCTAAACATCAAGCTATCCACTACAAACTCATTCCCCTCCATGCAGGAATGAAAGCTGGTTTCAGGAGTTGCCATGCATGCAGCCATCATGGGGTTTCTTTATATGAGACTTAACACCCTGCACATGCTCAATTTCCAGGACTCTAGGAGGTGGGTAGGCAGTGTACATAACTAAGCAAGTAAAGGGGGTGAAGCTACCCCAATATGAGGGGTGATAGAAGTCTTTCCCCCTGTAAAAAAATGCCTTTGTGCATTTGCTTAGTTGTTTTTTCCAAATATTGACTAAATATTTATGTAGATGACTGTAAGCAATAATAGTACTGACTATTTCAATAGAGTTTGAACGGCCTCTTGCGCGGTCTATATTGTCCAGTGGTATGCAGGCACATCAATAAATTCTGGGAGTTCCATCCATGTTTTAATTGAGATTCATTAAATTATTTTCCTACACTAATTCAGATGAAAGCAAAAAAGACTGAATGTATTCAACAGTCAACACTGGCCTAGAGTCAGTGGTAATAAACCGAAAATTATTACTGCTGGCACAACTTGGACATTCTATCTGAACATTTTGGATGATATAGTCTACTAAAAAGATCTCATTAGATTTTTATGCACAATATCTACCTAGGTACACCAGTACATGAGAGAGGAAAAAATCCAAGGAAAGTGCTGCAAAAACCAATACCACCAAAGAAAAGCAGCCACACCAGACCGATGTCTCACAGGGCGATAGTAACTCACAATAAGGCTCTGAAAGCAGATATGAAGCAAGAATCCAAAACGATACCAGTTTCAAATTTATAGTGTTCAAATCAGTTAATTCCTGGAACATAAGCCACTCCTTCTCTACAATGTTTCTTATGTGTGTTGCATTACCACAAAAATCAGTGATAAAGGTGAAGTTACCAGATGCCATCCCTGTAGTGCCCAAAGAGTGGCCTCCCTCCTTGTCCATGTCTTTCGTTCCCAGAATAGGTCTAAATCTAGAATCACAGGCTTCTATAACTTCATTTTATATGGACATTACCATCTCAAGTGGGTATCCCCTTTCCAAGAATAAAGATCTTAAAATTTCCATTGTACTCTAAAGTCCTGGTCTAGGGAAGTCATGCGGGAGACACGTACATACTGCCTTTTGACAATTCCTCTTTTTTGGAAGCGTGGATGGGAACTAGTATAATGTAAATACCCATTCGAAAAGGTGGGTTTTCTGTATATACATGATTTAACTCCCTCCCCCACTTTCGTAAGAGTCACGTCTAGATAGTTTACACTGTCATGTGTGATTTGATGGGTAAATTTTAAGAACGTCGTAGTGGTATGTATGTATCGGATAAACTCCTCAATCTCAACCTCAGACCCGTTCCAAAAAATACATATATCATTAAGAAATCTACAATAATAGCTCCAATTACTGGAAAACGGGCTGTTTAAAATAAACTTTTTCTCCCACACATACATAATAATGTCTGCATAGGTGGGGGCACAATTTGCCCCCATGGAAACCCCCGTTATCTGATGAAAATATTCACCAGCAAAATAAACAAAATTGTTCTTCAATACTAGCCCCAATAGTTCAATAATGGCATGAACATCATTGTTGTTTATCTGATGACACTCACATAAAGCTTCCTCTAGCCACTCCAAACCTATATCACTTGGAATACAGGAAAAGAGGTCAACCACATCAATGGTTAAAAATATAATTTCCTTCTCAAACAAATGTGGTGTCACACTCACAGGAATGCCCATGAATCCTTGAGGATGTATTCCTGTCTTCCCATAGTTCCTTCAATTTCCAATCAACATATTTGGAGATATTGCGTCTTGGACCCCTGAGCTGCTACAATGGGCCTCAAAGGAGGGTCCAAAAGGTTCTTGTGTATCTTCGGTATCCCGAATATCGCGGGCACCCTGGGGTCAGTATTAGCAAGAAAAGTGTAGGTGTCAATTTCTATCACTTCCTGGTCAAGTAAATCCTGAATGGCCAAATCAATTTTGTGGTAGGACAGGTTTATTTCATTAAGAGAAGCAGATGTGTATCTATCACAATCATATAAAATATTGTACATCTTGGATTGATAAAAATGGTTATCCATTATGACCGTCCCCCCACCTTTGTCCGGCTCCATAATCCTCAGACTGGAGTCCTTACTCAATTTTTCCAATAGCATTTTTTCATCCAAGGTTAAATTACTGGTTAGTCGATCTAAACCCAGCTCTTTCCTGAACCTGTTCTCAATCCTTTGTTCCAGGTTTTTAAGCTGGGGATGAAGTGGGGGGTTGAAAGTGCTGGATTTCCTTAAATGCAAACTAGGAGTCCCTGACACTGTTCCTAAAAGATTATCCAAGTTAAGTTTACGTATAAAAAGTTTCAAATCTAAAATAACATGAATCAAATTACTACGCTTGTTGGGTACAAATTTGAAGCCCTTAGTAAATAGTTGAAAACATGTATCAGTAACTAAAAAGTCACTGTAATTGTAAATATTGTATTTGTCCTTGGTGTGTAATGAAAACTGCCCTAAGGGGATAGAAAGCTGCTGTTCACGCATTACCATTCCTGCCTCCTGTTCTTCTTCCATGCTGGAGGTAACCCACCCCCCTTCCCCCTCCGTTCCAGAGGGGCACTGTCTAAAGGGGGGATATTGTCAAAAGGTGGTTGTCCCTGCTGGCGTATACGCTCAGATCTACGTAATGCTGGTTCCCCTTCCATATTGCCTTCATTGATTTCTTCAAAAGGAAGTACTTCTTCCCTAAATGCATCTGTGACAACAGGTTGAAGACTATTCTGGTGGTAGGGCTGTTCATTAGTATGAGGTGTATGCCATCTATTATAGGGTGGGCTGGGATATTGTCGCCCTTGCTGGTATTCTAAAATGTCCCTCCTTAATTTCTTATATTTTCGATTTAACTCATTCACTCCAGTGCAACTATTTTGAGTATGTACCTTTAACTCCTAGTGAGTGTGGCCTGAGCCTTTAAAAATTAAATTATCACCTTACAATTCTAACAAATACTCATTGACAGAGGTCAAATATCAATACAATTGTGTTTGCCATCATGTATGCTTCAAGATAAAATATTTTTGAACCTTGTATGTAGCATGGTTTTGCATTATTAATGCAAATATGCATAAGTAATATTTGACGCCTAGAGGAGCAGTAGGAAGTAACTGCAGATGCACCAGGAGACGTCACTCGGATGTAATGAGTTAAAACTGTCTCACAATGCATATCCACTTCCCTCCTAATATCATAATACTTGGCAGAATCAAACAATAAATCATCAGACATACATTTAAAATAATGGGAAATGTCTTGCTGTAGTCTTGAAAGTTCAAGACTATTTTTCTTTATAATAGCTTTGACTATGCTGAAACCGCATTGGTCAAAGGCTTCGATCAATTCTTTATGGAAATCACTACCAGGAGTAACCTGGTTGGGGTATTTAAATACCCTTAAACCTTTAGGTACAGTACCTTTATTGAGATTCTCTGCTAAATACAAATTGTCCAGCTCCAAGGTCTTATATCGGTACAGCTGCTTTCAAAAAGGCGCTGTGTCTCCAGAAAGGTACGTCTTTCTTCTGTACGGCCATTACTGTTGTCCTCGTAGGAAAATTTAGGTTTGGCTAGCATCCATTCTGTAAAGCTAGAAGCAGGATGTCCGTGATTGTCATGTTCAGATCCACTAGGAACTTCCGCATTGGGGGGCAATACGGCCTCATGCAAAACAGCGGGCGTGCTGTTAAAGTCAGTACCACAAGGGATCACTTGCTTAGTGTTAACTTGAAGATGGGACATACCATTAGAATCAATGTTAGCAGGGGAAATCCCCTGGGAGTGCGTAACAATCTTCAATATATTACGTTGTTCAGAAATAATATGATGAATACCTTGCCCAATTGGAGTAAGTAGGTTGATAAGTGCAGTTAGTTGACCCGTGAGTTGAGCGAATCCGTCCCCTTCGGACCTAGATCCCTGGACAGGTAAATTGCTCTGTCCCTCGCACCCATGGAAAGAGACCGGACTGGCTGCCATGACCAAAAAATCCAAGGAAAGTGCTGCAAAAACCAATACCACCAAAGAAAAGCAGCCACACCAGACCGATGTCTCACAGGGTGATAGTAACTCACAATAAGGCTCTGAAAGCAGATATGAAGCAAGAATCCAAAACGATACCAGTTTCAAATTTATAGTGTTCAAATCAGTTAATTCCTGGAACATAAGCCACTCCTTCTCTACAATGTTTCTTATGTGTGTTGCATTACCACAAAAATCAGTGATAAAAGTGAAGTTACCAGATGCCATCCCTGTAGTGCCCAAAGAGTGGCCTCCCTCCTTGTCCATGTCTTTCGTTCCCAGAATAGGTCTAAATCTAGAATCACGGGCTTCTATAACTTCATTTTGTATGGACATTACCATCTCAAGTGGGTATCCCCTTTCCAAGAATAAAGATCTTAAAATTTCACATTGTACTCTAAAGTCCTGGTCTAGGGAAGTCATGGAGACACGTACATACTGCCCTTTGACAATTCCTCTTGGAAGCGTGGATGGGAACTAGTATAATGTAAATACCCATTCGAAAAGGTGGGTTTTCTGTATATACATGATTTAACTCCCTCCCCCACTTTCGTAAGAGTCACGTCTAGATAGTTTACACTGTCATGTGTGATTTGATGGGTAAATTTTAAGAACGTCGTAGTGGTATGTATGTATCGGATAAACTCCTCAATCTCAACCTCAGACCCGTTCCAAAAATACATATATCGTCGAGAAATCTACAATAATAGCTCCAATTACTGGAAAACGGGCTGTTTAAAATAAACTTTTTCTCCCACACATACATAATAATGTCATAGGTGGGGCACAATTTCCCCATGGAAACCCCCGTTATCTGATGAAAATATTCACCAGCAAAATAAACAAAATTGTTCTTCAATACTAGCCCCAATAGTTCAATAATGGCATGAACATCATTGTTGTTTATCTGATGACACTCACATAAAGCTTCCTCTAGCCACTCCAAACCTATATCACTTGGAATACAGGAAAAGAGGTCAACCACATCAATGGTTAAAAATATAATTTCCTTCTCAAACAAATGTGGTGTCACACTACGCAGGAATGCCCATGAATCCTTGAGGATGTATTCCTGTCTTCCCCATAGTTCCTTCAATTTCCAATCAACATATTTGGAGATATTGTGCGTCTTGGACCCCTGAGCTGCTACAATGGGCCTCAAAGGAGGGTCCAAAAGGTTCTTGTGTATCTTCGGTATCCCGAATATCGCGGGCACCCTGGGGTCAGTATTAGCAAGAAAAGTGTAGGTGTCAATTTCTATCACTTCCTGGTCAAGTAAATCCTGAATGGCCAAATCAATTTTGTGGTAGGACAGGTTTATTTCATTAAGAGAAGCAGATGTGTATCTATCACAATCATATAAAATATTGTACATCTTGGATTGATAAAAATGGTTATCCATTATGACCGCCCCCACCTTTGTCCGCTCCATAATCCTCAGACTGGAGTCCTTACTCAATTTTTCCAATAGCATTTTTTCATCCAAGGTTAAATTACTGGTTAGTCGATCTAAACCCAGCTCTTTCCTGAACCTGTTCTCAATCCTTTGTTCCAGGTTTTTAAGCTGGGGATGAAGTGGGGGGTTGAAAGTGCTGGATTTCCTTAAATGCAAACTAGGAGTCCCTGACACTGTTCCTAAAAGATTATCCAAGTTAAGTTTACGTATAAAAAGTTTCAAATCTAAAATAACATGAATCAAATTACTATGCTTGTTGGGTACAAATTTGAAGCCCTTAGTAAATAGTTGAAAACATGTATCAGTAACTAAAAAGTCACTGTAATTGTAAATATTGTATTTGTCCTTGGTGTGTAATGAAAACTGCCCTAAGGGGATAGAAAGCTGCTGTTCACGCATTACCATTCCTGCCTCCTGTTCTTCTTCCATGCTGGAGGTAACCTACCCCCCTTCCCCCTCCGTTCCAGAGGGGCACTGTCTAAAGGGGGGATATTGTCAAAAGGTGGTTGTCCCTGCTGGCGTATACGCTCAGATCTACGTAATGCTGGTTCCCCTTCCATATTGCCTTCATTGATTTCCTCAAAAGGAAGTACTTCTTCCCTAAATGCATCTGTGACAACAGGTTGAAGACTATTCTGGTGGTAGGGCTGTTCATTAGTATGAGGTGTATGCGAGTTTATGTGAGTGTCATCAGATAAACAACAATGATGTTCATGCCATTATTGAACTATTGGGGCTAGTATTGAAGAACAATTTTGTTTATTTTGCTGGTGAATATTTTCATCAGATAACGGGGGTTTCCATGGGGGCAAATTGTGCCCCCACCTATGCAGACATTATTATGTATGTGTGGGAGAAAAAGTTTATTTTAAACAGCCCGTTTTCCAGTAATTGGAGCTATTATTGTAGATTTCTCGACGATATATGTATTTTTTGGAACGGGTCTGAGGTTGAGATTGAGGAGTTTATCCGATACATACATACCACTACGACGTTCTTAAAATTTACCCATCAAATCACACATGACAGTGTAAACTATCTAGACGTGACTCTTACGAAAGTGGGGGAGGGAGTTAAATCATGTATATACAGAAAACCCACCTTTTCGAATGGGTATTTACATTATACTAGTTCCCATCCACGCTTCCAAAAAAGAGGAATTGTCAAAGGGCAGTATGTACGTGTCTCCCGCATGACTTCCCTAGACCAGGACTTTAGAGTACAATGTGAAATTTTAAGATCTTTATTCTTGGAAAGGGGATACCCACTTGAGATGGTAATGTCCATACAAAATGAAGTTATAGAAGTCCGTGATTCTAGATTTAGACCTATTCTGGGAACGAAAGACATGGACAAGGAGGGAGGCCACTCTTTGGGCACTACAGGGATGGCATCTGGTAACTTCACTTTTATCACTGATTTTTGTGGTAATGCAACACACATAAGAAACATTGTAGAGAAGGAGTGGCTTATGTTCCAGGAATTAACTGATTTGAACACTATAAATTTGAAACTGGTATCGTTTTGGATTCTTGCTTCATATCTGCTTTAAGAGCCTTATTGTGAGTTACTATCGCCCTGTGAGACATCGGTCTGGTGTGGCTGCTTTTCTTTGGTGGTACATGAGAGAGGAATTTCACCAAAATAGCAGTACTAGTGATGTTATCCCTTGTCATTGAAGTTGTGGCGTTCAGTAATATGATGGATTATGTTTTTCTTACATAAGGCATAGCATAATCATTTTTTCAGCACAAATGTTATAAAGAGCCAAACAGCAATGTGGTACTTGATATTAAAATTGCTTGGATGTCCAAGCAGTAGCTACCATGGATGGCTTTGCAATAACAAGCTTTCATATCCCATTTAGTGAAGATAAAGACTAACTGTGCCATTGTTACACAAGAAACCAATAAATCATAGAGACATAAAGATCTAAAGAAAAAAGCTGTCCTGAAGTAACAAGTCATGCAAAATCATATTGCTTTCCAGAAAATGTCAGTGTCTTGTAGATAACAGTTGAATTATTTGTTTTCTAATATCTACATTCCAGTGACCATTGAATGTGGTAAACAGCTCAGAAGGAATAAGCTGGTGTATCTAAAATGTTTGATTCAATCTTTAGCTAAAAACAACTTATTCAATTTTTGATCTTGTGCTAACATGATGGATGACATCAGAGTATGCCAGAAAGAACATCACCTTGTAGTCTTTCATTCTAAACAACAAAAGTGGCATGTGTGGGGCAGTAGTGGAAAACATGCATAACTGAACTAATTTCCATAACAGAAGGTATTGCAACAGTCCTGTTACACAAGGATATTTTTGCTATCTTCATCAGGAATGATTAATTTATGTGCTGCATAAAATTTAATACAAAAAACTAATGATGAAATCATAGCGGGTATAATTTTAGAGCTAGGAGTGAGACTCTGTTATTTCAAAAGTTCTAAGACCTTATACACTGGTGCCTCTCCTCACTAAAAATGCAGCCTGAAGACTTTCTATTACACTTCATAGTGTTCCATGAATGCTGTACCTCATAGACACCTCAAGATATTATATTAGTGATATGACCACCTATCGAAAAATTAAACAGGAGACTCGTTGGAGTTCAGATTCACTTTCCATTAAAGTAATTTGCAGATGTATCTAGAACTCTTGTATCCAATGAACAGGGATACAAATTTCACTGTAAATGCATCACAGACATTTTTCCCTTTAATTTTATTTCCCCAGCTATCAAATGGAAAGAATATAAATGCCTGGCGTTTACTATGATAAACATGATATAGGCAGATCATCTTCTGATGTCAACAGGCTGTAGCAGTTTGGACAATTTTTACCCATTTGTAACATTTTGGGGCCCATGGACTCAGATGTTTCAGAATATACTCCATAAATAAGAGTGGAATTGGTCCTTTGATATTCTAGACATGATAAGCAATGTGGAATCTCCATGAAATTGATTACCTTAAAGTATGGAAGTTTAACAGATGGAGTACATGAGTCAAATTAAAAATGAGAATTCTACCCTTTGTTTTCCAGAATCAATATCCTCCTTACTTTAAATGAACAATAAATTGAAATAATCTTAACATGGTCTTGCCCTTTTTTTTAATTTCTCCAAATCCTTTGGGTTTCTAATACCATGATGGGAATGGACCCCATTCCTAATTCAAGTATGATTAAAGTTCATGAAATTAGAATTGGTCTTGTCAGTGGTCCTCCCAAATTGAGTCACAGACTTTTGCAGAAAATGAAAACATCTGAGGTTGAATGAGAGGTAATAAATAAAGATGTATTCAGTCTTTGACTGAATTGGCATTTAACTGTAGCAACTTAACATGTGGTGCACATGCCTAAATTCTGCTTTGTGGTGTTTCTTTCCTTCTTTGTGCCGCTCTCAGTAGTTTACGTAGGACGTGAGTACAAGCAGGGATACAGAAATACACCCGACTAAATGGAATGAGAACAATATGGCTAACTACATAGAGTGAACATCTACTATTATTAAAACAGGGACAGCTCAACTGGGTTTTCATTCAGCCTGACCACATGACAATATGCTTTGTGAGATTTATTAGTACTATAATCCTCAAAGCTGTCTAAATCTGATTCAAATATATTTGCACCCATATCTATTTCTTTCTTATTGGGCAAGTAATCATCTGCATACATAAATTTTAAGAATTATGTCCATGTTATGGAATTGTTTGATTAGCATATTTCCTGGAAACCTGGATATGTAGCAACAATCAATGCCAGACCAAAGATCTCTAGGGGTGAGAATGGACAACCCTGGTAAGTAACCAATAAGAGGAGGAAGAAAGACTATATTATTTTGCTACAAAATAAAACTGTACAAAGAAATTCAGACTTGAAATACATGTTTCTTTTTATTATAGTGTCACTGTTATAGTACCACAGATATTTGCTTTCTTAAGAAGTAAGTACACCTGAAGTTGCTGGAAACTATCACCCCAAAATCATAAACTCCATATAGATCATTTAATGCTTATGAAACACAGTTTAGCTCATAGGTTCATAAATTCATAGGTACATACTTGCCTATTGATTTGTTAGGATCTTTAGTAGCCTAGCCATGCATTGAGTTCCTAGCCTTAATAGTGTAGTACCAAGGCCCCTGTAGTTTGTGGAAATCTTGTATAGCCCCAAGGTGAGATATTTATTTGTGTGAGAACCATTTGTAAGAGTAAGTATAACCCTGGAGTAGGTATTTACATGTTCCCCATCCATAAGGGACAAGGGTGCCAAAAAAGGAGTGAACGTATGGTTTCCCATCCATGCATACAGATGACACTTAAATAGTGTCAGTGGCACAACAGCTAGCACAGTCATCTTTGGTTGCAGAAGGCTGTGGGTTCTATTCTCATATCAGGTAATTCAATTGCTGACACTTTAGTGCAGCATAAGAGGGTGTGTCATCCTTTGGATAGGATATTAAAAAGACAAGGTCTCATCTGCTTGAGTTGGTGGTCGCTCAAATGGATGTAAAAGATCCCACAGTACCTATTTAGTGGGACTAACCCAATCAACAAGGATAAATTAGTAAACAAAATAACAGATGCACTTAATATCATATGTAGAGCAAGGAGGTTCCAGAGAAGTGGTATTCTGTATGAGACATATCTATTCTTACAGAATATTTTATTTAAGTTGCAATAGAGATTGAAGTCTCTGGACCAGGTGTTTCTTCCACTATTGGACTTCCAGATGTGTGAAGTTATGCAGGGATGGTGTTGGTAGAGGCTTTTATGCAAGGAAGAAATTTCACAGGACACTGAGAAGATGGATAGGACTTTGAGGCAAGACAAAGTAGCTTTTGTGTTTTATTCCCTTGATTTTCTTCGTGAGAAAATTTCATGGATGTTTGAGATGAGTCAGATGTTTAGACAGGTAGATGCCAAATTGACATTATATTCAGTGATTAGGCAGATGAGTGCAGCTTACTGTGGAATGCTCACCTCTCTAGATTTAAATGCTGTACCCTTTCTAATAAATTGTGTTATAATGAAAGATTCCTAACAATGTTTGACACATGGTGGTCAAATGACAGCTCACTGTCTATATATGTTCCCATGTTCCACAATTTTCAGGGGCATGTTATCTATTGGATAGGTGTAAGGGACACCTTGCTTCCTGAAGGATACAATTTTGCACATTTTTGACATTTAGTTTTATGACATGGTTTTGACACCAGCGTTTGTTTTGAGTGAGACCTTCCTGAAGCATATTGGTGTCTTCTGGATGGTTCATAATAGCACTGAATTTACAGTCAGCAGAATTTGTCACTCATATGACCTCAGCATTTGCCTTTACTTCTAAGAAGAAGATGCCAAAAAGGAATGGCAAAAGGACAGAGCCCTGGGGCACTCTGCTAGTGACAGTTCTCTTGGTGGAGGTAGATCCACCTTCCCTAATTTATCTTAGATTGTGTTTCTAAGCCAGGTTGCTTTCCAGTGAGTTACAATTTATTATAGGTTCATAGGTTCATAGGTTCATACTAGGCTATCTGCCCGAGGGCATTTACAAGCCTAGCCCATAGTTTTGTGGCTCATGCCACCCCTTTAGTATGGGGAACTATACCCATTATTTTGCTGTGCCCCTGTCGAGCAGTGACACTGAGGTAATCCCTAGGGTATATCTGCGATCTCCCATCCATTGGTCAAGATTTCTCTTGAACAAGGCCAGTGAGGTGCTCTGCCTCACATATACCGGGATTTTGTTCCACAGCATAGGGAGTCTTTGGGTGATGAATCTATCCCTCCAGCACGTCCTATTAATAGCCATGTCAAGGTTTAAGTCTCCCGCCCTTGTGGCTCTGGTGGATCTAGATTTTTTGAGGTGAAGCATATTCATCAAATCTGGGTTTGACATGGCCTTGTATGTTAGGCAAAGGTCACCTCTGAGCAGAAGTGTGTTTACTGAATAGAGCTGGAGTTCTTTCAGTCGGGCAGCATAGGACAGATGTTTGAGACCCTTTATCCTTTTGGTGAGGAACTTTGTGGCCTCTCAAGCTGCTGCAAGTGTCGGGTCAGATACATTCCGAATGGGGCATTGTACTCAATCATTGGTCTGATGAGTGATGAGTACAGGGAGACCATGACCTCCCTTGATCTAGATGAGAATCCCTTCATGATAAGGTGGGCAATGTAGAAGGTCCTCCTAACCACTTTGGCTACATGGGTGTTGAATGACAGACTACTATCAACTTGGGTCCCCAGGTCCCTGATAACTTCTTCTGTGCTCAGTGGATTGCCACCTATTTGGTAGCTAGGGGTAACCTTGTTTTTCCCGAAGGGTATGACTATGCATTTTTTGGCATTTAACTTTAGGCCATGGCTCTGGCACCAGTCATCCGCTTCTGCGAGACCCTTCTGAAGGATATCTGTGTCAGATGTGTTTTCTACTATGGCGCCCAGTTTGCAGTCATCTGCAAACTTTGTCAGCCATAACCCTCCTGTGTTTGCTTGTACTTCAGAAAAGTAGATGCCAAACAAGAGTGGGCCCAGGACTGAGCCCTGTGGTACACCACTTGTGACAGGCTTTGAGTCTGACATGGCGCCAGCAACTCTGACCCTGTGTGTTCTGTCACTCAGCCAGTTTGCAACCCATCTTGTGATGTATGGGTTAACATTTAGGCTGATTAGTTTTTCAATGATACCCGAGTGGGGTATTGTATCGAAGGCCTTCGCCAGATCGAGGTAGGCTGTATGGACTGCCTTTCCCTCATCAATGGCTTTGGTGACTGTTTCGAAAAAGTCAACCAAGTTTAGAAGGCATGATCTGCCTTTGACAAAGCCAAACTGGGATGGATCCAAAGTCTGCAAATTCCCTATGTCTTTATTTATGAGGTCCATTATGATCCTTTCCATGGCTTTGCAGATAAGGCTTGTCAAGCTAATGGGCCGGTAATTTCCAGGGTCGGTGGAGGCACCGCCTTTGTGAAGTGGGACCACAGTTGCAGTGCGCCACTCTCTGGGTACGTATCCAGAGGTAAGACTATGATTAAACAGCTGTCCTAGCTGTGGGTTTAGTTCCTCATTGAGTTCGTGGAGCACACAGCCGGGGACACCATCAGGTCCCATGGATGCTGTGTTTTTTGCTTTGGAGAGAGCAGTTCTCACTTGGGCGTTGGAGATGATTGGGGGGCTGCAATCGCTTGGTATAGATAGCTCTCCTTTTGGGGGGGAGGGGAGAAGTTTGCACTGAACCTGTCAGCCAGTATGTTGGCAATGTCTGTAGGATCAGTAATCTTCACATCATTTTGAACTAGTTCTGAACATATCTGGGAGTTTCCTCCCAGGTTTCTAACATAGCTAAAGAAGGCCTTATGATTGTCTTTTGAGTCTTTAGCTATTTTTCTCTCAAAATTTGCTTTGGATGATTTTATGAGAGCTCTTAGTTTTTGCTTATAGTGATCAAGGGTGTCTTACCTTTTAAGGATTTTGCTCTATCTTGTAGTAGCTTTCTCCTTTTGTTGTAGAGTTTGTTTATGGCTGGGGTCCACCAGACTGGACGCTTGCCTTTGGTACAAAGAGTCTTTGTTTTGCTTGGGATTGCCTTATCCATGCAGTCCTGCAGGTGCTGGTAGAAGGCATTTGTAAGTGATTCAGCGGCTTGAGTACTGTTTTCTGCGCTCGGGGGCCTTAAAGGAGACCACACTAGTCTTTAGAAGTGTGAAGTCGGCTTTAGAGAAGTTCTTTACTGTGGTCTTTTTTATTTCAGGTGGGGGTGGGATGAGGACCTCCAGCGAGATTAGTTTGTGATCTGATCTCACCAGTGAGGGGTATACTTCCGGTGTTGAACATTGTGCTCCCATGTTCGTGATGATGAGATCAAGTATGTTGTCTCCTCTTGTGGGGATGGTGACTAGTTGTTCCATGGCATTTGAGTTTATGAATTCCAGGAACTTTTGGGCTAGGGTGTTTGGGCTTGAGTAGTGTACCCAGTCTATATTAGGGTAATTGAAGTCACCTAGTATGATGGTGTTTGGTGATACATTTATCCCCTCTAGTGTTTTCAGGAAGGCCATGTGAGGTTCCTGAGTTTGCGAGGGTGGCCTGTAACATGCTACAATTTGCAGAGCAGTTTTGCCTATGGTTAATTGCACCTGGATGGTTTCCGATGCATCGTGCGTTGCCACCAGTCTGGAGGTGTGGGTGTCCTTGATGAATATGGACACCCCCCCTCCTTTCTTGGTATTTTCCGGATTTTGGGGCCGGAACGCATGATATGAGGTAAAACCTGATAGTGCTGGGGTGCTCTCAGGAGCCTTGAACCAGGTTTCTGTCACAGCACAGACATCGATGTTCTCCATACTGAGAAGGGCCTCGAGTGCGTGCATTTTGAGATTTAGACTTCTGGCATTGAGCAGCATTACGCTTAGTTTTTTTCCTTTTTTGTGTTCTAGGGTGGTAGGTTTAGAATTTGAGCCTTGCCTAAAAAAGGCACTATGGGGGTGGCAAGAGCCTTTGCCAATATCCGAATCCCAGGGTGACAGGTGCAAGCCATCCCTTAAGCAGCGTGGCTTGTCCAGCATGTCATCCCAGGCAGACAGACATTGGATCCCCTTTGAATGACACCAGAGTTTAAGCCAATTGTTAAAGCTGATCATCTTATCTCTGTATTGTGGCATCATTCTTGGTGAAGGTAGGATACTGCTCAGGGTCAGGGTCATACCTGCCTGGGCTACATAATCAGAGAGCTCCTCAATGTCTCTTTTCATGTAGTCCAAGGAGGTACGCCTCAGGTCGTTTACACCAGCGTGGACAATGACTGAGTCGTATTTGTACCTGCTGTTGAGAGACCTGAGTGCATGCATTATGTGGCGGATTCTAGCGCCCGACAGGCAGCTTACTGTGACCTTCTCCTTACTCAGTCTGGTGAGCGGGACGTCAGTGTGTCTGACTATGGAGTCACCAATGACTAGTGTGTCTGGCATTGTGTTTAGCCTTAAGGGCTGTGACTGTTTGACACTCTGACTGTGAGGTCTATGTGTTGCAGGTGTTGTGTTCTGAGGTGGTGGTTGTTTGGGTGTCTGCTTTGGTGGCCTCTGCTGTTTTGGTAGATTTTTGATCAGAGCCTCCGAGTATGTCTTTGTGTGTTTATGTGTATGATTTGAGGTTGAGATGGTACTATGTGAGACTGGGTCTATAGTGTGTGTGGTAACCTTTTCCTCCTGACTGGTCTTGCCAGTCCTATGTTGAGAGAGCTCAGCCTCCAGTTTGGCCGTATAGTTGCATCTCTCGCATGTATTTGTGTTTTGTGGGAGGAGGAGAGGGTTGTTCAGTGTACATGAGGCAATTGTAACATTGCCTCAATATTCCCAGGTTCACCAGCTGAGCAGGAGAGGACACTAGCAACTGGTCCCTCAACATGCTAGAAGGACTAGACAAAAAAACTTTTAAAGAGATTCCGGGGGACGTGGGTGACCGAGAAATGGGGGTTTGCCTTTTTGGGGTGCTATCTATAAGAGTGCCGTATCAAGGTAATAAGTACTGTAGGAGCAAGTGCTAGGTTTAACAAATAGAGAATAGTCTACTTGGAGTCAAGTAGAGATGATCTTTTAGTTATAGGATACGCTGATTAGATCAGTAGTATAGTTCGAGGAAGGTAGTTTTAAGGGAAAATTTGAAGAGTGGACTTTAGGTAGCCCGAATAGTTTAAACCTGCTTAACCGGCGCTGCCCTAGTGTGCAACAGTGGCAACTCCGCGCTAAATCGCGCTAATTCGCGCCAAAGCGTGCTTTATAGCAGGGGGCTGGAAAAGACAGGAAATGACCCAAAATGGCCAATAAACTACAAGTTACTGCTTTAAACCACTCCTCTGAGGACAAACAGGCAGCTCAGTACTCCCTACTCCCACTAGTGAGTAAAGAAACTACCCCTTGACCAAACAAGGAAAATGGAGGAAACAGGAACCAAGACAAAGCCCAGGGATCAGCAAAATCTGATCACTGGAACAAACTATTAGGAAAGTATGGAAAACAAGAGTATTTTTTTTTTTTTCAAGTTTTTTTTTTCAGATAAGCAGAAAATACAATAAATGCTGTGTTTTTCGATTAAATGCTATCAAAAGCTAGTACACTTGAGTGTATTAGCCTGTTGTTTAACTTTTAAGCAAAACTTAAACAAGCAAGTGCAATAAACAATTCAAGCTATTAAAAACAGTAAAAATATATGTATGTATATTTCGTAGTGAAATAGATGTCCTATGTAGTCAGTAAGGCTCGTGTGTGGATTCGTTTTGCAGTCTCACACACACACACACGGGTCACGTACTCGTTCCTTACCTGTTTCAGCTTCTGTTCAGTTGCTGCCGCCATTAATCCACTGCTCTGCGCTTCAGCTTCCCGGCTTGGTGAACTGCTCTTTGCTGCCGTTAATCCCTGCTGTTGTTGCTGCCATATCCCTGCTTCTGTCGAACTGCTCTGCACAAGCGTCTGCCATACCATATCCCCTGAACTGCTCTGCACAACCAATCTTGGCTCCTCGGTGAACGAACTGCTCTGCAGAAGTGTTTAGCTTCAAGTTCCTGTTCTGTTCAGTAATCCTGCACAAGCGCGGCCTGCCATTTGCAATTCCCGCTATTTTAAAATTTAAGTCAGCCAGCCGGAAATGATGATATGAGCTCCTTCAGCTCAATTCCGACTGGCTGGTAGCCTGACGGAGCTGACGTCATTGCGCACGTGATGACGTCATCTCCGACAGTGCGAAATTTTAAAAAAAAGCTAAGAAAAATCGGAAATGAAGGGGTGCCACTTGGGAATCGTGGCACCCCTTCATTTGGACCCCAAAACTCGGTAAAAACCGAGTAATTCGGAACGGTTGGGAGGTCTGACTTTAGTATTGATATATGCTTGCCCTGCATGAAACATTTTCTTGTCAATAATAGAAAGTTGCTTCAAAAGAACAGGATTATGTCATATTTCACTAACAGTCTTTTTCATTCTCTCAAGATATGAGTCACAGTTTGCATCACAGATAGTTTCTGCCTTATTAGCCTTAATATAACATTTATAAGAAACAGTCACATTGCAATTGCTCCAACCCACCTGAATAGTGTCATTTTTATAAAAACATACAATTCCTTTTTGTGTAACAGGTAGGTACAATGCTATTTTGTCTTGTGATTTCACAGAAGTAGTATCAAAAATCAAGTTTTCCCAGGTCTCATTAACCCCTAGGGGGACAGCAGTCATTAATAATCCCCCGTATGCTGTTGGTATAGCTGTGCAAATCCAGCAGTTCGAAACATTAAAAGTCTCAGCGTACACATATTTAATTGCTTGGTAAGTGTTAAAGTTTGGATGCCAGTCTATGAGTAATGCATCACGTTTGTTCAGTTCAACTCGTGTGGCTGGAAAAAGGAAAGGCCACAGCAAAAAGATCATTGTTACCAGTATAGCTAACAGGATGATCATGCAATTTTTCTGAGGTTGTTCTGCATCCCTGTTTACTCTATACCTGGTCATTTTGTTCTCGTTGTATAACAGTAACAAGGTTTTTGTCCAGTTCAAAGTTCTTAACCAATTTACAGTGTGTCAGATGAATCCAGGATGCTCGCTCTGTGATCTTGACTGCAGTGGGTGTTGACAGTAGCACTTGGTATGGCCCTTCCCACTTTGGAGAACTCCAATTTCTTTTCTTAACAACTTTCACCCAGACCCACGTGCCTGGGACTACTGCTGCTTCTGATGGTCTGCCTTGTTCTTTATCTGAAACAGAATTTAACTGCAGAAGTTTGCTATTCAAAAATTACCTCATATACTCTGCAAGTGAACTGTCAGCCTCCTGGTCTGCAGGCATGAGAGGTTTCCACTGAGGTGTATAATATGCCCTCCCAAACAGTATTTCAAAAGGAGTTAACCCTTTTGCATTTGGAACAGTTCTCATGCTCAACAGTGCCAGAGGCAGACAGTGCACCCAGTTCTTTTGTGTCTCACTAATCAATTTCCTAAGCTTACTTTTCAGAACTCCATTATGCCTCTCTACTAATCCTGCAGATTTGGGGTGGTATGCACAATGGTTTTTCAAAGAAATCACAAAATAACGGCTCAATTGTTGTATGGTTTGATTTAAAAAGTGTGTGCCATTGTCACTATAGATCTTTTCCGGTATGCCAAATCTAGGAATAATTTCTTTAACAAGGACTTTTGCAACAGTAGCTGCATCTGGATTTTTGGTCGGAAAAGCTACCACCCATTTGGAAAACATATCTATAATGACAAGACAGTACTTTTTATTTTCGCATTTGTTTAGTTCTATGAAATCCATACAGATAGTATGGAACGGATACGGTGGTGTAGGGAAACTCCCTTGCTTAGGCTTCAGTGCCCCCTGTGCATGATGCCTGTTACAAACATGGCATGCTGCACAAAAATTTTTTGTGTAGTTTGTAAATCCATACATTGTAAACACTCGATTCACTAACTGTACCATCACCCCTATTGAGACATGGCACTGCCCATGGCTCAACAAAGCTGCATATCTAAACAAGTTAGATGGTAAAATTGGTTTTCTTTCTTTGGAGATGTACAGCCCTTTCTCAAGTATTGCTCCTCGTTTTATCCATTTTTGTTTTTCTACATTTGTTGTAAGTGTCTGCATTGTTTTTAACATTTCTAAATCTAAAATCTCAGATGGTTGTAATTCCTAACTCAAAAGAAATACTTCTGAGGCTGAAGCTGCCTGCTTTGCAGCTGTATCAGCTCTCGCATTACCTTTTGAAATCCTATCCTGTTGTTTGGTATGAGCTACACATTTACAAATAGCTACTTTCTGAGGTAACTGAATAGATTCTAACAAATCTAAAATAAATTGCGCATGGTTAATTGGTTTACCAGTAGATGTTATCATTCCTCTATTTTTCCACTGCTGCACAAAAACATGTACAGTAGAAAAAGCATACTGACTGTCAGTAAAAATGTTCACACGTTTATCCTTTGCCAGGGTACATGCCCTTGTTAAAGCAATCAATTCTGCTGCTTGTGCAGATAAGTTGTGTGGTAAAGACTTTGCTTCTAAAATCTCAGTATCAGAAACTACTGCATACCCCACTAGATTCTGTCCTGTAGGACCCTTTCTACACGAGCCGTCCACATAGTATGTCACCTCGGCATCATCCAAGGGAACATCCGTGAGATCTTTTCTAGGCAGTGTCTTTTGCTCAATCTCCTGCAGGCAGCAGTGTGGTTTGCCATCTGCAGGGGTTGGAAGCTAGGTTGACGGATTCAAAGTTGTGCATCATTCAGTTGTCATATGAGGTTGGCTCAACAGTATAGTCATACAGGAAAGATGTCTAGCAGGAGAAAGATATGCTACTTTTTCTTGCAGTAAAATAATCGCAACTGCATGAGGCATTCTCAATGTGAGAGGATGGAACAACACTACTGAGGCTGAAGCCTGCACTGCCATTGCAGCTGCGACTACTGCTTGTACACACTGGGGCAAGGATCACGCCACTGGGTCTAGCTGTGATGAATAGTAAGCTATGGGGCGTTGTTTGTCCCCATGTTGCTGTGTTAACACTGATGTCATATAGCCCTGCTTACAATCTACAGTTTGGAAAAATCGTTTATGATAGTTTGGTAATCCTAAAACTAATGAGGATGCTATCAGTTGTTTCAATTTGCAGAAAGCTGATTCTGCTTCTGGTGTCCATTGTAATGAATCTTGTGCTGCCATGGGCTTCTTGAATATTAAGTTGGTCAGTGGAGCAGATTCCAAGGCATAGTTTGGAATCCAACTCCGACAAAATCTAGTCGTACCTAGGAAGGACATCATTTCCTTCTTGGTAGTCGGTTTGGGTGCTTGTAATATTGCTGTTTTTCTGTCTTCATCTAATATTCTGCCTTCTTTGGATATTACATATCCCAGGCATTTAACCTGTTTTTTCCAAAGTTGTAGTTTGTTTTTGTTTACTTTGTGTCCTTGAGTGGCTAGAAATTGTAGTAATGCTACGGTATCTTCTCTGCATTCTTGCTGGGTGGGGGCTGCCAGCAGAATGTCGTCTACATAAAGTAAAATCTGGCTGCCTTTCGGTGGGATAAATCCCGCCAGGCTACTTGCCATTTCCTGTGCGAATATTGTTGGACTCTCACAATATTCCTGTGGTTGTCACGTGTATGTATATCTTTTCCCCTGAAGTGTAAATGCAAACCAATGTTGGCTGTCAGGGTGTATCGGTATTGAGAAAAACGCATTGCTAATATCTACCACAGAAAAATACTTTTGTTGAGGTGTCAAATCATTTAATAAGGTGTGTGGGTCTGGCACCGTAGGTGCTCTAGGTATAACTGCATCATTTACAGCTGTAAATCTTGGACCATACGCCATTCTCCATTTGCTTTCCTAACAGGAAATAAGGGTGTATTACATGGCGAATCGGGAGATTCTATCAATACTCCTTCCTTAAGTAAGGCTGCTATTATAGGTTTAATTCCTACTTCTGCATCCTTTCTTAAGGGATACTGTCTCTTTTGTGGTCTAAATATTGACTTTGGCATGATATTAACTGGTCCTGCTGTATGAATAAGTCCTACATCTGATTTCCCTGTTGACCAGAGAGTCTCTGGTATACCTCGTAAGGCTTTTTCCTCTTCCTCTAGTAAGAGTGCTACTCAGCTGTCCTCACTTGCCTGCAAGTGCACAGCTGGGTGTGTCTGTGTTATCCAATTCAACTTCTGTTTTTGTACTCCCTGTTCTGAAAGCTCTAATTCTGTCTGTTTTTCCCACCTTGTGACTTTTTCTCCTAAGTCTGCCCATTTCACATTCTTATCTTTAGTCAAACTGACATGTGGTAATCAATTAGATTTGTAAAGTGCTAGAAATTCCTGGGGCAATGAACAGCTAACTACACTGTTTCCTTCTGTGTCCCAGTACAGATTACATAATACTAATCTGTTAGCATGGTTTCTAAACAGTTCTTGCTCATATTCTTTATCAGGTCCTGGTGTGCTAATGTAATATAGAGTACAATGCAACAAATGTTGTTTATCAGTGTCAAGGGAGGGGGATTTACTGATGGCTATGTTCATCAGCTCTTCGGTTACTGCCCCTGGACCAGTCATAACCAAGTCCTGGCTGTACCAATAAAATGTTTCACCCTCCGGTCACACCACAAAAGTATCCATTTGTCGCTGTGCTTCCATACTCTGCATAGTTGGAACTACTGCTATGCCAAATATCTGCATGAGGTCTCTGCCCAAAAGATTTACTGGGCATTTTGCAGAAACAACAATTTTGCTTTTCTGGGTCATCCCTGAAATAGGGTCAGTTATTGCTATGTTATGGGAGAGTGGCTCCCGATACAGCTGTCCATTAGCTGCTTTCACTAACGTAATCAAGTGATTCTGAATTTTCTGGTAGTTTAAAAGGATGTATCAGGGTCCGTGAAGCCCCTGAGTCACACAGGAATTTAACTTCTCTCCCCTCTACCAGAAGTGTAACTTCCGGTTTTGTGTCTGCTAATTAGAGCTCAAGGCTCAATAATGCTAAGTCTAAAATTTCATTTTCTTCACCATCGGTGATTTCTTGTACTTCCTCTATTTCTTATATCACATTCTCTACTCCTTTTATCACATTTGCATTTGTCTTTTCTTGGTTATTCCCTTCTAGTGATTCTTGACTATCATATAGTCAGTCCTTACCCTCCTTGTCTTCCGTGGTTACCTTCTTATTTTGCCTGCAATCCCTTGCCAAATGTCCCTTTTTTCCGCGTTTAAAACATTCACCCCTTTTCTTTCTCTCTTCAAACTCCTCTGATCGCTTATCAGATTGTTTGTTTCCCTGGGCATTTTTCTTACCCTTCTTCCCGGACTGTACTACAAAGACTTCTGCTCCGTTTTCTACTGCAAATACTTGAGTTATCTTTTTCTTTTTGCTATTAAAATGCCTTTCAGCATGTCTTGCATTCAAGTAATGACTGTAATCTACTCGTACGATGATCTACCATGTGCTTTGTAATAAAACTACTTATGGGTGCAATACTACCCTTCAGAAATGCATTCTTTAGTTGCTGTTCATATGGGGAATCATGCATTTGGTCTTCAGGTAACTGCATTCCATAATGGTTATTAAAACACTCTAATAATCTGGCAAAATATCTATCAACAGTTTCACCTTCTTGTTGGATGCATTGATTAATGCAAGTCCAGTCAGCCCTAGGCTTCCATTTCTCAGAGATTCGGTCTGTCAGACCTTTCACTCTGTTATCCAGTTCTGCGTTACTATGTGGGAGTGGCCTATGTTCTGCGTAATGGGGATTCCAGTTGCCACTGATCATGTGCCAATCTGGACCTATCCAGTTGCCACTGATAATGTGCCAATCTGGACCTATGATTTGTCTGACTACTTTCTCTACTTTCTCTCCATTTAAATGGTAACTTAACCTCATGCCCTGTAAGTCTTCTAAGAATTTTCTAAAATTAACTTTTGGATGGGGAATTCCCTCTGTAGCTTTCCGGATGTCTTCCGGTGTCCACGGTCTATATACTAGAAGAGTTGGGTTCTGTCCTGCCTGTGGATTTTGTACTTCTATGAGTGGACATATCTCTTCTTCACTCATAGCTTGTGAATTTTTATTTATTTCATACAATTCAATATCCTCTCTTAAGTTGCGTGTTCGAGACCTAGTCGCGACAAGATCTCTGACAAACAGTTTTGATTTTGCAGGGACAGTTGGGTATAGCGGAGGTGGATCTGCTTGTCCACTCACTTCATATTCTGGTAAGGGGAGCGGAGGGGGTGGAGGGGCCAATGCTATTACCAAGTTATTGTCTTCTTTATCTAAAAACATTGCTTTTGAATTTTTATTCTTTTGTTCCCTGTGGTTTGCTTCCTCAAGCCACCTGTGTGCCTGAGGAACTCCCAATTGACGTTTTTTTACCTGACCTTTTGTGTCTGTTTTAAGTTGTTTGACAAGTTTGATAAGTGAAGGTTTATCTAATTTGCCATCAAATTTGTATTTATTAACCCATTTTGTATAGTACCTAACGTTATCGGCATGCTGTAATTGCATATATTTCGCATCTTCAGTTAATGGCGGATCTCGGGAACTTTTTGTGCACTTATTTCCCATGTTGTCTTAACTTAGTTAGAAATTGTTACGTAACCCTTCTTATCACATGGTACCACGATTTTCTCTTTTTCACAGTTTATCTAGAATAACTGCCTACCTATCCTGTTTCCCTGATCTATGACAGGACAGCAATCTTTTTTGTCCCTGATTTATATAAAATTTCCCTGACAAAAACAAATACTGTAACAAGTCCCTGATCTGAAACAAAGAAAAGGTAAATTCCTCCTTACCTGAGCCTCCATGATTGATCATCTCACTGGAACCGTTGATTCGTCCTCCAATCGCAGATCAGAAACAGTGGCTGGCCTCTTTTGAACGACAATTCAGTCGGAGGTCTTTCAGAACAGAAGAACCGATGTGGCCTCTTCCCCGTATGGTTTCATGCCACCAGGCCCATCTGACCTGAGCTAGAGCGAGAGTTTTCCGGCCCGAAGGACCAATCTGTCAAAGGAAAAATAAACTTCAAAAATGATCAACACATGGTAGGTTCAGGTTAAGGCACTTTAATCTTGCAGCAAGGAGACAAAAACGTGCTAATACAGAGTTTGTCTAACTAAACTCAGGAAGTAAGTTCATCTTTATACACTTTCTAACAAGACATTGCCTACCAAGCTGACGTAACAGATCACAAGTTTTAACATCATCATTACATAGCAGCTGTTTGTCCATGATTTTCTGCTTGCACTATCAATTTTATGAAAAACTTCCCAAGAAAAACAACGTGGCCTTGGTGACCACCGGTTAGATACAACTACCCACTATGTTATGTTACCATTCAAGGTACTATAGCTAATTCGAGCACAAAGCAAGTACAGATTCTTCAAGCAGTCTTTTGTTTCATGTATCTCTTCTTTTCCACAGCTGTGCATGGTTCTCATAACACGAACAGTGCTGATTGTTCATATTCAGTCATATTATAGAAAACAGTATTGTTCTATTCATACATTTTCCTGACCTAGCAGATAATCACCTGCTTCTCAGTACATTTCCAAAAGGCATAAACATGAATTTTGTTGTGCTAGCAAATACTAGGTCAGCGTGCATCTTGCAGTTTCAGAAAGCATACTGTGGTTTGAAAAATCATCTTATAATTTCATACAGAATTAAGCTGTACATAAAATAGAATGAAATGTGTTAACTCTTTTAGCTTCTAATAAGCACTAAACATACATATTAATACATATTTCTCTAACAGTAGCCTTGCTGGTTTCTACTGCACTTTATTGCTTTATCTCCAGCTTTGGCCTTTGTGTGCCCCTTCGTTGTTTTTTTCTGCATTACATATTCAGTCTGGTGAAGGGTGAATCAATGTGTTTCACTATGGCGTTACCTAGGATGTTGGATTGTGTAGAATTTTGTCACTGTGAGCCTTAGATACAAATTTTATGGTTTTGCTGCTTAAGGTGAGTGTTTATGAGGTTGCTGTGAGTACTTGTTTCTTAAGTTACATTTAGCAGGCCTCTGTAGTTTAGGTAGGCTACTTTTAAGAGTCTCTGCATATTTAGGTCTATGTGTTTGGTCTGTATTGTGTATGATAGTTATTGGGTGGTATTGTGTTTTACTGACAGTCTGTTGGACATGTGTAGTGGCATTATGTGCAAGTGTATCTCAAAATTAAAACAATTGCTTTGCAGTGGGCAGGCCTTCCCTGCACATCCAACATGGCCGACTTCACCACTAGCAGCTGCCTTACATATTCTCACTCTGAAGGCACTGCAACGTAGAGAAAGAATAATGAGAAATACAAAGCATAAAATATTGTCTTACTCTCTGCCTAAGTTGATGCAGTCTCTTATTCACTGCCATTTAAGAAACGTTGAGCTCTCCTAAAATACTGCTATATGTAGCATGGAAGCAAACATAAGAAAACAATCTACTGAAAAGAAATTCGAAGGAAGTTGTGAATCATGGTGCTGCCTACTTCCATGTAACCCTGCAGGGCTTGCTCATATTTGACCTATAACTGTCATGTACACAAGAATGGGCCACAACAGAAATAATATGTGGCTAGATTTGCCAGTCTCATCACATTATTAAATATTGAAAATACAAAAATAGACCACGGACTCCTTGTACCAGCAAGCAACCACGAACGTTGTCTTAACAATTTTTTATTATTTTACTAACGTTTTCGCCACACAGCAGTATGGCTTCTTCAGAGATAAGCAAATAACAATGTAATAAAATGCACGCCCCTTTTATACAATCCAGAGGGGAAATGACAACACAAGTAAAACAAGGCTCATTATGTTCTTAAAGTAAGCAAATTAAAAACTAATAAAAGTAGAAATAAAAGTAAACATGTTCATTAAAGAAAATGTCCAAACCGTTCATCATGAAGCTGCTTAAATTAAAAACTGTAGACAAAATAATACTGCTAAGGAAATAAACATAAAGAAGTATGTAAAACAGGTATTTGCAACAAGTACCTAGCTTACCCTCCAGGATGAATATTTTGACACTAGGTACTTGTTGCAAATACCTGTTTTACATACTTCTTTATGTTTACTTTTATTTCTACTTTTATTAGTTTTTAATTTGCTTACTTTAAGGAGTCCGTGGTCTATTTTTGTATTTTCAACGGTTTTTCATCTTTTGGATCTTCTACATTATTAAATATAACTAGAGATTAAATGCTTGAATCTTGTTATTACAAATAGCTGAGATGATATATCAAATATGTGAGGTCATATGAAATGATAAGAAAAAGCTACTCAAGTACTTTCAACCTATGATAAAATATACAGTTTGAAATGAAGTTCAAAGGTGAAATGCAGGATTAAAAGTGCACAACGCACTTGTATTTGACGAGGCTTACAGCACTGGAACAAACTGTAAATTTACAGACAATAAATGTATAATGATACAGACAATTCAAAATGTCAGGTCAATTAAAATTATCAGATAGTAATTTCATAAATCAGATTTAACATTATAAATCATTCTTGACTTTGCCATATTGCAAAAATTGTCAGAGATGAAGTTAAAGAAACTAGTAGGATTCAAGACAAAAATGACATTTAAAGTGGAAAAAAATTGTCAAATGATGCAAGAAGTGAGAAAAAGAAAGTGAAGGGGTAAGAAGCCATGCAACTGAGAGAAGTAAAGAAGAGAAAAGAAACAGGTCAGTCTTTATATACTTTGAAGGTAAGTTCTACACAAAGGGCTTTACCCAGCCAAGGGAAAGGCTTGTATATAGTGTAGAAACCTATGCCTATTTGTCCCTGTCTGTAACATTTCCAAGAAACAGAAAAAAAGACAGCGATAGTCATATAACAGATAAGGAATATGACAGCAATATGAAGGTCAAATATTTAAATACCACATGTACAATACAGTTTATTCAACATGCCTGTATGCAAATAGCACAGGTATACAAAAGTAAGCAAAGGACAGTTGTACAAACATCGAGTTACAATTTCAGAAAACTCACGGCTAATCAATTGCTAGGGTTCAAACAGACACAGTCTTCAAAATCTACAAATAACATATTGTAAATGGGGTGGACATCAAATGTATCATCACATATGTCACTATGTATAAACAGCATATAACAGGCATACCACACATCTGTATCACTACAATAGTAAACATTACCTTTAGCAGACAACATCAGGTTGTAGCCTGTTCCTGCCTGTAGTATTTTAGCCAGTCAACTACATGTTAATCTTGACTACAGCCCCCACTAGTACAGTATGCTATAGTCATAAAGACTCTGGAAGATACTATGGACATGGTAGCATATATGTGTGGTGCAAAGATAGTAGTAGCAGCTGGGGGGTTGGAGTTGTTCACCAGGAATTGTGTATCATGTGTTCAGCTTCCAGGAAAGCAAGCAAAGAAAAAAAGAAACCGTATACAGAAGGTGTATTTTCAATAGGAAAATAGGGTGAAGGAAAAGTCATACTTGGTCTGAATGTTACAGGTCACAGAAGGACTTTATGGATTTTGGTGATAAACATATGTTGACACAGAGCTGCTAATGTCAAGATGCTACCACCATTTCCACAGATGTTAGTGAAGCTACCATACATGGATTGCTAGCTGATATACACTGGTAGCCTACAGGAAAAAATATGGATTCACTATATGTGGTTCTGAATGGGCACGACAATGCCACAGCAGAGAAGAACAGACAACCTTCAGGACTTCAATCCTCACATAGTAGCCCACCAAATCAGATAAGACTAGCAGAATACCACAAATAAACTGATGATAACTACTCTGGGGAATACAACAGACTTTAGTGGGAGAAGCAGTAGCTTATCTATGGCACATTCATCACAAACAGGTGTGCTATGTGTCATACATATACCATACATGCTATCCTGCAGGCAATGTTTTAACAAGAAGTAGGTTCCTTGTTTATGCCTTTACAATCCACAAAACACTTTACGCATGCGGTCTAATGTGACCTAAGTTACTGGGACTACTGGTTGATCATAACTGTTTGTGCTGCCAGAGTTGGAATCTGCCTCCATAAAGATTGTGCATTTCAACCTCTCACATCAGTAGGCTAAAGGCTGTCCATTTCATGTTTAACAGTATATTCAGAGAGGTCAAGCGCCACAGGCACGTGCTTTATGTGATTATAACAGAAAGTTACAACTAGATGCAAAGTGTTTGATGCAGCTTATATGATTATAACAGCAAGTTCTGACTAGAAGCAAAGTGTCTGATGTGCCTTATACGATTAAAACAGCAAGTTCCAACTAGCTGCATAGTGTTTGAAGTCCCTTATATGATTATATATGTTCAGCCATCGAATGAAAATTCAATCAAATGGCTAAACATCAAACCCTAAGCATCAAACATTCATTTAGCGAATGTTCATTTCATTGAACAAGTGAGACGGGGAAAGTAACTAGTTGTCCAACACTTTCTCCATCTCACAGAACAAAGTATTTTAAACCCACCCAGGTGGGTGTTTCACCATACCTCTCAAACTCTTAGAGCAAGAAGTCTGGACAAAGCCATAAATAATGAGGTGACAAAGACCCAAAAATAGTGACACTTTTTAAAAATTGCTCTTGCAAACTTAAAACATTTATAGAATAACAGGTTTTGTATTAGCATTAATTTTTCTGAAGGGTATGAAGTCTGAAACTCAAATGTATGTCATTACCTTTTCTGAAGGGTATGAAGTCTGAAACTCAAATGGATGTAATTATTATCTGACTTCACCCCTCAGTGATTTCTCAGAAAACCACATTTTTATGAGAAACTGACCAAACAAAATGAGGCAAAAATCTGGACATTCTGTATAGTTGAGAGGTAGGGGCTTCACTCCCCTACACCCCCCACCCCAACTCTATATACCAACTCGAAGACCACACTACAGTGGGAAAAGGGGCAGATGGAAAAGTGTTGGACAACTAGTTACTTTCTCTGTCTCATTCCTTCTCTGAAACGAGCATTCGATGCTTAGGGTTCGATGTTTAGCTGTTAGATTGAATTTTCATTCAATAGCTGAACATAGGCCCGATTATAACAGCAAATTCCAACTAGATGCAAAGTGTTGGTGTTTTTTCCTTTCCTTTCCTTTCCTATCCTTTCCTCTCCTCTCCTCACCTCTCCAATCCTCTCTACTCCTCTCATCTCCTTTCCTTTCCTTTCATTTTTTTCTCTGAAGTGCCAGAGGCATTTAGACAGCAGTGAGGGATATTTTCTGAGTCAGCTAGCCCATTATCGAAGTATTTAGAGGACATATTTTTTCTGGGAAGGAAATGCATATATGGCCCATAATCACCAAAGATACAATGCCTTTCACCTGATTAATAATAGTAATCAATAATAGTAATAGCTAACATCACTAAGTGTGTTAATGATGTATCTGACATCAAAAGCATCACAATCAGAGCAAACAAAAAGCCATGGCTCAACAACAAAGTCTATGATCTCCTGAAGGCAAGAAATACAGCATTCAGGGCCAAGGACAAGAAGGGTCTCAGCGAAGCTAGAGCAAACCTAAAAAGGGGCATTAAAGAGCTCAAGAAGGAATATGGAAAGAAATTACAAAGTCAGTTTGCAAATATGAAGGACACCAGGAGTTTCTGGCAAAGGATACAATAGATTACTGACTATAAAACCAGCTCAGCTCAGTGTAAAGACAACATTGAATTCCTGGACAGGTTGAACTCCTCCTCTGACAGATTTGAAGAGAAGAACAATGAACAACGTGACTGCTACAAGGCTACCTATTGACTAGCAGGAGGGGGTGCTCAGCCTTAACACCAATGAATTGAGATCTCAACTTAAGAAGGTGAACCTCAGAAAGGCTGCTGGTTCTGATAAAATGCTGGGCAAAGTACTTAAAGGCTGTGCAGACTAATCTAACCAATATTTTCAACACCTTCCTTATTCTTGGTAAAGTTCTCTCTTGCTTCAATATGACGAATATTGTTCCCTTCACTAATTGAGCCTTCCTGAATAACTACAGACTGGTTTCTCTAACTTCAAATGTCATGAAGTGCTTTGTGAGGGTAGTTAAAAATCATCTGTTGGCTAACCTTCCATCCATCTTCAACCCTCTACAGTTCGCTTATTGGGCTAACAGATCCACTTCAGATGCTATTTCAATGACCCTCCACCTCTCACTTGATCATCTGGAGGGAAGAAACAACTATGTCAGACTGTTGTTTATGACTACAGCTCAGCATTTAATACAGTGGTTCCAATGCAGCTTATTGACAAGCTTGTACATCTTGGAGCTAGAAAGCTCATGTGCAACTGGATCCTTGACTTCTTGACGAATATTCCGCAGAAAACATTTGCTGACAACAACACCTCAGGATGCATAATACACAACACTGGTGTTCTTCAGGGTTGTGTGCTAAGCCCTTTGTTGTTCACCATACTCATCCATGACTGTTCTGCAAAATACAACACCAATCACATCATTAAGTTGGCATATGATACTATAGTTGTGAGCCTCATCAAAGAGGAGGATGAAAGAGCTTACAGAGATGAGGTCTACCCATTGATTGACTGGTGTGCTAAGAACAACCTTGACCTGAATGTCAATAAAACAAAAGAGATCATTATAGACTTCAGGAAAAGGTCAACCAGACACTCATCACTCATGATAAATGGTGAAGAGGTGGAAAGGGTCAAATCTGCAAAGTTTTTGGAGGTGCACATGTCGGAGGATCTCTCTTTGACTGTGAACACTGAATAGGTGGTCAAAAAAGCACAACAATGTCTCCACTGTCTCAGAAGGCACAAAAAAGCAAAGCTCCCACCTACTGTTCTCACCACATTCTGCAGAGGAGCAGTTGACAGCGTTCTCATTAGTAGCTTCACCGTTTGGTTTGGGAACAGTACAAAAGCAGAAAGAAAGAAGTTACAGAGAATGGTGCGAGTTGCTGAAAATGGGTACCAAGTTACCATTAATCCAGTATCTCTTTGCAGCAAGAAGGATTAAATGTGCATCCAAAATAATTTGTGACCCCTCTCACCCTACACATGGCTGGTTTACACAACTGTCTTTGGGCAAGAGATATCGGAGTATCCACTGCAAGACTACCAAATACTTAAACAGCTTCTACCCAACAGTGTTGAGACTTATAAACTCTGATAGCAGCCACAATTACTTACTCATTAATTGTTCACAATACATAGTTCATCTGAAGAGTGTATTCTTTGGTATAGTATTATATTTCCTTATTCATGTGCAATTGCCTGTTATCTGTCTGATGCAGATGAACAAAGGGGGACAATCTTAACATGTGCTATTACTCTGTCATGCTGCTATGTACAGTTTTCTTTTTCTGACTGTCGGGGAGGGGGCCTGTGTGTTTTTGCTGTTATTATTGGTTTATTTATCCTTCTGTGGGTCATGTATTGATAATACTGCTGTTCTTGTTATCAGTGCTTCCTTTGTAAGCTCCGGTAAGTTGATACTCGGAATATCATTAAAGCTGCACTTGTGTAGTCCTAAATAACAATAAAGTTTACTTTGACTGACTTTGATTTTGATTTCACAGTTTTTTGTTGTGCCTCTAACCTCTGTGCCAGAGGCAACCCTAAGATATAAGACTTTGTAGAAGCATGCATTTCAGGTCGTATGCCTTCTTGGAAAACAACAAACTGATCTGCATGCTCACACTGAGATATTGTAGGGAAAACAGAATCAATAGAGCTTGTGAGGATCAGTTTTTCCACGCATACCCAACAGTCCTCAGAACCTTAAATATGACTGCCAGGATGAACAGTTGTTATGCACTGCTGCTCAGTGGGTGGACTATTGCTGTCTGGAATTCCTTCACAATAAAGATAATTTCCTAAATTGGCTCTGTATACTTATCTCTGCAGTGCCAGAGGTTGTTTGTGCCTGCAGTCAGTCTGCGCATTTACTTTGTCCTTCACGTTTGGTATGTGCTTCACATGTGATCTGCAGACAACCTGAATGTGGCCAGTCAATATAATTATATTGTCAATTGGTGCTGTTTGCTGTTGCTGCTGTTCTCCTATATGCATTAGCTGGTGGCAGCCATCTCTTGTGTGCCTAATATATACTACGAGCTGGTCCATGGCAAAGTCCATATCAGCTTGTCTCTCAACTGTCTCTTCACTTGCAGGGTCCATGTTGGTAGCAACTCGGTTACTATATTTTGCAACAGTACCTTTAACACTCTGTCTGCCACTTTGTGTGACCTTTTTCTGTTGGATGACCTAGTTGGATATCCGCTTTATACCTACATGGTTCGTTGTCATACTTTGCAATTTTCTTAAACCACATAGTAGATTCCTAGAACCCCATGCAGCAATATGTACACAGATTAAAAGGAAAGGATTCATAGACCACTGTTTGTGATTTAACACTTTCATCTTTAATGACAGGCCTTTGTCAGAATGATGATCATAACAACTTGCCTTCTTTTAAACACTGTCGTTCTCAAACACATGACAATCAGAACCAATCAATACATACTTATGTTGTTAAGATTATGTGCAAATACAATGATTTCAAAAGAATTGCATAGTGAAAAATCAAAGAATGGAAAAAGGCATTATGATTTTGGCTATTCTATGTTTTAAAACAATTTAAAATTAATAGTGTCATTTGATCCCTGGCTTTATTTGGCACACAGTGTTAAGTGGCAACAGACCACCTTTATTTCCAAAAGCATGTCTAAATGTACCCCTTGATCTATTTTAACCACAAAATCAAGAACAAAAAATAGAAACTTCCTATATCTGTCATGCTGTATTGAATGACTATACAACACATTTGGTTTTGGTTTATCCTTGTTCACATAAATATGCTCATAAACTCTCTATGACAATTGATGGATGTTTTTTCTAGCGCAAAAGTTGTTATAAGCCTCACATATAATCAGGAACACCATGCAAGTAGAAAATGGGGGGTCTGAATGGAGACATGATAAGTCAACAAGCAGGGTCCGAATGGAGAGATGATAAATCAACAAGCAGGGTCCGAATGGAGAGATGATAAATCAACAAGCAGGGTCCGAATGGAGGGATGATGTCAACAAGCAAAAGAGAGTAGTATTGCTGAAACTGAATTCATCCTCAAGTCTTGGTGAGTACCTTCACGAGGTGGTCCCTATTTGTCACAAAATCTCACTAAGACAACGCTAATATATAGAAAGTATTTATATAGCATATATCATGGACAGAAGTAGGTTAAAAATTTAAAAAGATAGCTGGGTGCACAAGATCCAGGAAAAAAAGTGCCCAATCCTAGTAGGCACACTGGTGCCAGGACTAGAAAAGATGACAGTGTAGAATTCTCAAAATACAGAAACATTCTCACAATGGGACCAGGCCCAGCCCAGGGAGAAGATGCCCCCCCCCCCCCGTTTTAGAAGGAAGTAGCACTTCACAAAAATAACAAAAACTGACAGGCCAAAGAAGAACCATAAAAATGATAAAGTGGACTATTGAGGATAAGGAAGAAATTATGTATTGTTACTATTATGTATTGTTACTATTATGTATTGTTACTATTATGCAAAAAGCCAGAATTTTCAGACACAAGATATACAAAAAGATTAAGAGAGAAGTTAGAGGGAAGACAAATACTTCCACAAGAAAAACTGTTAGAAGCTTCAAATAAAAATGTGTATACATTAATACAACAGATTTCTGATAAATGATATATAGATCAAGAAACTTTGATCTGTTTGTAAAAAGAAGCATCTGAGGAATTGCGAAAATATAAACAACAAAACCTAGAGATTTTTAAAAAGTGTAAAAAAGAAATACAGACATGGGAAAGAAAGGTTTGATATGGTGCAATATTTATGCAAATGAGAAATCCAAATTAATCAATATAAAGAAGGTAGCCTTTTTTTAGTTTAGAAGAAAATAAGTTAAGAGAAGAGTTGCTTGATTTAATAGACACAGACAGACATATTAAGATCAATGAAAGAAAAAGACTGCAGAAGGGCAATTAAACCCAAAAGTCAGAAGTTTGATAAAACAAATAAAGACAGTAGTTAGGACTGTCCATAGAGATCCATGCAATATAACAGAAGTAAACAGGATATATTACTGTGCAGCTAAATTAATAACTAATAAAGTTCTACCACAAGACCACAGGGTAGTGAGGGAAAGGAAGGGGAGAAAACAAATACCATCATGGAAGTATCGGATAGAGAAAACTGTAAAGCAATTAAATCAATTAAGTCAAGAAGTGTCACTGTTAGAAGAATATAGAAGAGGGAACAGATAAAAAAAATACTAAAAAAGATAGACATGATAAAAGAAATGCACAGTATTAGAACACACCAGGATCTATCATGCACTATCTCAAATAAACTAATCTCAACGCAGGGAGAAAAACATAGAAGATACACAGATAAATATAAAGGAAAAGTACAAAATATGCAATTTATTGATGACCCAAAAAAGTTTATCAAGAATTGGGAAACAAGATAAAAGGAATTGAAAGACCACCAAAAAAAGAAAAAAATAGATACATTTTAGAGAAGTATCTATGAAGATAATGTCAAATATAACAAAGATTCTAAATGGATCGAAGAAGTAAAAGAAAGTATAAGAAGTTTAAAGGTACAGGATATGAAATGGGATGAATTAACAGCCAGAAAGATTGAAACAAAGTTAAAAGAAATCTCTAACTGGAAAACCCCAGGCCCAGATGCAGTGCCTAACTTTTGGTTAAAAGTATTAACATCTTTGCACGAAGATTTAGCCATGAGTAAGAACTATTCATGTGCACACCCAGAACAGGCACCAACCTGGATAACAACAGGAAAAACAATGCTCCTACTTAAGAGTGAACCTGCAAGCTACCCTAAAAATTATGGACCAATAACTTACCTTCTGACTATGTATAAACTATAATTGGGAAATGATGCTGACAGAGTTTATAGTCATTTAGAAGAAAACTCAATTATGGCAGTAGAACAAAAGGGCAATAAAAGAAAGTCATATGGAAAAAAGGATCTTTGTTGTTAAATAAAGTCATAGTGGAGAACTGTAAAAAGGGGAAGAATCTAAGTATGGCATGGTTTGACTACAAAAAAGCATTTGAAAGTATCCCACATTCATGGATAAAATAGTGCTTAAACATTTATAAAAAGAAAACACAGGAACTGCTACCAATCAACTTGAACAAAAAAATACAGTTGCAAAGGAACGCTCGAGTGTAGCAGTATAAAGTAGCTAAAATTAGCTGTAAGTAAACTGTAGATGAACACTAGTAAGTGCCTTAAAAGTACATGTATTTGAGCATGCTTTCATCTAAAGTAACAAAACTTCATCAGAAACATTTAAATGACAAAACCAGTAGTGCTTTTATATCTTACAACATATTGAATAATTGCCAATCAATGAAAATACTTCCCTCTCATTATTTAAAGAAACATTTCTACTGTTCACAGTTCATCCATTTAAAAGTACCATTTTAAACATCTATACTTTACTATTTAAAATAATACCCAATATATTTAATATAAACTTTACTAAGCCATTAGTTAAAAACTTTTACAAAAAATTGTACATTAATATAAACATTGTATGAAAAAACATTATTAAAAAAACTTAATATAAAAATATTTTACAACTTGAATGAATGGTATTTTAATACAGGCATAATACTACATGTTTCGTTTATACCTGGAAAATGGGTGGAGTTCAGTCTTATTTGCTACTTGAACTCTTCCCTTGCCAACCTATTTTTCCAATCACCTCCCCTGTGGTCATTACCTAGGTTCTCCAAAATACCAAAGTGGAAGGTTTTAGGGGAGTTATTATTCCTGAAATGTTTATAAAGAGCATTGTTTCCGTCCTCATGTCTAATAGTGTAAAGATGTTCATATATCCGTCTGCACAGAGCTCTCTCAGTTTTCCCAATGTAAAACTGCTGACAGCTCTGACAGACAGAAAGATAGACTAGCTGTTTAGAACCATATGAGCCTCTCTTCAAATATACTTTCCTCTTAGGTCTTAGGTGTCCCTATCTCCACCCAATCGACATTTAAAATATATGAACAGTAAGCACAAGAACCACATCTCCTAGTTCCTCTGTATATATCATTTGTCTTTATGGGATGTTCTAGTAAATATTTAAGATTGTTACTAGTTTTGAACATAAAACAAGTTTTTTTTCCCACAACATCCATTAAACTTTCTTCACCCTTAAACATCACCCAATTTCTCCTAACTATTTGCTGGATGTCCTTCACCTAGGAACCATAAGTCAGTATCATAGAGTGTGTGTAATTTTGTTTATTACTGTCCCCAGTTTGTTCGACTTCATTTTTTGAACTCTCAATAGGTTTCCCCAATAGGGGTACATATTTCTTACCCCATTCATTTAAAACTCCTTCACTAACAGAGTGCAACAGAGAAGTTGGGTAACCTCTTTCCATAAAAAGATGAACTAAGTAAACTATCTCGTTCTTACAAGTCTCTTCAGAAGAGCACATTCTTGCTATCCTGACCATTTGGCCCTTTACAATATTTTTCTTGGTATGTCCTGGGTGACAACTGTTATATTCCAGGTAATCATTCGAGAATGTAGGTTTCCTATATATTTTCAACATAAAACATGCCCTAACAGGGTCAACAGAAATAGTTACATCCAAATAATTTATAGATTTATCGTAGGTACCAGTAAATTTGAAATAATCAGTAACGGTATTGATATAAGTCAAAAATTCATTTACTGCTTCTTCCCCCCCTCCATAAAATAAAAATGTCATCTAAAAACCGGAGGTAGGTCCACCATTTACCTACGAATTTACTTTGGAATATATAAAGTTTCTCCCAGGAATACATAACGAGGTTCGCAAAAAGGGGTGCACAGCTGATACCCATGGCAACCCCTTTAGTCTGTTTGTAATATTCCCCCTCGAATATAAAGAAATTATTCTTTAAAATAATTTCCATAAGGACCATTACAAAATTAAGTAAAGTGTTACTCAAGTTGCAAACTTCCAATAAAGCTTCATGGAATAGATTCAAACCCACACTGTGGCGGATAGAAGTAAATAAGTCAACTACATCAATAGTAGGAAAAACATTTACTTCATGGTAATATTCTTCCTTAATTTTACCTAGGAAGTCCCATAAGTCTTGTAATATATAATCTATGTTCTTTAGGTTCCCAGGACCATTCTTTCTACAAAAATCCCCATTGGGTAAGTCATGCTGTTCTCTGAACTTATAATCAATCTGTATGGGGGGGGGGTCAGTAATATTTTTGTGGGTTTTTGGAATACCAAACATGATGGCTATTCTAGGATGTTCATTGTACAAGAATTGAAAAATGTCTTCATTAATTGCACCCTGGAATAGTGAATCTTCCAGAACTAACTGAATCTTCTTTTTGAGCTACATTTATTTCATTAATGGAAGACATCTCATACTTATCATCTTGTAACGTGCTGTAAATTCTATTGATGTAATCCACAATAGCCATCCACCCCCTTTATCTGGATTCATGAATTTCAGATTGGTGTTCCCACGAAGTTCCTTTAGGAGTTGATTCTCCTCATAGGTGAGGTTATAACGTTTATGTTTGGAGTTGTGCTACATTTCATAAATCTCCTGTGTACATACGTTCTGAAAAGTAGAAATTATAGGGTGTAAAGGGGGGGGGGTTAAAACAACTTTTTCGCTTAAAATTCACAAGTTTGGGTACTACAGCAGTATCCTTAAACAAAAAGCTTAGGTTTAACTTCTTAGTATATAGCTTAAAATCCGTGATGATGTTGGAAATATCCCCCTTACAACTAGGAACAAACTTGATACCTTTTTTCAGTAAAGAGAAATGGTCTTTATTGATTTTTAATCAAGCGTAATTATATATATTAAACCCTTTATAGCTCAGTAGTAACCCATCAAAAGAGTTAATTATCTCTTTGTCTGGATCCTCAAGCTCAACTAATAATGACTGCCATTTCTCCACTTCTGGTAAGGTGCTCTTCACCCCCCTCCCTTGTTTCTCCCTTGTTGTTCTAAAAAATGTTTCCCTTTAGGTACATTATGTTTATTTTGTAGCCTCTCAGATCTCCTGAGTGCTGGGTATGCCTGGTCACTTACATGTGTATTAGAGGCATGAAATACTTCACCATTATTCACTTCACTACCTTTGAAATATGATTTAGGAAATGGGTATGCATTCCTATCTTTATATTCACATGCATCCCTATATAACTTCCTACATTTCCTTTAAACATTGTCATTAACTTGCTGTTCAATCCTAGAGTAAACATATTGTCATACTTGTAACCAATTTCTTCAAACTGCACACCATTTAAAACTTTTTCATTTAAATTTTCCACTTCATCAACCAATGTTTCTATTTTTTTATTATTAATTCTAATTATGAACTCCATGAGTTCTATACCATGTCTATCGAACATTTGTATTAGTTCAGTACATTCAGGGTCATCTTCAAGTAACCCATTTGGAAAACAAAAGACCCTTAACCCCTTAGGTACTCTTTTATTTTTTTATGCTTTCCTTCAAAAACCCATTATCACATTGAAGGTTAAGTACCTTCCCCAATTTCTTTTCCAAGTCCCTCAACACGCTGTTAATATTGCCCTCATGGATTTGTGTTCCTTGTGCTGTAGGGCTAGATGGAAAAAAGTCCGTTTGCAACCATTCACTCAGTGACGACCTCCTTAGGTTGCAAGTATAAAAACACTACTGATTTTGTCATTTAAATGTTTCTGATGAAGTCCTGTTACTTTAGACGAAACCACACTCAAATAAATGTACTTTTAAGGCACTTATTAGTGTTCATCTACAGTTTACTTACAGCTAATTTTAGCTACTTTATACTGCTACACTAAAGCATTCCTTTGGAACTGTATTTTTTTGTTCAAGTTAAAAATTTATAAGGTACACCCTACGCTGATCGACTACATTTCATTGATCATGAAACAGTGACAGACCACTTTGCAATTATGCAATGATAATGGACAAATTTGTATCACAGGGATAATCCAGGATGACTCTCTGTCATGGCTGCTATTCTGCCTTGCCCTTAACCCATTAAGCTGTACTTAACAGTTTAGGCCATGACTATATTTTTTGTAATGTTTTTATTAAGTTTTTTAGATAAATAACATAGAAATACATAATAGGGAAAATCACGTGTAGTAAACAGATATAAATAATTATAATCAAACAAACAAAAAACTAACATATTAACTATTTACAAGGTGTCTACTCATTAATCTAGTAAATCAGAACAGTTACATAAGAAATTCCTGAAAGTAAAGGAAATCAGCTTGATGTTTTCTTGTTCAATAATCTCTTGAGCTTCATCCATGAGTTTAATGCAGAGTTCTGTCTAATGGTTCTTTGATTGTTGAAATCTCCATCTGACAGGCTTCATTTGCCATATTGTAGAATTCTCTCAGAGCTGGGCTTGTATTACTTTTCCAAATTCTTGTTATCACTTTTCTTGCAATTGTTAAAAGGGTCCAAAGAAGAGGAACATACATTTTCTTAACACATGGAGGAATAGGGTCATTAAACAAAAATCAATGAATTACTTAAATGGAAATTATCATTGAAAAGAGACCATAGAAAAGAACAAATATTATGCCAAAAGGGTTTAATGACATCACAATCACAAGTCATATGTTGCCAGATAGCCATAATGTTTAGATTACATCTCCAGCAACCAGTTTTTTCCCAGTTATCATTTCCATTCTATGTGGTATAATAAAGACTTTATGCAAAAATTTCCAGGAAAAAAAATTCTACCTTTGTGATCTCGTGGTTTGAAAAGAAGATGCAAGTATTATTTTTTTCTTGGATTCACTTGGAGGATGGTCATTTACAGTTACAAAATAATCCCAATAATTATCCTGACAGAAATCTGTTTTAATTTTTGTAATCTTATAAATTTTAGATAAGTAATTTCTCTCAGGGGGATTATGATGAATTGATAATATCAGGAATTCAGTATGTTTTGGAATCTCCTTCTTAATAGATGTTTGCATCAAGGATAATCTACTTTCAATGGCAAATCTGCAATTTTGTAAATCAATCCATAACTCCCTGCTTAAATTAAATTTGTTTACCATAAAATCAAGTGACTGTCTATTTTCTTTTTCCATTAGATGAAACCAGACTAGTAATTGTTTTTCTTTGTCAATTGTAAATATGTTATGTGTTAATATTATTTTGTGTGTATGCAATGGGAAAAAATAAGAAGATCCAGGCCTTGTAATCTGGATGTCTAAAAATTAGATTTTTAAGTCTAGTGAGTATCATTGTGATATATGGTAAATTTATAGTTACATTTAGAGATCCTAGTAAAGGCTCCTTTAATAGCCATATAAAAGTAGTATTATTTATTTTATTATAAGATGTATAGTTTGACTATTCTTTAACATTATGTATCTTTGCATATCTTTCCACTTGGCACCATAGCTATAATTTGGCTCCTAGAAAACAACAAAGAGTAAAGACTTCTCATCTTTTCTTTGTCAATGATTTAAAACTGTATAGCTCATCAGATGAGGAAATGAAAGTACAATTGCAAGTTGTCAAAACTTTCTTGGATTATATAAAAATGTAATTTGGTCTTGATAAATGTACAAAAGCAACCTTTAAAGCAGAAAAACTGCAGCACCAGGAAAACATCCGTTTGGGACAAGAATGTGATATAAAAGAACTTGAGCAAGAAGGACCATATACATATTTGGAAACTGATGAATGATCAACAATAAAACATGAAAAAAATGCAAATAAAACTTAGTAAGGAATACTTTAGAAGAATTAAATTAATCCTGAAAACAGCATTGACATCTAGGAACAAAATCCAAGCTATAAACCAATTCGGTCTTCCTGTCCTAACTTACAGTTCTGGATTGATTGACTGCCCCCAAAACATGTTGGATAGATTAGATAGGAAATCAAGAAGGATGCTTCATGCTCACCAAATGATTTATAAAAATCAGTGCATACTAAGATTATATATCCCCCTCCTTGAAATTGATTACATGTATAGATCTGCAGTCATGGGACTCCACACATCTGCTGACCTCACAAGACCCAAACATAGTGAAAGTTTTGAAAAATGAGGAGAATAAATCTAAGATTACTTCTCTGCTATGTCTAACAGAAGCATATTAGCATCAAGCAGGAATGGAAATCAAACCAGAAGTAGATAAAAAATCAGGCAGCAACTTAATGTGCCAAAAAACAAAAGAAAGAATATAAGGTGAAGGACCAGATGAGAAGGCAAGAAACGTGGAAAAATTCTGGAAGAACCTCATGTTAATCAGCAATGAATGCAGGAATGGTTAAGGAGAGGTGAATTTAAACCAAGAGGTGAAAGGTTAATATTGGCGGCCCAAGATAGTGGGCTACTTACACACTGGTTTACAAAGTCCAGTAAAAATGGGGGAGAAACAGGCAATTTTTGGTTTGGTAATTGGAATTGGAAACAGTTGCACACCTCGTTGCTGGTTGGAACATACTAACAGCAGAAGAACTATATACTGAAAGGCATAATTATGTGGCAAGACTGTTGTACTGGGGATTGTGCAAACATCATGGTATTGAAGTGGCTGAAAAACACTGGCAACATGAGCCGCAAAGCATCATAGAAAATGATGATGTTTACATCACATAGGATCACTCATTATCAACAGTTCAAAAGACAGATGCTAGAAAAACAGATATAGTGGTCCATGAAAAGAAGACAAAAGTTGCATTGACCATTGAAATCGCCACACCCAGTGATTGCAGTGTCTTGCGTACAGAGAGACACAAAGTCCTAAAATATCTGGATATGCAGGCAGAAATGAGAGCAATATGGAAGAAAGATACTCAGACAGTTCCAATAGTAGTAGGAGCAAAGGGTCTTATAAAAAAAGAATCTGCAATCGTATTTAGATATATTACCAATACATGTAACACTGTACAAATTGCCAAAGGAGTCATTACTAGGCACACTGCAGGTGCTGTGAAGATCACTTTTGGCTGACATTAAGGATTGAAACAATACTATATTCATGAACTTTAATCATGGTTTGACTTAGGAATGGGGTCTAATCCCATCATAGTATTAGAAACCCAAAAGGTTTGGCGAAACTAAAAAGATAGAAAATGGCAGTATTATGGGAAATATCCCAGAATTTGTACTTGGAATGAATTTTGAAAACCATGGTGAGACAGCGAAATACTAGTGCTGGATGGAGGATTTTTAGTACTTGGATATTTAGGAAGGGGAGTAGATTACATTATGTATTAGGCAGTGGTTTCATGTTGATAGACTGACATCACTTTCACTGAATCCACCTTCGGCAAAAACATTTAGTCAAAAACACTTTAAGAGAACCTCTGAGCGAATGTTCTTTTGCTGGAGAGCAAGCTCCTCCTCACATACACTCCATGTGAGGGGCCGCCACCCAAACCCCTAAACCTATATATATATATATATATATATATATATATATATATATATATATATATATATATATATACATACATATATATATATATATATATATATATATATATATATATATATATATATGGGTTACCTTCATTTGATCGAAATTTAATTTTACTGACAACTAGTACTTCAGTACACTTTAAGGCAAATAGCAGGGATTTGTCCCCTTCCCCAATGTAGTGCGACCCTGGAGTTGTATGGGTTTCAGTCAAATGGGCTGTCGATCAAATGAAGGTGGCCCATATATATATATATATATATATATATATATATATATATATATATATATATATATATATATATATATTCATTCTGAAGTTGTACAACAGTGGAGAAAGGGAATTCTCCATTATTGGTGAACATAGGCAGTTGATGGCCAAGAGAAGGGAAATAAGAACAAGATACATTAGAAGAATGGATTAGGGAGATATATGTACACTCTGAAATTACTGTTAATATGTTGTGAAATCAAGGAGGAACTATACAGAAATGCCACCAGAAAAAGTCCAAAAGCAAACAAGCAGTAGTTAGTGAGAACTAATTTTGTAGACCTTGATATAGTTTATTAGGTTCAGGAATGTCCATAATATAAGGAAGGAAGGAACTTCAGATTTTAGGATCCAAGACAGAATAAAACATTTTTTTTTCCATTTGCATGGAAGAATCATCTACATAAAACCCCCTTTTCTTATTTTACATGGGGTCAGGATGTTGCCTCATTTGTTGCCACCTCTCTTGATTCATTTCCACACTCTCTCCTTCTTCAACAGTCATGCATAACTGTTGTAGATTTTTTCTTATGCAATCCAATCATTTCTTGGCTCGACATCCTTGTCTCTTCTTGCTTTTTGCTGTATCTCTCCAAAATTTGCTTTAGCAAATCATCTGCTTTCCTGCATATGTGGCTGAACTATCATTGTCTCTTCAACTTGGCCTTCTCTGTAATCAGGGCTACCTTATCTTCAACTCTGATGCCCTTATTTCTTTACTTGTCCCACAGCATGGATTTTATTACTCATTTCAGGCTATTTGCTCTGTTACTGGTGTTCTCCAATGTGCATTAGCTTCCTTCACTGCCCTGCCTTTACTGCCCAGCTTTCTTGGTCATACAGAAGCATTGGTCACACCATTGTTTTGTGTATCTTACATTTTGGCTTCTTTGGCACTCTTCTGTCAGTCACTATCCTTGAAACCTTCTGCCAGGTGGCTGCCACACCTCTGATTCTAGCTTTGCCCTCCTCATTCAGATTATCTTCTTAGACACACCTTCCAGACAGGTAAAACAGTTTACCTGCTCCATTATTTTCCCTTCTATCTTTGTTTTCACCTTCTTCTGAGTTCACCCATTTGCTGAAATGACTACTGTCTTGTCTGTGCTCATTTTTATTACATGTGCCTTCAGCTGAACATTTTAGGCAAAAATGATTTATCAAAGGCAACTAAGGACAACCATAAGGCGTTCTTTAGTTACTTCTGTAATATAAAAGGAAAGGCTCAGATTTGCACTGAACTGGTAGTTAATGATACCACATATACCGAGCCTGTGGACATTGCTAGCCTGTAAGCCAACAGGTTCTGTGAAAACGTCATTCCCCTTTCCCTGCCACACTTACCCCAAGACATCCCTACCACCTGTCCTCTACCCTGCATCTCCAAAGAGAAGGTTGTGAATGGTCTCTCTAAGGTCAAAAACACAGCATCCATGGGACCTGATAACATCCTAGGCTGCATCATACATGGGCTCAAACAAGAATTAGCAATGCCATTGGGTACTCTTTTCAATCATAGTCTAAGCACTGGCTTCATCCCAGTTGAATGGAAAAAGACCACCATTACCCCCTTTTACATAGCTGGTGCTTCCACTGACCCTGGGAACTATAGCCCTATTAGTCTGACTAGCCTAATCTGCAAAGCCATGGAGAAAATCATCATGGTCCTTATCAACAAAGACAATGGTAACCACCAAACACTTGACCCTACTCAACTTGGATTTGTCAAAGAGAGATCATGCCTATTAAACCTGATGGACTCCTTTGAGACAGTCACCAATGCCCTTGAAGAAAAATCTGTGCATACAGCCTACCAAGACTTAGTCAAGGCTTTTGACACTATCCCCCACTCAGGCATAATTGACAAGCTCACCCAGCTAGATATCAACCTGTATATCATTAGACGGGTTGCTAACTGACTCACTGATAGAACACATATAGTCAAAATAGGGGAATCTACCTCCAACAGCAGACCTGTAACTAGTGGTGTTCCACAGGGATAAGTCCTGGGACCTCTACTGTTTGGAATCTATTTCTCCTATGTGCAAGCTAAAACTAAAGGTCTATGGCTGACAACGTTTTCTGATGACTGCAAACTGGGAGTGGTCATAGAATCTCCAAACGATGTCAACATCCTACAAGAGGGTCTTAGACAAACAAACAACTGGTGCCAAAGTCATGGGCTTAAACCCAATGCAAAAAATGCATTATCATCCCTTTCAGTAAGAGTGATGCTCCTGCTAACTACCACATCAATAACATCACCCTAAGTACACACTCAGTGGTAAGAAACCAGGGCACACAGGTTGACAAGCAACCTTATCTTTGATCACCATGTCTCTGCAGTGGTAAGAAAGCACTCTATATTGCTCATCTCATAAATAAGGGCATTGCCTCCAGAAAAAAAAGAAGTTATAACCTACGTGTACTTTTCCCTCATTAGGCCAATAACTGAGTATAATGCCCCTTTTGTTATGTAGCTTTCCAAGCACCTGTAGCAACTGGAGAGACCACAAAGGTTCCTCACAAGAAAATTGAAGGTCTTCAGCATCTGTCATATGAGGATAATCTGAAATTACCGTCACTTTATTCTGTTTCATACAGACTACTCAAAGGCGATCTCTGCCTTCCATATAACGGAATCTCTGATCCTGCTTTTTTGGAAATGCTACTTATCCATAAGTCAAATGGTACATGGTTAACTTGTTCTAATGGCCTTAACCTGGTATGTGACATTAATAGAACCTGCTGGAGGGACAGATTTCTCTCCCAGAGGTAGCCACACCTTTGGACAGACTCCTGTTTCATGTCAAGCAGAGCACCTCATTGGTCCTCTTCAAACACAATCTTAATGATTGGATGGGTACTCGTAAATTCACCACAGGGGTTCCACCTATGTCCATCTTGGGCAGAGGTGATACACGCTGATTGTAAAAATAAGGGTAAAACTTGGCTGGGCTTGTAAGGGCCCTAGGGTCATTAGCCTAGTAACCTCCTATGATCCAATGATCTTATGAAGAACCTTTTCAGAGACTACTTTATACTGATGTAATCCACTGAAGATCATTTTTCAGAGGCTACTTATAATGATGTAATGCATCAGTAAACAAGAATGGGCCAGATCAGTGTCCTGATGTACTCGCATTTTCATTTAGAACCACTTATGAGTCTGACAACTCTTTGCACTTGTGTTAGTGGGTCCTTGTTCATAGTCTGTAGTAATTCCACCAATGTTTCAAGAGCTTCAAATAATTATAGCACTTCACAATTCAACTTTCTTGAGACCGTATCACATAATTTCTCAGGCTCTTTCCCTATCTCCAGTTTCTTCTCCACTATCTGTTTCACTGCAAATATCTGGCCAGTTGTACTGCATCTGATCTGTATCCAAACTGCTCATCTCCATTCTTACTTTCTCCTACATTGTATCTTGTTTAGCAATCACCATTTTTAGTACTTTTTTGCAATGTGAAAGTAGTCTGATATGCATGTACTGCATACAATTATGAATGTCCCATTTGCTCTTGGATATGTTGGCACTAGAATGTTTCTCTCCCCGCCATTTAGGATATGGTTGTCTCTATACCAGATGAGTACTCTCAGGAGTTGTATTTCCTCTAGCGGATCCATCGTGATCATATTTACCACGACTTCTTCTGTTCCTGCCACTTTCACTTCATTTACCCTAGTGCATTTCATATTTTTTCTAGGATAGGTTCTCCTTATTCTTTCTTGTAGGCTGTGTATGTAGTAGTACCGTTTATGTGGGGATTTCTTCCTTTAGAAGCTTCTTGAAATACTCTGATTATCTGCCCTCAATATTTTCTGAACTGGTGAGGAGATCATTGCTGGAGACCCGCATGAATGGTGTCTGTCAACAGTCTTCTTTGTCTTTCTGTCATTGCTTGGCAACTTGATAGATCTTCTTTGTACCATCTACTGAGCCACTTTCTAGAACCTGGTAGAGGTTCTCTGATGTTTTAGTGTTTGCCATTGTGACTGCTCTCTAAGCATTTTTGTTAACCAGCATGCATTTCTTCTTAGGTTGATCTGTCTGCTCTTTATTCCATTTCTTCTCTAACTTGTTATCCATCAATGGCTGGTCTGGAAGTTCCTAGAATTTAAATCTGTTGTTTTTCTACCAGGCTACCAATTGAAATGCTGTCATTTGAAATGATGAGTGCAGAAAAGCTGAACCCCCCCACAAAATCCAGAGAAGGGTGAAGCTTAGAAATCAAATCAAGACTGAGATTGCCATACTTCAGAGAAAACTAATATTCAAAGCTATGTCAGCTCAGACTAGATATATACAAGCCGAATCTTTCAGCCATTCGGTTTCTTTATTTCAGGACTCACTGTAGTGGATCCCAACATTTCAAATGGTTATCCTTCTATCAATATTGCTCTGTATAACAGACCAGCCCAGAGCCTGAGGTTATAAAGATTTCTAATAAATTATTTTTCATTTTCAATGTGCCTTGGCCTACTCCTTGTTTAATCATCACAGTATACTCTTATCATATTTTCTTCTGTGTGGTTGGTTACCCCACTGTACAGAAACATCAGCCCCCCCCCCCCCACACACACATTATAGGATCATAGGATCACAGATGTTTAGTAGGCTAATAGCCCTGAGTCTCTTACAAGCCTAGCCAAGAGTTTATCCCCAAAAAGAAACATCAGTCAGCACCTGTTGCCCATGGCAGTGAGGGACACAGGTAAAACCCCTGGGACAAATTTGTGGTTTCCCATCCACTCATCAAGGTTGCAGTTGAAGAGGGTCAGTGAGGTGCTCTGTTTGACGTGTATGGGAAGTCTATTCCAGAGGTGGGGCAGCCGCTGGGAGACAAACCTGTTTCTCCAGCAGGTTTTGTTAATGTTACATATTAAATTCAGGCCTTTTGAGTGGGTAGTATGTGAGGAGTTAGACTTACTGATATGGAGGATTTCTAGTAGGTCCCAGAGGTTGCCCCATCTCTGGAATAGACTTCCCATACACATCAAACAGAGCACCTTGCTGACCATCATCAAGTGCAACCTTGATGAATGGATGGGGAAACCACAAATTTGTCCCAGGGGTTCTACCTGTATCCCTCACTGACAGGGGTGACAGGTGCTGACTAAGGTTTCTTCTTAGGGATAAACTCTTAACTAGGCTTGTAAGGGCCCCAAGGGCCATTAGCCTAGTTACCTCCTATGATCCTATATCACATAAATCTAGTTTTTACAGCCTTCATCAGGTTATCCCTAGTAAAGTATGCAGCCTAATGTCTGCATTCCCTATGTAAAGGACACTGTTCACAACAGTTGATCCCTAAAGTGGTTTGAGCATATGATTCTTTCCTCAGTAGGTAACACCTAGACCCTGTGCTGTTGCCCTTGACAGTGTCTGACCTCTCATGTTCAACTGTGAAGTCTAAGATTGAGCCCAGTACCTTCCACCCTTAAGGCGAAACACGCAGAAATCAAAAATTAAATCCATTACTGAATAATAATATGATAATGCAGCAGTACTTACTAAAACTGAGGAAAAACATACTGCCGCAGTAACTGTAGGTGAGATAATAATGAAATTCAAGGAGAGAGATGGTGAATCATGGGAAAAGAGCGTCTCCTGTAAAATACGTGACAGATTATGGCTTGGAATGTCTACACTTTGAGGTTTGAAAAGACAGAATGGATGTGTGATGTACCAACACAAGAGAACTGAAAACTAAAAATGACTAAAAAGTTGTAAGAGGTATTGAGGTATTTATTCAAACTAGTAAATAAGCTCTTTATGTGAACAGTCATGGATTGTCAGATCAAGAGGCATGTCTACAGGTAAGTGTGCCGAAAGTCACATTTCTAAGTGTAAGCAGCTAGTACAATAGATTTGAGAGGCTTGCTTAGTCCAGGAGGTGTTCTTTGTACCTGGTTTCTGAAGAAATTTTGTATGCTTTAGAATGAAAGCACTTAAACTTCATTAAAATACAACTTGTTTTCATTCTGTGCAGCGTTTTTTGTTTTTTACTTTTTGCCTATGTAATTTTTGTGCAATTCAGTGTTACATATAACATTGCTTTTCTCACGTAATTCAGCGTTATGTTTTCATTTCATTCATTGCTGTTTTCATACCGCTAGGCTAAGGTTGAATTTGGTCCTGAAAGACCATTCCTCTGTCCTAGTCACCACACATAAATAAATAAATAAATACAATTCAAAGAAAAAGTGATTATTAAAAAAGTCTGTATCTTTCCTCTAGATGCTGCAACATCTGAGTCTGTAAAAAATCTTTGAAGCCAAACACATCATTCCTATCTGTAGCAGACAAACCATGAAACAGTATATTAAATAATCACAAACAAGATGGAACAGAGCTGTTGAATGGAACCCTCACAGCACAGCTCTTTAAACAACAGTATCAAAAGAGCTATATAATGCAAGAGGCTTCATGTAGGCATATCTCTATCTAAATTGTGACAAATGGGATCTGTTAATTTGACAATAAAGCAATGGCCATAGAGTAATCTTATGTGAAGCCTTTGTATTGGTGAGACACTATTTGTTGAGGCAGAGACAAAATTAAAATTATCATATAATATGACAATAATGAAAACTCATCTTTCAAAGCCAATCATCATACCACAGTCATGTATGACTCAACGCTCTGTTACTATAATCGGGATCCTACAGACTGGTAAGAGGTCACCTGTGTCTGGCATGCAAGGCATCCACTGACACAATATTGATGGATTTACTGCACATCAACAAGTCAAATGGCATCAGAAATACTCAGTTTAGGGATATAAGCCTCTTCTGAAATATCAACAGAACAGTTTGGAGGGACAGGTATATTTAACAGAGGATACCACTGCTGTGTAACAGACTCACCATCCACATAAAATGAAGTTCATCCCTGTTCATATTCAAGTGCAACTCAGATCTATGGATGGGAAATAGTAATTTTACCCCCAGACTTACCCTGCACTGCTAATGGACAGATACAGCTCTTAAATGCTTTATCCCATGCATGGGTCCCCACAAATTATCTATGCTATGATCCCACTTGTTCTCATTAGGGATAATATGTAATTATCAACAGTGGAATGGCAAAAGCCAGTCTCTATCCAATGGGATAAGTTAATCTGAGCAAAGAAAAAAGGGAAATTGACTAGGTTTAAAATTACCTACAAGGGCAGCTAGCCTAGTACTTAACCTTTGAACTTATGAACCTATGTAGGGCATTCAGTTTTACTGAAAAGTCCAAAGCCTCTTTATGTAGTAGTCAGCTAAGAAATATATTACTTTTCTAGATGTTCCTACTTTGAACAAAATGAAATAGAATGCATTATACATTAATCATTTATTCTTATTGAGACCTTACTCACATAAGACCTTGATTATTCAGCAAACAGACAAAAGACATTCAATGCTTCCCCCGTTTTAGCTAACATCAAACTGCTTCTGTATTTAACTAATGAATTAAAAATAAGAGTCTGAATTATTCAACTCACCCAAGGCCACATCTTGTCAATCCTTTGTTGTTTTCACTCAAAGTTGCAGCTGAATACAGTTGAATGTAACATCAAATAAAACATTCAGCTCAGTTTTCTTATAATCAACTTTATTTTTCAAGAGAAAAACATGCCTTTCATAGGGCTGGGGGGAAACAACACACGGAACACACTGATAATTTGAAACATCTAATTTTACTAAGCATGCTGTAGTTTTTCTATGCTAAAAATGACTTATACTTGCTTTTCCTATGCCAAGTTGTAGCATTTTACACACACACACACACACACACACACACACACACACACACACACACACACACACACACACTTGTATATATGCACACACACATACATAACACAACTTGTCAAACCTCCAATTTCTGGAAAAAAAAAATAAATTTAATAAACATCTTTTTTTGCAGGAGGGAGACAAGCTCCACTGTACCATCCGTACTGGGGGGCTGAACCCCCACTACCCTCTGCTACTTATATATACCAGCTCCACGTTTGTGCAACAGTGAGGAAACAGCAAATTCCCTAATCCAGATTGTTCTGTGATATTGACAATTAAAAATGCCAGTACTGTTCAATCGCCTGAGTTTCAATCAGCAGTACCATCTTTTTTTCAATGTTTGCTAAAATGATTCAGCAACAAAACCACGTTCTGTATCCATCTCTCTCTCTCTCTCTCTCTCTATATATATATATATATATATATATATATATATTTATGCACACATATATCTATCTATATGTCTGTATATATATATATATATATATATATATATATATATATATATATACGCACAAGTACACACAAGCACGCATCTATCTATATGTATGTATATATGTGCGCACATGCGTGTGCATGTGTGTATGTGTATCTTTATATCTATAGAGAGATAGATAGATAGATAGATAGATAGATAGATAGATAGATAGATAGATGGACGGACGGACAGACAGACAGACAGACAGACAGATAGATAGACAGATAGATAGATAGATAGATAGATAGATAGATAGATAGATAGACAGACAGACAGACAGATAGATAGATAGATAGATAGATAGATAGATAGATAGATAGATAGATAGATAGATAGATAGATAGATAGATAGATAGATAGATAGATAGATAGATAGATAGATAGATAGATAGATAGATAGATAGATAGATAGATAGATATTTAAGCAATAATTTATGACTCTGCATGGGCATATCAAGATTTACCCACAGTTGGTGTGGTTTGATAATGGGGGTGACGCCTGAGTGATCAAACAAAGCAAACCATGGGTAAATCCTATTATAGCCACAGACAGGAGTGGATTATTGCTTTTATACAATGACATTATCTAAGAAAGAAAGACAGAAATTGCTTACATTTCTTAAATAATGTCTTTGTATAACAGCACTTTGTTCTTATCCTTTATTCCTTCTTTACTTCTATACTGCGCATGTGTATGAGACTTGCGGAAAGTAAATAATGAGGGAAGAAATAGCCAGGGAATTGTTATGGCTAGGCTTGTATAGGCCCTAGGGCTGATAGCCTAGTACCAACCTATGAACCTATGAACCTATGAACCTATGCTTGCACAGTATATCAGGACAGTGCAGGCGAAGCAACTGACAAAAGGCAATCTCCATTGCTGTTTTTTTTTTTCATGGATAAAAAGTCAAGATTTTACAAAGAACAGTGGAGAAATACAAGATAAAATTGTATGTTTCTGTTTCTTTAGTTTTGCAGGATATATCTGATTTTTTCTTGTATTTAGCTGTCCCCCAGCATATACTAATAGAAACAATGGTGCTCAATGGTACTTCAGAGGCTGAACTTTTTTGTATTGGTATATACTCACTTTATAGTGGGCATGCTGGTTTGGCCGTCCAGCCAGCATACTCATTTTTGAATAGTAATAAGCAATGAGCAATGTATAAACACACACACACATATATATATATATATATATATATATATATATATATATATATATATATATATATGCATATCAATCGATAGAGGTCGACAGATATAATATAGGCACACACTGATAGTACTATAATTAAGAACAGCAATAAATATGCAACTGTTTGTGTCCAAATTCTTGATTATATGTGTGTGTACATAAACCTACATTAAAATATCAAACCCACAAATTTTCAAATATAAAAAGATTGATCCCAAAAGATCAACATACAAAATATTGAAAAATAAAACAAAAATGTTTAAACATATTTTTTGCAGGGGTAAGGTCTCCCTGCACTTCCCCCCAATATATCCCATGCTACATATATATGTACTCCATATCCCATGCTAATTATATTTATCAGTGCACCTAGGAAAAGGTAAAATTCTACTCTACGGTCTTCCATGATCTCAGACAAACAGCTAATGACATTTAAAACATTTTATAAATGCTGTTATTAATACATTGAAATTACATTCCATGAAACAAACAAAACAACAAAATATAACAGTACTTAGAGTGCCCTCAGTGACCCCATCTCCCCATTATGTGTACATAAATAAAATATCATAATCAGTAGATAAAAATAAACATAAATGGACAGAGAATGAAACAACCAAGATTGTATAACATCAGGAGTATCAGAAGAAATTAGCAGAACTATTAGAATCCATTGCTAAAACTGTAAAAAATGTATCACATAACATTATCAACCCCTCTTAATTACCAGTAAAGGAAAATACACATAATATTCTTCAGATTCACTACAATCAACTTGTCTAAAACTTCTACTCTTAAATTTAGATAACTATGTAGCTAAATTATACTTCCAGTACAAAAGGGAGCCACTGTATATGGTAACAAGATTCACATTACAGTTGATAATATTCAGATTCTGTAACCAAAACAAACAATGGGTGAAATCTGATAACCGTGGCCTAAGAGTTGTTCCTGAGGCTAAAATAGTTTCTTTCTATATACCTTTATGCCAAATCAGATGACTACTCCCTGCATCTCTGGCAGATATCCTCAGTTACTCAATTTCACTTGCATAATTGTTTGGGAGTCAAATACCATCTATATATAATTTTCCAGGTGAAAAGTAAAAATCATCAGCAGTCAAGAATCTGATGTTTGCACCATTTTTTTTTTCTATTGGAGCTCTGATAAATTGCGGTTATGAACCTGTTCCCATCTTACCTTAAGATCACCAAGGGTGCCCCTCTTCTCTACTATGAACAACTGGTACATTTTTTTACTGAAGAATTCTTAAGAATATTGAGTCAACTCTGTCTTGAAATCACTACCTGAATTGTCTGACCATACCGTAAGAATCATAGATCTGACCTTGAAATACTGCCATCATTTATATTCTGTAATACCCAAGTTCTTCTTTTTGTATAAAGCAAAGGCCTATCTGCTACTGGAAGTTTAAAACCCTAAAACAGCATATATTCACCCTAACCCAGTTCTTCCAAAAAATGAGCCAAGTACCTGTCACATAGCTACTTATCCCCCATATTCTTTTACCAAAAGAGATACTTTCTGGAGCCAGCACGTGACTCAAGCACCTCATTTCAAACGAGTCTTAAATTAATCCTGGATCCCAAACCTTGGATTCACTTGAAGCCATCTGACTAACAGAATTCCTCAATATATTTCAACCCTCATTATCATGCCAAATGGACTTAGCAGAACTTTTCACTCTACAATACTGCCCCAAAACTGAGGCTATCAAATACCCTGAAAGGCCAGAGATACCACCCTTCCCCCCGACTTCAATGTAAACGACTTCTTTCTACTAACTCCTTGTTTTTTGGAGTCCCAAAGAAAATCCACAAATAGTATTTGAAAATTTTCTGCATACATGGTATAGCTCATCTGAGGCAAATGTTGCACCAAGAAGAGGAATTTACTGATTAAACAACATTTTAATCAAAGTAATTTTGCATAGAAAAGGTAACCCGAATGCTTTCCATTTATCACTAACCTCTCTAAGTACCTGTAGGGATGGCTTATAAGGTATCAAAATCTCCATAAATTTAAACTCTTGTATGACTTCTGTAGAAAATTGAGATCAATTGATGTGTTTGGGGAAAATAACAGAGTTATACATATTATGCTTCAAGACTGAACCTCCTGAGAACAACTGCATTACCTTTAACACTGTATTCCAGACTCTAGGTGGACAGAATAGCCCGACAACTGAATTATCTACAAACCACATGGACATATAAAGGCCCACACCAGGAATGGATATACCCATATGCCCCATTTTATTCTCGAGTATCCAAATCAGTGGTTCCAACACCAGCACAAAAAGAAGAGGTGAATGGAGGATAATGGTTAGCCTTGTGTCATGTCCTCTATGATTGTAATGGTCTCAGAAAGTTGTCCATTTCACAGAAACCTGACCATGGAAACATTTTATAAAATCTTGCATCTAATAACAAAAGTTTCCATGATGTTAAAAGCCCTCATAACTTGCCATAAGTAATGACACCAATGCTCTTTGAAAATCTAAACAAAGAGCTGCTATGTCTGTCTGTTCAGTTAAAGCAAAATTTGGATATTCAGCCAAATTCTGACCAGGTTCAGACCCCCCACCTCTATCCCTGACATATCCCTGTTGTGAGGTAGAGATGGCCCTTTTAATTATGCTCTCTAATCTTTTGGCTAGAATTTTTGCATAAATCATAACCTTGAGATTCAAAATAGAAATATATCTGTAACTGCCAAATTCATCTTTATTAATCCTCTTCTTGTGCAAAAATACAACTTCAGCTGTCAAAAGAGTTAAAGTGAAGCCCCCTTTCTTGTTCAGCTGCCTTAAAGTGTACATATAATCAATCAACAATTTCTTCTGTACACACCTTGTAGAATTTTGCTGTATCCTTGTCCAGCCAGGGCACTCTGCCTCCTTTCTAACTTTGAATGGCCAACCTTACTTCCCCTTTTGATATTTCTTTCCAAAGACAGCAGACTCTTCCTGTGTTACCTTCCTCAACTCTATAGTCTTCAAATATTTCCTAATAACGTCTTCTTCTTTGTATTACTATCCACAGTACTCTATCTCATACTATTGGCTAGCACCTTACTGATGAGCCCAGGATCAATAGTAATTTCCCCTGTCTCTGTATTAAAGGCATCTATAAAAAGTCCTAGCACCCCCTCCATTAGCCTTTTGCCAAGAACTTTGGTCAGTTAATTCCTTTGTCCCAATAAAATTGGGAGTGTTTTTTATATTAAGCATGTATTTCATAAAGGTCTGTCTGTCTGATCTTTTGTTTACATTACTTTATACATATAAAAGTGTCAGCTAAGTACATTATATTCACTTATATTCTCTCTCTTTACTCTTAGGTAACTCTTTTAAAACTCAGGATTCCATTTTCTTTCTTCTTTATATACATTTGCTTAGCTAAGCAGCTTTGATTTCAAAGCATGTTAATTGAAACTCCACTCCCTTCCCACAGTATCCAGAAGGCTATAGACCATTTCTTCAACTGCTTAGTGTTACTACCCTTGTTCAGTATAAGTGGACCCATTTTCCATTCCTTTACCCTCAGACACTCACCATTATCCTGTAAAAGTAGGCTGACTGTACTATGATCAAACAGAACTGTAGGCTGGTGCTCCACCTGGGTCTATATTAGAACATCAAAGTTTCATGACTTTGAATGTTCTAATATCGACCCCTATTCAGCGAATGCTAACATCGAACATGCAGAACAGCAAATTTTTTCCTAGGGAAAAATTTGCTGTTCCGAAACACATACACACAACACAAACACACCAAACACTGCACTATGATCAAACAGAACTGTAGGTTGGTGCTCCACCTGGGTCTATATTAGAACATTGAAGTTTCATGACTTTGAATGTTCTAATATTGACCCCTATTCAGCGAATGCTGACAACATCGAACACGCAGAACAGCGAATTTTTTCCTAGGGAAAAACATACACACAACACAAACACACCAAAGAGCAATCCACACACATACACCTAAAATCTTACAGCTAACCCTACACTAAACTTTACAAACACCACTAACTATCCACTTACCTTAACCCAAACCCTAACCCTATCGCACACTCACCTCACCCACACCTTAACCCTAACTCACCTACCCCGCCCTAACCCTCACGTCCACACAATCGCACACATACCTAACCAGCGCCCTAACCCTAACTCACCTAACCCGTGCCCAATTGCACACTTACCTGACCCACCACAGCACTAAAAATAACAAAGCAACAGAAATGGACAACCAAATTCTTTCCCTAGGAAACAATTTGGTTTTCTGTCATTTTGCTATTTTCAGCATTCGCTGAATAGGGGTCGATGTTAGAACATTCCAAGTTGTGAAACTTCGATGTTCTAATATAGACCCGCTCCACCTTCACAACATTTTCAATCAGAGATTAGCCAAAAGCAGCCAAAAGTCCAACCTACTAACACATTGTCGACTGTTGGCTAAAATCATTTAATCCAAATATTCAGGGTAAGACATTCTCCAGATATCCCATAAACCCAATGTCTTCATGCCATTACAGAGCTCTTTATTACACTGAAGTTAACAAATCATCCCACATGGCAATTTAATCCATCACTGGATTCAAAACCACATTGGCTACATATCTGTTCTGCAGTCCTCAGGTATGCTATTTTGAGGTACTGCCATTCTTCTTCATCTCCACCTGTTCCCTCTTCCTCCTGAGGTGCTAGAAATCTGAGTATTTCCTTGAACTCTTTTGCCTTCTCTCTCTATAGTCAGCTTCCACATCTTCAGTCTGTCTCTGTTGACCTTAGAGCCTTCTTTGACCACTGCTTGCAGCTGATTGTGGCAATCAGTGGTTTATTCTTTGGCCTGACTGTTTCACTGAGGATGATGCTAGCGTTACTGATTCTGCTGCCTCAGTGCCCTTTCTTTACTAGGAAGATGTCTACCTGAATTGCATTCTGGCCATTCTTGTAAGTGATCTTGTGACTGTGTCCCTTTCTGAACCATCTGGTGACTACCATCAAGCCATTTTCCACACAGAAGTCTAGAATGGCCTTTCTTTTTTTATTCCAGTTGCACCACTTATTTAGATCAATATAAACTTATATCCTGTTTTGTCTAACCTGATATGAGAATTCAGGTCTTTCACCCAATACCAACTCATGTTCTACTATTTTTTCCAACTAGGTCCTGCACCTGCTGTCTAAATGCACTCTTTTCTTTGCTATCATAACCCTACAATGAGGCATGGGCTAAGATTATGAATACTGCCCTATACATTTAAATGGTAGTTCTATAATGGACAAAGGAATCAAATGATTCTGAGTGACACGCTGCCTTCTGGCTCTCAGGGGACCCAGCACAGAAGTTCTCAACTTCTTTCATTTTTTCTGGGCAGTAATTCTTGTTTGGGTGCATGCTTTGATGTTGTCCATTCCTAAGTGCCCTTCTAGCACTCAAATGTGTGTTACTTCATTAGGTTTCTCAAAGGTCTGAGCACTAATATTTGATGTACCACATCCTCTTGTTTAGGGTGAAGGAACACTGCCAGCACACTTTCATTTTCTTTTCCATGTTTTCTTTCTTCAAAGGGTATTGCAGAACAACATTTATCAGCAATATTACATCTTTCCTTACTTGCAGATACCTTTTGCCTACAGTCTTCCTTTACCTGAATTTTCTGTATTACGAAATTGGTTTAGAAGTTTGCACAGTCACTGTTTCTTCATCTACACTAGTGAAGCCTTATTATTAGCATGTGTTTCCTTCTCATCACTTGTGCTGCTTATAAATTTCCATTTTGGAAAATGTCTGTTTTTGCTTGCCAGACAATTTAGAATTCTGCTCAGGATGTGCAGTTACCATACTTCCTAACTGCATTGCTTTGAAATATACTCCTTCTCTTTACTTCTTCTAGTCACTTCTGCTCCTTGCTGTGCAACACTTCTAGGCTGCAATGTGTTACTTTGCAATTCCCTTCCTTCTAATGTCTCTGTTCCTGCAGGTTGCTTTGCATAGTTATATACTGATGTAGCTCTTTAAATGGTGCAGGTTCTTCTTTCCATAACCTAAGCCATATTTAATTTCTTGATCTTTGTTGGACTCATATGCTCTCACAAATGTGTCACATAATATCATTTCTAACATGCTTTTCACTGCTTTTATTTTCCATGGGAATTATAGTATTACCACTACATGTAAAAATTTTTGTTATGTGGCTCCTTCTCCCACATTTAAAACTAAGTATGTCTACAACTGATGCTTTCTGTTGGTCACTAAAATTGGTACATTCTTTACAATAACTTTAGACTGTTCAGTTTTTACAATAGTTTACACACTAGCTTGGGTTTACAGTTCATTCTTTACTTTTCATAGTCATGTTAATCCTTTCCCTCCATGTCCATGAGGGCTTTTAAAGAATGCCCAGCAAGCTTGAGTTGAGAGGATTCTAGTCAAGTCACTCCAGTCCCAATCCATGTATGGGGAATACCACTGGAAAGTTATAAGGTTTACCTGATGGTCTTTATCCCTGTTCATTTTAATGATGCAGTAAAAAGGGGAAAAAAATAAGAATTATGTAATAAAAAGTGCAACAAACTGCCCAGTCTACCCACCAATGTGGCACACAAATGCAACAAAAGCAAGGATTGTCAAAAATGTGTACTTTTTAAATTTCATAATTAAACAAAATGCTATGATATACACTCTTTCTTACACAACCAAGTGCAGCAAAATGTCCCATAGACCCCACAAGCGGTAACAGTTTCTTCCAGATGAGTCCAATAATTCCTTTTTGCATTACCACAATGTAGAAATCAAAGTCGATAGCATGCAAATGCTTTCCTGTAAATTATCTCTCAGTTGGATTCCCCCACAAGAAATTGTCCAGGTCTTCTTACAATAATCTACAGTGATTTTTCCTTACCACAGCATATCACCCAGAAATTATGTTCCAAGGCACTGTTCCCTCATGGTGAGAGGCATCCTCTCTAATTTGGTAGCCCTCTTTCTTATACAACATTTAATTATATCTGCTAGCTGAATCATGTAGGAATCATCTCTGCCTAATAAAAAGTATATGTCTTTGTAAAACAATAGTTCCATTTGCAATTATTTATGTTATTTTCTGAAGCTAGAATTTTATTTAAAACTATTTCTATAATTTTATATACCATTCTGACAAGAATCAACACACTATATTACTGTGCACGCACATGCTCTCTTTGTCTTTATAGCTTTTTATGCGATCTTCACAATTATACAGGTCTGAAGATGTGGAATTGTATCTAAGGTGTGATAATCCAGCAGTAACTATAATACCACACTAGTGACTCTACTCTGCTTATGATCTTTGTTTTTTTTTTCACATGGGATAAAGTTAAGCTTGCACATCCCTCTAAAATATTTGTTGTAGGTACAGGTATGTTAATATCATTCGTAATTGTGCAATCCCACTGAAGACACACACTTCATCACGTGTGATGCTGTTAGCTACATTCAACAGCTGAAATCAGTGACATTGATTGGAAGTCATGGGGATATAGTTATGTTTGTCTCTTTAATGAGAGCTTTACAGGTTTTATTTAATTAGCTGATATAAACTTTAAACAATATTTCAACTACACATGCATGCAAGCAATTATTTTTCATCAACCCTCTTTACTGATTCTTTATACCGCAGTTATAATTACATTGCAGTAAGAAAAACCTCACCTAAATTGAATTGGTCATACTGACTTCATGTCAGTTCAGTGACATTGTGTTGAAGTGAGGGAAGTTACCTTTTTGCATAACAAAAGTGAAATTCTACCAGTAATCATAGCTGCCTGTTATTCTGTTGATCTCTCCTCTAGATTTTCTCTGTTTACATCTGTTCCAGATCCTACACAGAGTATTCGATTCATCTCCACGTTTCATCTCCCCTATGCTCCTAATGTTCTATTATCATCCATTCCTCAGTTTCTCACAGTAGTAATGCACCACACATCTCATGCAGAAATAAACACCAGCAAATGTATAGATGCACCAACACAGTTGTCTTGACATACACAAATGTATATGTGTTCAGATACATAACACATTTTTAGACAAGGTTTCCTCTCTTATCTAGTAATGATTCATGCTTCTCCTTTACCATCGTCTTCATCTCACTGCTATAGTTGCTTGAACTTACACTGTGTTTTTTTGTTGACCCTCTTTCTCCCCACGAATCCTTCCTGGCCACCTATTCTGCAACCTGTGTCCCATTATGAATTAAATTAGTGCTGGAACATTCATATCAATGCCCATTTGTTAACCAGATAGGCCCACAGGAAACACAGTCTCTTTTCAGGGGTGACCTGAAAACAATGTCTGATTAAGTGGCTTGCTCAAGGTCGCAAGCTAGACAAATGAAGTTTAAGGGAATCAAACTCTCTATCACAAGAACTACAGCTTGTAACCTTAACTCATTGTGCCAAGCGTCATTTTACACTGCAAAGTTTTTCTTTTTCTTATTTGAAAGAACCGGTATACTCATAACTCGACACCATATGATCAAGTTTCTGAAAACTCTAATTGAAAAAAAAAACATAAAAATCTACATTTTTTATGTTTCTGTAGGGGGGCAAGCCCCCATGTACCCTCTGTAAATTACTTTTTAGCTTTTTTGGCATTCTTCTCTCATAGACTACTCCTGAGACTCTATGCCAGTTGGCTGCAGCCCCTCTGATTCTAGCTTTGACCTCTTCATTTAGACTTCCCTTTTCCTCAACCATCCCTCCCAGGTACTTGAAGCTATTTTCCTGTTCCACTCTCTTCCCTTCTATGTCACTTCTCAGCTTCTTCTAATTTCCCCAGTTTGCTGCCATCACCACTGTCTTATCTGTGCTAAGTTTCATCCCATGTGCCTTCAGTTTTACATTCCATTCCCCTATCCTTTGCTGAAGTTCTTGCTCAGAGTCTGCCTGTAATGTCACATCATCTGTATACAGCAACTTTGTTGATCTGTCCCCTCCAACCTGTTTGCTAATGTAGTCCATCACCAGTGTAAACAGCAGTGGGCTCAAAGTTGAACTTTGGTGTGCGCCTACTCCCAGTAGGAACCGTTCTAGGAGACTGAACATTGTTTGTACTTGAGTCTTTGGATCCTTGTACATACCTTGCACTAATTCTACCAATGTTTCTGTGACTTTGGACCACCACAGTACTGCCCAAATCAACTCTCTTGGGACTTTCATATGCTTTCTCCAAGTTGGACAGTTTACTCATCTCTAGTCTCTACTCAACTATCTGTCTCACTGCAAACATCGGGTTGGTTGTGCTGCATTCTTATCTGAATCTGAACTACTCATCTCCCATCTAAGTTTCTACTACTCTGTGTATCCATTTATCAATCAGCCTCTCTAGAACTTCCATGCAATGTGACAGGAGTTTGATTCCTCTGTACTGCTGACAGTTGTGGATATCTCCTTTGTTACTGTGCATTGGCATGAGTATGCTTATTCTCCAGTCAAATGGGATACACCGTTCTTTTCACACTGCTATGAGTACCCTCAGGACCCATTTGTCCCCTATCTCATCCAGCATCTTTATCATGTCTGCTGTGACCTCATTTGACCCTGCTGCTTTCCCTGACTTCATTTTCTTTAGCGATATCTATACTACTTCTAGGGTGGGCGCTTCTTCATCTCTCATCATAGGCTATTTTTCTGTCAGTACCGCTTCTGTGGACTTTTCTTCATTCAGAAGTTGCTGGAAATACTCCTTCCATCTGCCGTTGATGTCCTGTGGACTGGTGGGCAGCTTGTTGTTGGTATCCCTTATGATACTATCTTCTTTATCTTTCTGTCTTCTCCTTGCAAACTGATATAGTTTCTTTGTGCAATCTGCAGAGTCACTTTCCAGAAGCTGGTAGAGTGCCCTTGATGCCCTGATCTTTGCTATTGCAACTCCTTTCTTAGCTTCTTTGTTAGCCAAGCAGTATTCCTTCCTAGCCTGGTCAATCTTTTCTATATGCCACTTTTTCCTACACTCCTTTTGACTTACTGGACTTCCGCATTCCACCACCAGTTTCCTTATGTACCTTATTTCCATACATGGTTCAGCCACATATTTGTTCTGTAGTCCTCATACATGCTGTTTTGAGGCTCAGCTATTCTTCTTCAACTCCATCTATTTCCTTCTTTTCTTGAGGTGCTAGATCCCTGAGTAATTCCTTCAGCTGTTATACTTTCTCTCCAGTCAAGTTCCAGTTCATCAGCCTGGTATCTATTGAAGCCTTCTCTAACCACTGCTTATAGCTGATTGTGACAACCAGTGGTTTATGCTGACTTTTCAATAGCTGATTCTACTCCAGTGCTTTTTCCTTACTAGGAGGAAGTATACCTGAGTTGCATGCTGGCCACTCTTGCATGTGATCTTGTAACCATCTGTCTCTTTCTGACCCATGTGTTGGCTACTATCAAATTTTGCCAGACAGAAGTCTAGAATGGCCTCACCTTCTTTATAACTGTTGCTCCAACCATGTGAACCCCCGTAGTCCTTATATCCTATTCTATCTGTCCCATTATGTGCACTGAAGTTACCCATTATCAAAACCAATTCATGTTGCCCTGCTTTATCGAGTAGATCCTGCAGCTGCTGTCTGAATGCACACTTTTCCTCTCTTTTTCTCACTATCACAACCCTGGGGCATAGGGTGAGATTATGAATACTGCACTATCTTTACACTGGAGTCTGTCACTAATTCTGATACTATCCCTCACTGCCTTCTGAAGGCTCTGTCTCACCACACACCCTCAGTGCCTTCTGAAGGCTCTGTCTCACCACACACCCTCAGTGCCTTCTGAAGGCTCTGTCTCACCACACACCCTCAGTGCCTTCTGAAGGCTCTGTCTCACCACACACCCTCAGTGCCTTCTGAAGGCTCTGTCTCACCACACACCCTCACTGCCTTCTGAAGGCTCTGTCTCACCACACACCCTCACTGCCTTCTGAAGGCTCTGTCTCACCACACACCCTCACTGCCTTCTGAAGGCTCTGTCTCACCACACACTCTCACTGCCTTCTGAAGGCTCTGTCTCACCACACACCCTCAGTGCCTTCTGAAGGCTCTGTCTCACCACACACCCTCACTGCCTTCTGAAGGCTCTGTCTCACCACACACCCTCACTGCCTTCTGAAGGCTCTGTCTCACCACACACCCTCACTGCCTTCTGAAGGCTCTGTCTCACCACACACCCTCAGTGCCTTCTGAAGGCTCTGTCTCACCGCACACCCTCACTGCCTTCTGAAGGCTCTGTCTCACCACACACCCTCAGTGCCTTCTGAAGGCTCTGTCTCACCACACACCCTCAGTGCCTTCTGAAGGCTCTGTCTCACCACACACCCTCAGTGCCTTCTGAAGGCTCTGTCTCACCACACACCCTCAGTGCCTTCTGAAGGCTCTGTCTCACCACACACCATTTCTAACAAGTCCTCCTCGTGAGTAGTGGACTCTAGATCCCAAGCCACGTAACTTCTCCTCACTGCCGTTCCACACATAGGATGTCCAGCCTCCTCCATATCATCCACTTCCAAGCTACATCCTATCAGTCAGCCTACATTAAGTATAGCAATTCTCAGGTGATGTTTGGCAGGTTTCAATTAACAGCACTATCCCAGGTAACCTAGGCTGGGAAGCTATACACTGGCTGACCATGCTCCCCAACGCCAGGGACTCATGGTAATGGTGAGACCATACATCCCTGGTGTAGGTCAGAGTAGGCTGGGTCCTCAATGCACCTATCACTGGTAACTACCAATGTGCATTTTCTTTACCATATTTTACATCATTGAGTAGCTAGCCCTGCCACGGCACACAGTCTGCAGTCTGTGTTCTCCTATCTTGAAGATATTGCACACCGCAGTAGATGTCCAACTCTTCCCCCTATAGGGGACCTTGTAGAGTCTCCTCTGCTGCCCACAGTTCCATTCATTGATGAGTTTGAGATGGAAACACTCAACATGTTCTCCAGAGGTGGGAAGAAGACCACAATGGCACAAGCAGAACATGCAAACTTCAAACAGGGATTGGCCGGAGGTCAGGATTGAACCTTGTACCTTGTGCATGGGAGGTGAATACCTTAACCATTATGCCCACTGTTCTCTATAATATAAATATACAGATATATATAAATATAGACACACACACACACACACACACACACACACACACACACACACACACACACACACACACACACACACACACAAACACACATATACACACAGTCCCAAAATATTGGTTTGATTACTTCATTTCAGAAACAAACAAATAAAAAATGTTTAGCAAATTAGCAATTCTGCAAAAGTTTCTCTTGGATGGGCATAAAATGATTCATTATGAAACATTTAGCCCCAAATGTGAGAAACTACCAAAAAATCAAAGTTTGCATTTGCAACTAAGATTACATCTTTTGACTTAATGTAGCCAAAGATATGAATATTCTGTATATTCCTGTTACAATGTGATGCTGTAGCATAATTTAGTCATGACATAATGATATATCTATAGATAGTCAGATAGATAGATAGATAGATAGATAGATAGATAGATAGATAGATAGATAGATAGATAGATAAATGTGTGTGGGACCCAGGGGCTTTTGTTCTCAAACAACTGTGTATTTTGTGTATCTTAAACTCTTGGCAGTCCAAGGTTATATATATATAGATAAGTAGATAGATACATAGATAGATAGACAGATAGAGAGTGAAAGAAAGATAGAAGATAAAATATGAATAACACTAGTAACTGCAAACAATTAATGAAATGCTGCCAAATGATGATCGTATAATGCAAGTCTAATTTTATAGTTGTGGAAAACTGTCAAACTACAAATCAGAAAGATTTGGACACTGAACAGAGCAACAAAACAGTCAGGGCATTAAAAATGCAAGAAAGGAATGCAAGAAATGCTTAAATTCTTAAACCAACAGTATTTTTTTTTAGTTTCAGATCAAAATTCTGTTCAGTGTTTTACAAATACCTAGAGGCTTTCGTTCTGAAACACCAACTGTGTGTCCGGCTTTTTAAATACCTCATCTTTACAATCTTGGCAGTCCAAGGTTAGTTGGACAGGAATCCCATGGTGCCTGTGGGATTCCATAATTACACCAAAGACAGATGAAGAAGGCGCATGTTGTTTTTTTCCTTAGCATGATTTATGTATTACATTCTCCTTCCTCGAAAGGTATCAGGTGACTCAGTTGCTGACGCAGATGGCAGGCATGAATTAAGCAACAGAAGCTTGTAGCATTGTAATGATGGGACAGATGTAGAAAGAGAAAGGAGAAAGGACAAGCATGTGGGGGATGGGAGGATAAAACCAAGATCATAGCAGTAAGACAAAACTATTTGCCAGAGTAAAATTGTACTGTTTACCTATGCTAAAGTGATAGTGAGATAATGCTTTATATATTAAACGGCAAAATTGTAAACAAGCTCTGTAGACCCTACACACCAGAAAAATGCAGTTAACAATGGAATCCACTGGAAGTAGCAAACACTATCATAACAGATTAATGATGAAATGAAGTCCTTAAAACAAAGAAGATGCTATTTGTCAATATGTATGTCAAACTGCTATCATTAAAATGATACCAAAGGCCTTCAAAAATCAAAGCAGATGACAGTAAAATGAGAAATTTCTCATTTTGCTGTCCCTCTGCTTTGACTTTAAAATGAATACTTTCTTATTTTGCAAGATAGTGTATCTCAGGTTTGTACATTTTAAGCAACTACTGACAAGGAATTTATATAATGGTTTAGTTCAGTGATTTAGTTATTTAGTTGTTTAATAATAATAAAAAAGGTCTACTGTTATGCAGCACATCAGTATACACGGGCTTAAGGACAAAAATCACATTGATATGCCTGAATCGTACCAGCAAGCAGGAATGTTATGCTGTATAAAATTCAGAGGAGCTGTTTAGTAGTGTGTCCAACAGATACTTGATGACATTCATGTTTCTCAAGTAGGAACATTTCCTTCTGGAGATTCTAATGGCATAATCCATGCCTCAGATATGGGATACAGCATATAGCATGAGTACTGCTAGTCAAAAACTGCACAAGCACTGCTAAGCAATGACCACTTAAATCTTGCATGAGACGAGATTAAAAGCATAGTATGAACACTGCTACCGAAAACTGCAGAAGTTGTGCATCAGATAAGGTGAGACAACATATCATGTGCAATGTTAACAAATAATTGCCTAATTAATTCATTAAAAAAGGCAGACAGTACAGTACAAATACTACTAAACAATCACTGCAGGAGCACTGCAAACCATTAACTTCCTAATTTGTGCATCAAACAAGGGGGTACAGTACAGTACGAATGCTACTAAACAATCACTACAGGAGCACTGCTAACCAATAACTCCCTAATTTATGCATCAAACAAAGGGATACAGTACAGTATGAATGCTACTAAACAATAACTGCAGGAGCACTGCTAACCAATAACTGTTTAATCTGTGCATCAAACAAAGGGATACAGTACAGTACAAATGTTATTAAACAATAACTGTAGGAGCACTGCTCACCAATAACTGCCTAATCTGTGTATCAAACAAAGGGATACCGGACAGTACAAATGTTATTAAACAATAACTGTACGAGCACTGCTAAACAATAACTGCCTAATCTGTGTATCAAACAAAGGGATATAGTACAGTACGAATGCTACTAAACAATCACTGCAGGAGCACTTCTAACCAATAACTGCCTAATTCATGCATCAAACAAAGGGATACAGTACATTACAGTATGAATGCTACTAAACAATCACTGCAGCAGCACTGCTAAAAAATAACTGCCTAATCTGTGCATCAAACAAAGGGATGCAGTACAGTACAAATGTTATTAAACAATAACTGTAGGAGCACTGTTAACCAATAACTGCCAAATTCATGCATCAGATAAAGGGAAACAATATATTATGAATAACACTAAATGATCAGTGCAGGAGCACTGCTAACCAATAACTGCCTAATCCGTACATCAAACAAAGGGATACAGTACAGTACGAATGCTACTAAACAATCACTGCAAGAGCACTGGGAATCATTAACTGCCTAATCTGTGTATCAAACAAAGGGATACAGGACAGTATGAATGCTACTAAACAATTGCTGCAGGAGCACTGCTAACCAATAACTGCCTAATTCATGCATCAGACAAAGGCAGACAGTACAGTACGAATGCTACTAAACAATCACTGCAGGAGCACTGCTAAACAATAACTGCCTAATTCATGCACAAAATGAGTCCTGCTAACACATAACAGTATAAGTACTGATAGCCAGTAACTGCATGAGCAGTGTTAATCAGTTACAGAATAGTTCAGGCATCAGGCAATCTGAACCAGCAACGCATATTTTATGGTTGCCAGATATTTTTAGCAAATGCCATCTAGTAGAATAACATATAAATGAATAAGAGAGTCAGCCAAATTAAGTTTAAATGGGTAGGCTTCAATAACCCCTACACAGCTTGCTAAAACCATGTGCTTGTCACTGTGCAATATGCACAAGATAGCGCACCATTTTGTATTCAAATGTTTATAGAATTGAACAAACATGGCAAGCATCACAACATGCTAATTACGTCATAAGCAGTTGAATTGTATGCTAATCAAATTCAAGATGGTGGAGCTATTTAACAAGCTATAAAGCAATCATGTATACTTAGTGTCATCACCTTCTGCCTTGTATTCCAAAACCTATTGGAATGCAGTCATAGAAACTACACTGTAGGGAAAGGATGTCATGGGCTGCTGCTGCTCTTCTGCATGTGTATGTGTAACAGGCTGAAGTCTATGCTGCTGCTGCTGATGATGATAGACCTCAAGCAAGGAGGAGAAAGGCAAAGGACATTTAGACCCCAAATAACTTTACATGGTCTGCATTAGATGGAAAGAGTACAGTGCTATAGCATGGATAGAGATACACTCTAGGAAATCTGCAACCTATGTCATCCTCACCTGAGACCAAGGGCAAACTGAAGGGAATCAGTACCTTTGGAGACTCAGGTATGTGTAGCACTTAGAATATTAGTCAAAGAAGCCTTTCAGTGACCCACAGGGGACATTCTGGGAGTGACAAAAACATTAGCATCCAGGATCCTATGCCAATTACTGAATGTTATGACACTGACTATATATATTTCCCCCTATTTCTGGGGACAGAACTAGAACAATTTAGGAGTTCTACCCCATAACACAATTTCCTGATGTCTTGGAATAGACTGCATGCACACTGAGATTAAAACATCACCTGGGAAAAGAAAAGGGTCTACAACAGAAAGGGGATCGACTCCATTAACTGACAGGTTATGTGTAATGCTAAGGGAATCATCCTGAATTCATGTGCTGGCAACCTTGACAGTTACCACAACTTTCATATCTGGCACACCTCAAAGATCTACCAAAGATTTTCCAGGAGTGATATCCCACAAGGCCATTTACTGGGGAATGCAGGGGATGCCCTTAAACCATGGTTGATGACATCCATCAGAAATGCACACACACCCACAAAGGAACACTATAATGAGGCATACTCTCATACAAGAAATATAGAGTGGGAATTTGGGCTGTTGAAGTCATGGTTCTGGTGCCGAGATACATTGGGAGGCTCTGCAGTATGATGCCAGTACTTGTACCAAAATTATCACAGTTTCTGCTATCCTACACACTATCATCTTGTGAAAACATCAGCAGCATGGACACCAAGGGCTAGGAGCAAATATTTCACCACCACTGTCAACGTCATCACATCAATAAGTAAGTGAGGAGTCAGAGGGTTAAGCCACAGCTGATGTGGGTGTAGTTAGAAGTAGGCATGTGCAATATGCCTTCACCCTGGCCAAGTGACAGTAGATAGTACACATTCTGACCATCTAAGCGGTACAACTTTCATCCAGTGTACATACATACAGTAAAATTGATGCCAGGCTATGCTCGCAACCTTTACTTCCCGACATAATGGCTGTATACTGTTAGTATCAAACAAAGTCAGCCTGAATGACAACAGTTGTAACTGCATGGCTATCAAGGTAAGTGTTGCACCTTTAATATAAAAATAAATGTGCAAGAACATGAACAAATGTCAGATACCTGCCTAACTGCAGTTGTAAATGTAGCCAAGTAGAATATGTGTAAGTTGTCCAGCAATGCCATCAACATCTGAAATGACTGACATCTATAATATATAGTTATGCAGTTTACCAAATAACCTGCCCCATGCAACTGAAATACACACTATATAAGAAGCAGTCCAAAAAGTGTACTTATCCCTACACTCCCACAAGTGGAGCAATACACATGATTGAAAACAGTCTCCTCCCCTTCAAGTTCCTTAGCTACATGGTTTCCTTTCAATGTAGATTCAGCCCTCTGAGCACTCAGAAGATGCAAATGACCTGTGAACTCCTTAGAATTGCAGAATACCAAACCTTTTACTTTCTGTAGCAGATATGAACATTGTGTAGCCTCTATACCATTGTTAGGTGCTAGTGGCTTACAACTATGAAAGATTACTCTGAATGAAGCCATACACAGTAATGCACAGACAGCCTTCACTGAAGTGGGTATGTCAAGGAAGATGGACTTACAAGACGAGGAACTAAATGCAATGAACTGATAAAACCAAATGCCCCACATATTTATAATAATGGCAGTTTCCTGCCTTTGCTGAAAACAAAACTGTCATTGACTGTCATTAACTTGTATCACACCTTGAAAGAAATATGAGGGAATATGCAACAGAGATTGCATCTATGCTAGTAAAGCAGAGATAAAATAATAATTTCTAGAATACAAAATGAAGGCAAAGCTGCAGTTTTACAAACATATTCATTAATAATGTATGATCAGTCATTCCAATGAATATGTTATGTACACATTTGCAATCAACATGAATGTCCAACTGTATGAACTATTTATTACTGAGTATTAAATGTTAATTGGTTGAATACATATTATCTGTTTGCTATTTTAAAGCTATGTCTGTGGCAAGGAGAGATAACTGACTGCAATTGTGTTGTGCAAGTGCAATATGCTGATGGTTCAAATCCAGAGCTATATAATTGTTTAACCTTTGTTTCCCATTTTTTCATCTATTTTTCTTTTTTTTTCTTTTCCCATGTGCATGCAACATGGCATAGTGCAGACATGGTTAGCTGCTTAAAATTGAAAATTTAATTTCAGTCATCTTCTAGAGTGCAAACACGCTTAGTGGCATTGTGCAGCAGTCAGCAACATGGATGGCAATGACTGCAGAAATTCCACCTGTTACACGATTGCCTCTCTAGAACAAGGTGTAAATAAGTTGATCTAAAAAGAGAGAGAGCATAAGTAAAGCAGGGTTGGCATCCCACAGTACTTATTTTTTGTTGAATAAGTGTCATAATGAGTGTTTACACAAGTAATATATGTTTTCTACTGCCTTTTACAATTGCGCATTGCCTACCTATGTGCAAACACAGTTCACAACTTAAGACAAAAAGTGATAAATTTAATTTGGTTCACCTTCCATTGCACAAACAGTCTCAGTGGCGATGCGTGGCCATCAGCACTCTGGACAGTATTCAGTGTAGATAATACACCTACTGCCTGGCTTCCCTGTGGCACCAGGTATAAGTGCAGTGAGTTCATGGTCAGAACACAGGTAGACCAGGGTTCATATCCAGCACAGTCATTTTCAGTAAGGGTGTTCCAGCATCAGTTTTCACAAAACTTTGATTATAAAGGTAATACTGCATACCAATAGCTATGTATAGCATGTTGAGTGACAGAAAGGTATCATTACTGCTTGCATGCACATATTTGTAGGTATCATATGTATTATGCATGTAACTGGTTTATCATGACAGTGATGATTATGTAATAAATAAATGCATATCTCTGATGGACACGGTAGTTTTGCCAGCAATCATCTGCACCCTTCCCATAAACCATGTGTAACTTTAAAACAGAATATATTATGAGGTATGCATCATAATTCCAAACGCTGTTACTAAAGTCAAGCAAGTCTATCCATTTCCAATATATTGTCAGGTATCAATCCTGCATTATAGCTGACAATGCATAATCCAGGGCCTTTTAGTGTCACATACATACAGGCTTAATTGAAGTATAGCACCAGTCACTCTTTAAATTATCTGTAATGACTATGATTGACATACACTTCTTCTATGGCAATGAGGAATACTCCCTATGTTAAAATGTATGCGTTCTCTTTTACAAAAGTTTGAATCCCACATTGTACAAATTACTTTTAACAATGTGTAGGTCCCCACAGAATATGTGTCAAGTCATCCCGTTTATCCCTCCAAAGTCATGGCTTAAAAGCCAAGTCATTTAGCATTTCACTGTTAACCCCTGGACAAAGTGTGACCAGGTATACAAGCACAAATGCAATAAATCAATGTCAAATGCCATATCATCATTGCTGTTTCATAAACTTCCTTCCTCTTTGGCAATGCTTCACTCCACTTACCATCATGCAAACACATTTGGCATTGCTGTGCATGTTTGCATACTGGTTGTAAAGTGTGATATAAATTGGGAGGAAAACATTACGACTGTTGTTGGAGGACATTTACAGACATGACAGGAGATGGAAAGGATGGTGCCAAATTTGGGGCACAGAGGTTGGGTGTGGAAGAGTCAAAAATATTTTTGCACCCCTAATAAAGTACTGCAGCTGTAGCCTGCTGCAGGGCAGACTATACTAAGTCTCAGTATAAGACAGAGACTTGGAATAGCCTAGCCAAGGCTGTCTTTAGTGTGACTGGCAGACCACACATTGTGGAGCATTGTAGGTGCCACTATAGTGGCCTAATGAGGTGCAACAATGAGAACTACACCAGTGACTGGTTGATTTTAGAAATGTTGATGCCACCCCACAGTTGTGTAAATATATATATAATAAGCAGATTTAAATGTTATGGAATTATTAGAAAGCCAGCAATACAATTTGGGGAGGACATACACTTTATTGCAGTCTTTGATTGTCACATTTGCAGTCCTGATCACAATTACTAAGCTAATGACATCCCGATACCATTTGTAAATCATCTGAATTTGAACCCTGGCTCATTTGAGTTCTGACCAGAAGTTCATAGCTTTTATACTCTGTGCCACAGAGAAAGCTATGCAGCAGGTGTATTTTCTACACTCAGTACTGTCCAGAGTGCTGACAGGACACATTGCTGCTGAGCCTGTTTGTGTGAAGGAAATGAACCAAATTAAATTTTATACATTTTTTTGCATTAAGCAGAGAACCATGCTAGCTTGGTGCTTAATGTTGCACAAACAGTGATGACATGGCCAAAGGTTATTTATGTAATAAAACTTTGACCCCAACATTTTAAAGATAGACTACAGCATGCATCATAGTATCAGCCAGCAATTTCTCTGATAAGATATCTTGCAACCCTGACACATGAGACATTAGCAACAAACAGATGTAGTTTGCAGTTAACTCCAATTGGGTCAGTTACTCTATGTCCCTATTTGTGCACAGTTTGGCAATGAGCACCAGTGGCCACTGCTACTGTACAAGTCCAAGTTGAATTCCTGCAAACTGAGAAATGCATATACTAATACTTTGCCATCATCCAAGCACATCTGCTTCTTGTCGATGTGCTTTGTGAGGGGTGCTCTGTATTTCTAAGTGCAGTTACTGAGCTGTAATCCTCCAATATGTGGAAATGCATTCATAAACACAAAAGAAGAACAGTGACATGTGCTTCACTGAACACATGCATTCTGATATTTATGTGTGCCCTGCAACAATGCACTTCCAAATGATATATCAGGACTTGGACCATTATCAAACAAACACTGGCAGTGCAGAGTGCGAATGCATTGTTACATTTGATGTGTGTTTATACTGACACTGGACAATGGACATCCATGATCATATCCCATTGATATTATCAATTACCTTTATTAATGTTAACATGCCTTCATTTGAATGTGAAGATACATAACTCCAGCACTGCATTTCTGCTGTTTCCAAAGTGTGTACATGTGTGTGCACTCGCACGCAAGTGTGTCATCCACACAACATCCTGAGATACAAGTACATGCCTGTCTCACTTTTGCAATATTCATTCACGATAGCTTCTTTTGTCTAGTTTGCAAGGATGTATTTATATGTACTTTTGCAAACTGCACTCACACAATCATATCATAAGTCCTGCTGTTATATAGACAAACTTATGACATGTTGGGGTTCACAAGTCTCATAAGAGTATATGTAACCTGCGATACTATGATGTGGTCATACTTTATAAAGTGCACTTTGACCTTGCTAAAATCACATGTCATAGATGCTGTGTGTGTTAACTACTGCATTCTCTAGCTTGTGTAATTAAATAAGTGGGGTTCTAATCTCAAAGTGGTCAACTTGTGTGTGTGAGTGTAGTCAGAAGAGCAGGAGTCCATGTCCTTTCTGCCTCACTCAAGTAGCATTCAGAAGATGCTTTTACACTGCTACATGACTCCACAACAATTTCATACAGCTCCCCCAACATCCCCTTCTCAGAATACACTGATGATGTCATCCTCTATAAAGTGCTGCCTGGCAGTGTTACAATTAGACTTTTTCAGTGGTGTGTGTTAAGTACCATGTTCTTTAGTTTGTGTAATTAGATGGGTAGAGGTTCTGATCGCTCAGTAGTCAATTTGTATGTTTTTATTCAACTACCTGCCTAGAGGCAATTTTACATGATTATATGAGTCCACAACCATGACAGACAATCTTCTCAATATCTTCTCTGCATACACTGATGATGTCATCCTCCATAAAGTGCACTCTACCATTGTAAACAATGGGCTTGTGTGGCAGTGCTAGCATTAAATACTGTGTTCTACAACTTGTGCAACTAGATAGGTAGGGGTTCTACTCTTACAGCAATTAACTTGAGTGTGTGCATATGTAGGAATATGTTGGTGTGTTTGTTCATTCAACTATCAGCCTGGAGAAACTTTTACACCAGGATGTGAGACCACAGCTACGTCAGACACTCCTGCCAACATTATCTTCTTTGCATACACTGATGATGGCATCCACAAAAAAAGTGCACTCTGATATTGTTAAAGTCAGACATCTATGGTGGTACTAGTCTGACATTGTATGGAATACAGTTTCTATACCTTCGCACATGTGGAGTTCAAATCTGACCTTAGGCAACTGGTATATGTGGGGCTGATGGTATATTATATTCATTGTATGATGCTTTGAATCTCTTTTAATTTGATTCTCACTCAAGAGAACCTTTTACATAGCCCTCTGAATCCAACATCTCCTTTTTCGCCCTGTCCACATACCATCCTTTCTGCAGAACACTGAGGATGTCATTATCTCAAAGATGCATACACACATTGTGAAGCAGAACCCCTCCATTATCATTTACAAGCCATCTTTAGACCACTGGATGTGTGATTAATAATTCATGGGGACATGCACATGTCACATATGGACAGAGGCAATCTGTATTAAACCAAACACATACACACATGCACACACACCCCTACTATCTTCCATCACATACATGTGGTGATTTGTGTTTAAGTGGTATAATAATGGCCAGGATTTTATGTTATTTTGTCTGGTAACCTAGTAATGTCTTATGACCCTCTGAACATTGCACATGTCTATGATGTTTTCATCCACATGTGCTATGTTGAGGTGTGGAGGTAGTGTATTCCTATAATAGTGTATTCCAGTCTGTGAACTGAGCTCCCATATTGACAGCCACTGCTGCCATTTGGTTATATGTTCCTTCCATAACAACTGTAGTAATATGCATCCTGAGGACTGCTAACTTTGGATGATGCCATGCATATTGTTGCCTTACTAAGATGCGTTCTTGTACTGCAGTATATCAACATTCTACACAGTTGCGATACAACCATCACAGTGACAGATGCAATATGGCACAGGTGAGCATACGTATACCTAGCATCTGGAAATGTTATCTGACATCCAGCAATATTATGTCATATTGGTTACATGGGCACATACACTGGGATTCATCCAGATGTCCTAATGCTGTTATATAGGCCAACATATCACATGTTGGGATTCACTTGCAACCTTGGGGTGTTCCCCCACACCACTGTGTTACTGTCAGCATTTGTGTCATCAATTGTTCTCCATGAGCTGCATCCACATCAGTTGTCATGTGTTCATGGAGTCAGGGTTCTCACCCTCACATTTTCACAGTTAAACATATAGGCATATGATGAACAACTGATGTGATGATCTGAAATAGCTAGAGTTGTATGATTGTGTTAACATTTCAACTATGCTGTGTGTGATTCAGACCAAATGTTTTATTTGGAGGTGATATACAACCTGATGTCCAATTATAGCACAGGTACAGCTGTAGTGTGACTGTACTGCATCATGGATATAACAGTACATCATATCAGTATCACCTCTTAATAGTTTCCATGAACACATATGGATGCATGTTAGGATTTCATGACAGTATAACATTTTCACTGACAATGACAGGGGGATAGTGATTGTGTGGCACATGTGCTGAGTGTTGACATGCACTTATAGTGTGCTCCATGTATTGTTTTCTATGTGTATAATATAAAAGTGACAACTTCATTGATCATCGATACTTCACTTTGCACAGCTGTACTTTCTGTGCACATGAGCAGAGTTGACATATTGTCATCAGTCTCACATACTGCTGTGCCATTCATTATAATGGATCACTTCTTAATTCACACATCAGTTGCAGATGCTTCAGACAATATCCATTGCTATTGCATGTGTCAGATGCATGCTATTCACAAATATGTGTAGGGAATCTATGCATAATACTATATTGTTTATAAGTGTTGTTATTCATATGGCTGATACCTGTATCAATCAAGGACCCAGTAAATACACATCTCAGTGACAACATTGATTACATCAATTTGATTCTTGAAGATGTGGACTGTGCCTTATGTGGCATGCAGACTTCTTAACTGGCCAAGATTGTCCCTGATTTCAACTCCACGTTTAACACTGTCCCTCTTAAACCCTCCACAATATGATCATTTTTGGGGAAGAGGTAATACTTATAGAATATTGACAATCATTGCACTTGTGCACATCTGTTCCTGCATAACATGTATAATAAGTTACACTCACACATTCTGTCAATGATGCAAATGAATGGTTGTAATATTTTAAAAGTGTCTCTGATTGCATCTATTTCTGTCTACATTTTTCCAGGAGTCTGTTGCTATGTGTCCATGATTGATTGGGAGGTATGCTGGCATGTCAGTCATATTCAAGCAAGTCAATTTGCACATCTTCACACTATGTACACACTTTCTATTGTATAAACCATCCTTGCTAAATGTCCTCTTCAGTGAGCATGTCAGTGATGTTTATATCACAACCATTGATCTCCATGGATGTGTAACCTTGCGTGATCATCGCATATATATTGTCATGTGTGATGATATAATACACTCACATGGGATGTATAAACAGCAGTACATGCCATGCTAGCTACATATGTGCTTATTGTAATGTGTGATGATATAATATATTTGCATGGAATGTGTTGACAGCAGTATGTTTTGTGCTATCTATATATGTGCTTATTGTAATACTGCTGACTTGTCTTGAAAGTGTACATACATTGACATATCTTATCTAGGGGGCACCGCCATATTTACTTTGCCCTCTTCCTCTTTCCTCATTCATGGCATTTATGGTGTCCATTTTCATTAGCACACTTTCTCTGCCTAATGTATGCTTCACTGTATTTGATCATGCTATTCCCCCACTCCATTATTTCATCCTGCAAATAACTGTTATAGTGTACATTTCGGTTAGTACACTTTTTTTTACTGTGTTAATACTGCTATTATTGCAGTATTTACTCCCCTGGTAGTCATTATGGCTCTCTGTGAGAGCTTCTTGTTTCTGTGTCTGTGCTGCTATTCATGTTTTCTTAGCAGCATCACTGTTGCTGGCCATAAAACTATGCTTGTATATGTGTAAGCATGATGAGAAGTGTGAATTTGAGATTAGCACTGCTGCTCATCGCATTAACACGTGAACTCCATGTTGGCTTTGCCTGAAGCCTTCACGGAGTTTACTGAATTCTTGGGACGATCTATATTTTTGTAGGGAAGAGGTTTATGCTTCTACACCCATTCCCCATGCAGAGGACTCTGTTCCTTACAGTTAGGGTTGCCATCTTTTAAGGAGGCCAAAGTGGGACATGGGTGTGTGGCCAATATGACACTGGCCACACCCTCTTCCATGACATCACCACAGGAGTGATGAAGGAGCTGCAGTTATGGGCATAACAGTGTGATGTTATTACATCATACTGAAATCTCACAAACCATTTAAATTATGTAGCTTTAACAGTAAAAGTGAAGCATTACTGCAAAAATCCGCACATTAAGCAAACTTTACAGAAAAAATACTATTCATATTAAACAATTATGTTTATTTAAAAAAGCAAAAAAGAATCTTACAATTTTGCATATTACACTAACCTTGCTAATGGCATCAATGTTGACAAAAAAAAAAAATACCAAAAAAAAGTGCCAGCATGTTGCTGTTCACCCTCCGAGACATAACCGCAGAGCATGTAACAACAAAAAAAACAGCATTTTTGGCATGGGGCAATCCCCCACACACACCCTCACCTTTTTAAAAAATATATATATACTTACTTAAAGACACTTAAAGATTACATAGTACTGAGGAAAAACGAATATTCTCCAACCCTGATACTGTAGATCTTTTCCTTGTCCACTAGATCTAGAGGACCTGCCTAAGCCTCCCTTAGGTTCAATCTGACTAATGCCTGGGACTGATGAGGAGATTAAGGACCCTGGGGTAATGTCACACTACTATTGCAGAATGCTGTCTCATAATTCGCTACTGTATATATATATATATATATATATATATATATATATATATATATATGTATAGATCTAGGACTATTGAACAGAAGTTCAATAGTTCAAATCCACAATCACCAAACACACTTTAATGAAAGTGTTTTCACCGAAAAAGCGTTTTCGTTAAAGTGTGCTAAAAAAAATACATTACATTTACGTTTTTTCAGGGCGGCAAGACCCCTGCATCCTCTCACCCCCCCTACTTTAATATTCTCACTCCAAGGTCACACTACAGTGGGGAAAAGGGAATTTCTCCTTATTCCCACTGTAGTGCAATCTCTGCAACAGGCATACTTCAGCGAAAGTGCTTCTTTGGTGAAAAGCACTTTTGCGCAAGTATGCCTGTCTACAGAGACCATATAAGACAAATATGAGCAATTAGAATGCAAGTCAGCAATATTAAACAGTAGCTCACCTGGTGTCTATCACTATTGCCTGCTACTCTTGCTTTAGTATTCTTTATGGGTCCATGCATTAATACCCAGCCTCCAAACCACTTCACAAATGTAATCGTTCCTTTTAGGCAGTGCTTTCAAGGTTATGCTTCTCATGCATTGTTTCAGCAGTCTGGAAGTTTGTCCTCCTTTCACTCACTTTCTAATCCATTCTCTTAAAGCTTTCAATTTAAGAACTGTTTCACCTTTCCTGTCCCACATTTAATCAGACATCCAATACTTAAAGTTGGCATTTTTCACTGTACTTTGCTGCAAGCTGCCCTTTAGTTCTAGTTTCTACAGGCTATCCTCTCTTCTGGTATTGTTAATTATAGAAACATATGGTCACAAGTTGCCAGTGGCATCACCCTAATTACAGTCAGAATATGTAAATATCTGTCCCTGTTACTTTCCTCTGTGAGGAAGCCTTCCCTTGCCAATTCTACCAGCATAGTCCATCTTCATTTACCTCCAATTTGTCAGCTTCTTCCTAAGAGAACCCCATATTCAATTTATCTTGCATGTAGTCTGTAAAAACCAATACACCCATCCCTTAAGTACAAATTTCTCCACCAGCAAAACCCTCCCCTCATATTACTCTTCCATTTACTTCAGAGAGGACTTTAAAGGTAGATACTACAATACACTTATGCATATATGCATCATCCATCCCTGATTCACATAGTACCTAACCATCATCAACTATACATAGTTAACACCAAAGATAAGGATAATCCAAAGCAGTAGTTTAAGTAGTCCTTTCAGTAGCTACAGCCTTAAATCAAAGCATAAGATAAAATTTAAGGAAGCCTCTATATTGTGCAGGGATGGTGAAAGAAGATTTGCCAGGCTACAAACAGATTATGAAATTGCATTGGTTGTTTTTAAATGAGTTGTGAACAGGGCAGACCTCTCAAATGCCCCTGATTTTAGCATTGTCCTTAATCCCTCCTAACACTGGCAACTTTTGGAGAAGGTGGTGAGTTAAACTTACAATAATTAATTAGAGTTATAGAGTTTATATTCATTCACATTTTCCTTATTCTGTCAATGTCTTAAGTTAATTTTAAAATGTCTCAGATTTCTAAATTTGTTCCTTGACTCTGTTGGGAGCTATGAACAGGAACATTTTCTTTCCTTAAGTCCTTGCTTAAATAAAAGACTTTTCATAGTGAATGCACCATGAAATCTTCAAGAGCCATCACAAGGAAAATATAAATCTATGGAACCACTTCTTTCTATTTTAGTACAAATTTTGGTGTGCATTTATTACTCTGTTCACTTCCATATATAATTAAGCTTATTTGTGCTGATAACTGAAATATAGAAAGTTTAATATAATTTACCACTTTGTCTAGTATACTATTTGTAAGGGAAGTTAGTACGTGCCTTTCAGGAAAGGTAGTCAGTGTATCAGAGAGTAGCATTTCAAAGTTAAAACTAAGTTGCTGTATCTATCCATGATTCTTGGGGAAAAAAAGGGAATTCTTTTTCATACTTTGACAGCCACAGTAGCTACACCTAACATGGCAGTTAACTTCACAAAAAAACAAAGATCGACATAAGGAGGAAAACCGGAATCTTAAAATGTTACAACTCCAAATACTTGCATGGGGAAACCATTTCCAGCTTGTCATACACCTGTCATTGTAGTCAGCATTAATTCTTTTGCATGAAGTGTGCATATAAACCCAAGATAAGAAAAGCTTAATCCTACAGAGTATGCCTACAAAGCATTTGCATATAACAGCATTACAGTACTTAGTACACATTAAACGAGTACCACTTCATTAAAACAGCCTTGGATCTGACTGACGTGCAGCACATCCTTATGTTAAATGACAGAAATCATTGCTACTTACTGAAATCAGAATTAATGAAGCAAATAAACCAAATCAGCCCAAGTTTACTTTCTTTTTCTGAATGTTGCAAATCTTATATTTCAGACAGATAAATCTGTTCTCAATTATGTCTCGTATGCCCGAGAAAGAGTTTCTGAACCATCTCCTTTTCTTCCTCCCCAGGGAGAGAAAGCCTATGAAAGTTGATTGGTGACATAACTGAATTGCCGTGGAAAACTTGGAAGTAATTATGGCTTATCCACAATGATTCACAGTGAGCAAACACTGCTTTGCACATCTGGCAATGGGATAAGATAGCTCAACCGAGTTGTCCCAATGATAACAGGACAGGTGGCAACCATGCTTACAGTTATAACATGTGGACATAATTAGTATCCTTGTGACATCCTCTTGCTCACTCCAAACATCATGGGGCCAGATTCATTAATCCCTACACTAAGCATACATGACCAATATTCAAGAATATCTCTACCTCATTTTTTGTGCTTTCTAGTCACTCAGAAAGATTACATTAAGTATACATGTAGTCTACACTTTGTGGTAACCTTTTAAGGCTGCAAGAAAACCAGTAGGAAAACTAAAATTAAGAGGAGGAAGGTGTGAGTTATGCTTGTGTTGTCTGTTCACTTAGTATATTTATTTATTATTTATTTATTTTTATTTATTATTTATTTTATTTTACATTTGTTGATAGGGATAGTACGACTGGATACATGTCCATTTTCAGTGGAGGTCCGGGGAGAAAAGCTCCAAGGTACAATCAATAAAAAATTACATGGTCTGAGATAAACACAGTTAATTATTTATATACTCAAGTTATACAAGTTCCCAAAGTGGAGAATTCACAGGTAAAAAACCTAGTGATTACACATGGCTAAGTTGTAGAGTAGTTATCGCACCATCATAGGAAAGAGCTAGTCAGGTTTGGAACAAGGACATAACCAGTTTTTCTTAAAAAGATTTACCCCGGGATTCATGAAGCTTGTGCCAGGTGCACGTGTAGCATCAGCTATCTAACACCAAATATGGCTGCTGAGTGATTCAGATACAAGCTGTTTCCACATGCATGATCTGCGTACACTACGCCCGCACAACTCCTGAGCCTTGTATGCTAATTACCCTATGTGCAGCAGTGTAGCATGCAAATGAAGGTATGTAGTGATTCAGGAAGTGGTGCAGGCATAGTGTAAGCAAGCAGAAATGTAAACTGTAGAAAATGGTTTACATTTTTGCAAACATAAAATTGGAGCAATGACAGCCAACCAAACACATGTATTATAATGTTAATATATGCCAATGGCTAAATATATAGCCATTGGCATAAAAAATGTACATAATATAAAATTAACATTAGATATATATAGTCGCACTATCGCGACATGAAATCACAGGGCAGCGGTGAGCAAAGGGAATGGCAAGGAATATATAAAAATATAGAATAAAACTGCAATGAAACACATATCATGATTTCCCCATAATAGTCAATGGCTGGCATGCTACACTATACTCATGGTGCAAGGGTTGCTAAGGGGCAGTGACAGTGTTATGCGCAGTTATGCAAAACCCATAATTAAGACACGCAGCAGCTGGAATAGTTCATACACACGCACTTACATCAGCAGCATCCATAGCACAATGCTATAAAGTTTGAAAGCACCCCACTCACATTTGTGTATTCCCATACACTCTGCACCAGTGGTGTATACAGACAGGGAACTTTTATTATGTATATGTTAGGGGCTGCCATAGCTTTGATCTACCAGCATGTGTTGGAGAATGAAGGTGGTATGGAGGATGATGCACAAGACCACAGCAGGCACCAGAGGAGGAGGAGAGTGTTCAGATCCAGGCTAACCTACCAGGGGCTACATGATCTGGAAATAGTAGAGCATTACAGGGTAGACAGGGACACCCTACAGCAACTTGTGGAGCTGTGCCGGCCATGCCTCAGAGCAAGAACAAACAGAGGGGAACCCATGCCAGTAGATACGAAGGTATGTGTAAGCCAGAGAATACTAGCTACAGCTACCTTTCAAAGACCAACTGGGGATATCATGGGGATCTCACAGGCATCAGCATCCAGGGTACTACACCAGTTCCTGGATGCCATGTTACCACATGCCAATGAGTAAATATATTTCCCCCGAATGCAGGAGAAGTTGGCCAGCAATATGCGTCTCCTCCACCATGTGGCAGAATACCTGGAGGTACTGGGTGCAATAGACTGCACGCACATACACATCATGTCACCACCCAGGGAGCAGGGAAGACACTACATAAACCGCAAGGGATACCCCTCCATCCACTGATAGTTTGTGTGCAATGCCCAGGGCATTATCATGGATGTGTGTGCTGGCAGCTATGGAAGCAGCCATGACTCCCACATCTGTCATGCCTCACAGCTGTATTGGTTATTTGCCAGGGGAGACATCCCAAATGGCCACCTGGTGATGGATGCTGGCTGTGCACTAGAACCATGGATGATGACTCCCATCAGAAATACACACACACACCCATGCAGGAACGCCATAATGAGGCACATGTACAAACCAGAATCATCATAGAGCATGTCTTTGGGATGCTGAAATCACAGTTCCTTTGCTTGGACATATCTGGTGGAGCCTTGCAGTACTCTCCAGGCACGTGTGCCCACATCTTCATAGTGTGCGCCATGCTACACAATATGATCCTGTGGAAACAGATGCAGCAGGGACAGAATGGTGAAGGCCCTCACAGCCCACCACCATTGCCAAGGGCCCCACAGGCACAGAGGTACTCGGACCACGAACACCCTGAGCCAGTCCCAGTAGGTAGATGGAGGCATGCCCAATATGCCCATGCCTTGGCAAAGAGGGAACGTATAACACACACACTGAAAGTGTAGGCACCTAGGGACTGACACCTTCCTCCACCTGCACACACAGTAAAAATGGATGTCACACACACAAGACTACCTGTAAATTGTCATGTATAGGCAGTCTACTGTGTACATCCAACACAGGCAGCCCTCAACTATTGCACACACAACAGCCAGTGGCACAAGGTAAGTCAACACCTGAACAGTAAACTAAGCTATCAGCATATGCAGATACTGTATGTATAGATTCATAGGTAGGTAATTGGCCAACTGCCAGAGGCCATTCATAAGGCCAGCCAAAATGTGTCAGTGTTTGCCACCCCACTGAGTCATTAACCATCCTTCTGTGGAGCAGAGCCAATGGCGGGATTCCTGGGGTGCATCTACTGTTCCCCATCCACCTTTCAAGGTTTTTCTTGCAGAGTGTTAGAGAGGGGCTCTGTAAAATGTAGTTAGGGATGTTGTTCCAAAGTATGGGGAGTGTCTGTGACAAGAAGCTGTCCCTCCAGCATCTTCCGGTTATTGTTGTGGCAAGGTCAGCTCACTACAGTGTGTGGCTCACTGTGACATGGATTCCCATAGGTGGAGTATATCCATCAAGCCAGTGTTTGACATGGCTGTGTTGGTCAGTGGGGAGCATCTCTGGGTAAACGAGATGCCACTGAGTAAAGCAGGTGTTTATTCAGTCTGGCTACATAGGCCATATGTTTGAGGCCAGTATTCCCCTTGGTGAGGTACATTCGTGGACCCCCCAGCTGTTGGACGTGTCCTCTGAGGTACATTCCACATGGATTATTATACCATATGATGGGACTCATGAGTGATGAGTAAAGGGACACTATAACCCCAGTATGTCTAGATGGGAATCCTTTATTAGTCAGATGGCCTACATAGAAGGATCTCCAAACCACTCTGGAGATATGATTGTCACAGGGGAGATCACTATCTTAGTCCCCAAATACCCCATTACCTCGTCTGTATTAAAGTGGCTGCTACTCATGTGTTAATATGTGGGTGTCAATTCCACAATGTAATGACCATACAGTTAGTGGCACTTGGCTGGAGGCCATGTCATTGGCACCCTGTAACATTCTCTGTGAGGCCCCCTGAGGGATGTCTGTGTCAGCTGGACTATCAGTCATGGCTCCCAGTTTGCAGTCATTGCCAAACATGTTCTGCCGTAGTCCATCTGTATTTGCCTGTACATCTGAGATGTATATGGCAACTAGTAGGGCTCCCAGGACTGAGTCCTGTGGGACACCAGTCATGACTGTTTAAGAGTTGGACCTGGAGACCGCTAGTCATAACATGTGTGTTGTGTGTGTAAGCCCATTGGCAACCCAACCTGTGATGTATGGGTGAATGTACAGGCTGTTGTGTTTATCAACAATACCTGAGTGGGGCATGGTATTAAAAGCCTTGATGAGGTCCAGGTAGTATGTGTGAGCCACCTCCCCTGTCATCTAACATCTTGGTGACTGTATGTAAAACGTAAATCAGGTTCAGTAGGCATGAACTGCAGTCAACCAAGCTGACCTGGGTTAGGTCACTTGTCCGAAGGTTACCAATGTCATTGTTAATGACTGCCATGAGGATGCGAACCATACCATTGCAGACCAGGCTAGTCAGGCTTATGGGGTGGTAGTTACCATGGTCAGTTGTGATTTCCCTGTGATGGAGTGCAATAACTGTTGCCATGTGCCATTGTATGGGCATGTAGCCTGTGGAGAGGCTGAGGCAGGAATGCATAATTAGGTGGGGGGGTTAGGTTGTCATGTACAGTTTGCAAGATGCAGTCTGGGTCAACATCTGCTTCCATCGATGCTGTGTTCTGCTCTTAGAGAGGGCCATTTCCACCTGTGTGTCTCTGATGGTTGGGATTCTGTACCTTATGGGTAGGGTTGTGGGCTCTTTATGAGGTGAGTTATGCACCAAATGTATCTGCAAGGATTTGGCGATATCAGTAGGGTTAGCATATTTTGCGCTATATATCACTGGCACCGTGTAAATATGTGTGTCACCATGTATATCCTTGACATAGCCAAAGAAGGCTTTGTGGTTATCTTTCAAATCCTTGCGTATTCTCCTGCTGATGTTAGCCTTGGATGATGTCATGAGGGACCAATGTATCATACTAATAGTGGTCATGAATGTCTGCCCTTCGTGGGATTTGCTGTGTGTCCGGAACACTGTCCTACATCCATAGTATAGCCTGTGTATTGCAGATCCACAAGACCAGTGTCCTTGTCTAGGAGGAGTGAGTCTTGGTTTACCAGCAATGGCACGTTCCATACATCCATGTAGGTGCTTATAGACTGCATTTGTAAATCTGTCTGTATCTGGAGCAGTGTTTCCCCTTAGCGTGGGGGCTGTGAAGCCCCCCACCCCTGTCACTAGTAGTGTAAATTTAGCTGTAGAAAAGATATACACTGTGGTATCAGTGATTGGGGAGATGCTATGGGGTGGAAACAGTGAATAGTTCATGGACAGATCTAACCAGTGACCAGTAAACCTCCACTGTGGTGCACCTGTTGCCCATGTTGGTGATGACCACATCTAGAAGCTTCCACCCCACATTAAGGAGGTTACCACCTGATACAGGGCATATGAGGGGATACATTCCAGGAAGCACTGGTCCCGGAAGTGAGTACCGGAGTATGTTTCCCAGTTAATGGTATGGTAGATGACATTGACCAATGCCAGGGTGTGTGTGTTGGGATTGTCATGTTCTCCACTGTCTCCAGGTAGATGGAGTGGAGGTCCTGGGTCATGGAGGGTGATCCATAGCAGGCCACATTCAACATTGCTGTTGTGGCTGATGTTAGCTGCATATGGATGATCACAGAAGTATCATGCTGCCACACTAACCTGGAGGTGCATTTATCCCTGATGAATATGGATACAGCCCCTCCATGTCTGTCAGTCCATGTTCCATGGCTGAAATGTGTGGTATGGGTTGTAGTCTGGTAGTGCTGGTGTGGTCTCAAGAGCCTTAAGACAGATTTCAGTTAATGCACAAATGTTGATGTTGTCCATCGTGAGGAATGCTGTGAGTGCATGCATGTTGTGATCTCAACCCCTGGTGTTGAGTAGCATAAACCACCTGAATTTGCTTTTGTGCCATTGATGGCGCTGGAATTCACCTTCAGGACTCTCCTAAATAAGGCACCATGGGGCCGCCAATAGCCTTGGCCAGTATTCCAAAGTGTAAGGCAGGCACATAGGTCAGTATGGTATCATTGCATGCATGTTCTCCATCTGTGCTTGATTTTCATCTCCCATGTAGGTAACCTAGTGGTAAGCAATTGAAAGCCTTAACCATATACAAGTCTTCTAGCTTCCGCGATAGGCATTTGGAGTGACTAAGTATCAGTGTTCTGTATGTTCATGCTGTATTCAACTGTTTCCTGACTACATGTTGAATTCACACTGTATCTTGTGATCTGAAGGTCTGTTTATTCGCATATTATGGCTGTGATGGCCTGCACGTTAGAGGTGCACAGATAGCCTACTATCAATCTGCCAAAGGGCAATTAGAAGCATAGCAACAGTGTGTTGGCCTTCCCCGCACAATTGATGAAGTAACTGAGCCTCTGTCAAGCATAGCCAATGAAGCAATTCCAGGCAGAGTTGCAGGAAGCTGTTGAAGACTGGGGTTGTGGATGGTGATAGGGGCACTTAGTGACATAAAGAAGGCATGTTAATGTGGCAATTCAACACCATTCAATTCCCCCAACAGATCTTGCAGCTATCAAACTGGACAGGCTCCCCCACCCCCTGACTGTATGGTTCTGGGGTGTATAGTCTGTTACCCATTCACACAACAAGGTTTCCTTGAAGTGTGTCAGTGATGGGCTATGCCTAATGTTGTTAGGAATGTAATGCATTGTCTCACAGTACTTTTGTTATAGGTTGTTATGTCATGTGTACATGAAGCTCAGTGAGTTAGGGGCTACCTCCCTTTTCTTAGCCTAGCTTACACATAGAAATAATCTAAACAGGAAATATGTGGAAGCAACGTTAATGTCAACAGTGTAACGGTTACAGCATCTGCATAGTATCTGTACATTCAAGGTTACAATCCCGATAAATGCAGGGATGTTTATCATGTGCAAAAGTATACCTTAACCACAGCTTGCATATATAGGTAGTAATCGTCTGTATAATAAACATTTGAATCACCCATACATACCCATGTGTGCAGGAGAGTACAGTCAAAAGAGAATGTAATGTCATGACAGCACATAGTGAGATGTTACGTCACTGACTGGTAAATATCGGGAGTAGTTAGCAGATGTGGCCGTGTTTGTGCGCACAGGTTATACATCACGTTTGTTTAACGGTGTTTAACTGCTGCTATAATGTCACACAAGCACTGTTAAACATGCTTTGAACTGCATAAATGAGCCTTACTCTGCAGTAAAAAGCATTCATAAAGCATCACAAGTGTCGGACTCTGGACCATGCACACTATAGTCATGGGATGTACCACTAAGCCATCCAAAGTGTACACATGTTTCATTGTCCTGAGACTACACCTTATACCATATGCATTTCACTGTAATGATCACAAATGGGACAGTGGTCTTGTGAACATATGTACAGTACATTGTAATGTACTGTAGTTTGTGAACCAACACATTCCAGTCTACAGATGTATTACTGTTACAAGCTAATATGAAATATATATATATATATATATATATATATATATATATATATATATATATATGTATATATATATATATATATATATATATATATCAGTGATGTCTGCACATATATCTATCTATCTATATAATATATATATATATATATATATATATATATATATATATATATACTATACAGTTACAGCACTAGTCATACATATAAGCATCTATGAACACACTTCATGACACAGAAACACTCCAAGGGAATTGGAGTGTACACAAAACACATACAGCTCTGATATCATAACAATTACTATTAACCTAAGTCACCATACAAGGGGTGGTTGTTGTGTCTGTGAAGATTTGGTTGGGGGAGGAATGATGGTTAATGCAATCATGCATCAAGGAGGGCCTGGGTTGGATGTCCAGTAAGTGAACTGGAGAGTCATACATGGAGTATGGGAACGATATAAAAAGAACACAAAGCAAGAAACCATACTCATTCATAATGCACCCTGTCATGTCACCCTGCAACACCTACTACTTTCACAAACATATGAACAGTAACATGTATCAGACATATGTACACCAACTGATTATCACATATGTTGTCAGTAGTGAGGAATGTCTGTAGTATAATGTATATTCTAAACACCATAACATTCGTGCATATCTCAGATGCAGTAGTGGTAAGGTCAGAGACTCTGGTGTTCATGGTCCCGGGTTCAAGGGCTGTTAGGTTATTTTGAGGGCCAGAATAAGGGCTTTTGGATGCAGGTGGATTAAAGCACTCTTAAGCAGTTGTAAATGGGTTTCCACGTGTTTGCGCGACGGTAAGCGGCGCTGCTACATAGTAAATAGAAAAGTGCTTCACAGTTTGACCTTTGCTTAACGTTGTGCAGACCACGGGCAAACCTGCTCACAACTGAGTAAATGTGCATTATTCACACTTTCACTACCAGTGCCTACTCTGAGAGGTAAAATAATAACATCTTCCAGGAGTAGAACCCGCAACCCTGTACTCCATCCTCCAATTAACCTAACACTAAGCTACCTGGGATGTTCCTATCCCAGTTGTGTATGCAGACAGGTTAAAACACAAAAGGGAGGAATGTGTTGAAATAGGACAACCTGCCATGCACCCAATTATAGGTGTACACTCATATATATATATATATATATATATATATATATATATATATATATATACAGAGAGAGAGAGGGATACATAGAGACATGTCGATATATGCAGGTCTACATATATATGTAGGTATATAGATAGGTTAGAAACATCTACACATCTATGGAAGTACAGATAAACATATGCAATAATGTATATATCCATATATATATATATATATATATATATATATATATATATATATATAAATACATACATACATACATACATGTATGTAGACAGCATCTGAAGTGGTCATATATGAGTATAACATGGACCATAGCAATCACACATTCGGCCCCCCTCTAAACAATATGAACATAACATTGGAAGAGTATATGCCAATACGCTATTACAAAAATGTTCTATGGACACAGTCACCAACACAACTGCATTGACTGCAAATACCCATGACAGAATTACACAGACAGCTTTCATTTTGTGAATCTTTATTACATTCCAATGTATTGCCAAAAGGATTCAAGAACTAACAGTACCTGCATGCTATGCAGGAATCATTTAATAGTGCCTTAATGAATCAGCCTGCATTTCTCCATAGTTTTAGTCCACTAAGGGATAGGTGTTCACATAGGGAAGGAACACCCACACACATATAGACGTTGTACAAAAGGGGTTCCTACACACCTGCATGTGCTATGTACACCCACCAACATCTACCCCACAACCGAAATAATTACATCAATACATACTGTCATACCATAACCAATTATGCAACTGCTGTACAACATCTGCTGAAACCTTAACATACCTGGACACAGGCACACTAACATTGCCCTATGTGAAATAGTTGCCATTATGCAATTGAGCAGCTGCTGATGTAACAGGATTTGTATGAACTAATCCCATTTCAGAGGGTTGAAAGTTTCATACACCAGGAAGTTTTACAGTGTACTGATTATAAGCACAGTATGATACACAGTAACACCAAACTAAATATGCCTGTTAAGCAGAGTGTAAACCCCCTAACATTATATGCATAGCTATGCAGCCTTGAGCTGGTCAAACAACCTGGCCAGACTGACACATATGCAGAAGTATTAGGTACAGACAAACCCTGCACAAGTAGCAATGTTCAGAAATATAACAGCAGTACTCACATTTAGACCAACTCCTCTAGGCATTACACACAATATATTACTGTTCATTTCAATACAGTTGTTGCAATGGATTCCAAAAAAAACCTCCACGCTGTCTTCCTCACAAGTAAGGCAAAGGGACAAAACCCAAGTGGAGTACTCAGTTATACTCCATTGTAGCCATGGTATTGGCTAAGGCAGTGGCAGATCAGCTGATGTGCATGTAATTAGCTACTTAGGAACACCAATTAGTCATCGGGATAGCACATGTTACTGATCTGAAACTATAAAAGGTTGCCTTGTCACACATTCAAACCATCTGTATCTACCTGTAGGACAGTACAAAACAGGGAAAGATGAACAGAAAATGAGTAGTACACTAGTTAATAATACCTCCAATTACTTAGTAACATGTAGCATGTCTGTGTATGTAGTATCTGTACTGTAAGAATTACGGTGTAATCAATGCATATAGTGGAAATAGCTATCTTGTAGCGATGTATTGCTGAACAGTAGTAATGCTTGTAGTATTCTATGTGTGTACTGCTGTAGGTCACACGGCACACTCCACATACACCACAAGGGATGCTATGGGCTTGGAACCCACCATTTCGCTTCCAGCCACTGTCAGTGTCAGGATTGGTCCAACAAGTATGTGCCATAACAGGGGATAGTATATGTTGTTATATTGTAACAGTCAACATATGTATGGGTGTATAAGTAAGAGGAACATGTTAAAGGTGGGCTTACTGTGCAAATATGGCATTCATTGTGGGATATTGTGCCAATAACTGTGTAATGTGCAGTAGTCTAGGCAGATCTGTATTCTATTCTACATAGCAGTTCTGATATGTTATGCAAACAGTAGTTATATCTATTGGCAATTACAATACTAAATAACAGGATACATAGCATTAGTATTCACCAGACAGGTTAGCTGCATGATAGCAAAGATAATTGGAAGAGCCAGGTAACTATCCATGCACATAACACATATAATATCCACCTCTCTACTATTGTTTGCAAGCAATAACAGTGGTGCATGTGTACATGTTATGCAAATGTGTAGTGACCCTTGTTACAGGGCTGGGCCAAATGGATATGTACACACCTACATAGAGTGTATATTGAGAGTACAGACACACTGGTTGAACTACCAGGTTTGTGTAGCCCAACCTAACAACTACCTGCACATACTGTATGTAAGGTAGTGCACAGCACTGGTAATGAAATAGGTTGCACATCATCTTTAACTCCAGTGTAACATCTGCAGTAGGAGTGTAAGATGTAGGAGTCAGCTGCCCATGTGTAATAGCCGCATCATAGGTGATGGCTCACATTATCTGATTATATCCTGATCATGCTGATAGTGGCATAAGAGCCTATTGATCCATGACTCTGTTTGGGGAGTGGGTGTCTGTGCCCAACAGAGCTCATGATCCTGGTAGATATGTGAATATATACCCAGAGAAGGAAACAGACCTGTAGATACATGCATCATCTGTAATCAACTAACAAGATGTGATGTTCTCCTCAGAGGAGGTTTTCTGCCAAGGGTAGCTACACTGTATCCGTAATAGACAGTGTTGTCACGTCCATAACACAAATAATTACATGTGAGCATTACTGTCTATAACATCTTCATAGGCAATACGTAAACTAAAGACAGTACATGGTACTTGTAGTACTGACAGCTCATACAGGCTTGCCCACTAGTCAGCTACAGGTGTCTCCTAATGTGAGCTTTGTGTATGTGGCCATCCTGGGGGAATGTAATCTCTATGTCATGTACACTGCCAGACCCACGAAACACCATGCCCCACACATTGTCTGGGATGCAGCTACAGGGGTAAACTGGACGGAAGCCCAGTCTACAGCCATGGCTGGACTGGACAGTCATGAGGTGTAGGTTAACACATGCAGCTCATCAGCACAACCAACACATACTCTTACCAGAACACAGTAAGGACACCCACACACACTAACAGAAATCACACACATTTACAGATGCATCTAAGTATCTGGCCAAACAAGTGACCCCCCAATCAGGAAGAGACAGACACCGATATACGCAAACTGTATGACATAGTTTGCATAATTGTGCCACACCTCTGAACACATGACTGGAAACATGCCCAACAGTACTCATTTGTGAGTGCAAATTCTAGCACTATGTTACACAATGACCTATACGAGGGCATACATACTGTCAGCTGCCTGTCTGACATGATTAGCCACATACTCATACACTCAGACCACCTATTGATCTATACACATGGCTCTGGCATATTCCATGTTGTGCAGAACCTGTGATGCAGTAGCCTGGACAGCATGGAAACACATGTAGGAACTGTCAGGTATTGTAGGCCATGCAGGTATGTCCCAAGGCCTGGGTAGCATTCTGCCACTGGCCAGAATGATACTGCAGTACAGGGACAAAAGGATTGTATTCCGCAATTGTGTAGTGTAGTGGTTCATGTTGCAGGGTATCCAGTATCTGTTGTCCTGAGATAAAATAGTTGACAGACCATGATGCTTTGCCAGACAGGGCCTGCACCTGTCACCCCTGGGAATCTGGATACAGCCTAGGGCTCATGCTTCCCCTATAGTGCCATCATCATGCACGGTTCAGGTGAGGGTCCACTGCTGTTACAGGTACAGCCAAGCAATACACTGCGGGTCTCGCTACACAATGATACATGTCAGAAACATTATATGGACACACATATGTCAATCCCTAACATGGAGAACGTATCTGTGCAGTGGCTAAGACATGTTTCAACACTCCGGAGAGCACACCTGCATGACCATGTTATAACACATACTTCACCTCTTGCCCATTATCCTTTATTGGAACATACAGGCCACAGGTGTGTCCATATTCCTGAAGGATATGTACACCCCCATGCTAAATGCACTTGCATAACATCAGATGCATTATGCTAAGCAACTACCTTTGTGCCACAGTGGAATTCAAAATGCACATTCAGACAGATCACCCACCAGGCCGCGGACTTCCCAACTGCCATAATGTGCTGTAATGGGGAAGAATAGGTCTGAGACAGAACCATACTATTGGCTATTCTCAACTATTCCATTATGAACTGTGAAGACTCCTCATGTACCAACATCTATGTTCAATGAATGTTGGATTCCATCGACCCCACTGACCTGGATCACAGTAGTCACACAAACAGTGCTAACAGTATGCTACACATAGTTAGTCTCCAATGCCAATGTTATGTTCCCTAAGAACAGAGTGGTGAGTGCCATGGCACCCATGCAGATGGACAATGCATATGCAAATTCTGAATACTACACAAATGGACCTTAAGCAGTCAATATGTGCAGTGATTGTGCCATTGAAACAGAACCAGGAGTCAACCCAACCCAAACATGTAGGCAAACTGGTGGTGCCATGCTTTAAACTGTACCAGAGAAGGTAGTAATTGTTGCAAGAGTGAACACACATGAGTGTAGGTGATCCCTGGTCAGCCTTAGTAAGATGCAGATACACCATATGAAACCACGCAAAGCTACCATGAAACCAATCAGCCACATATTATGAGGCCAAGCACAGAGCATTCTATAGCTGTATCGTTAATCATAATGGCAATGACAAGACCTGCTGTGCTGCACAGCACTATGGCATGGGAAGTACTGCACCTACAGAAATAGCAGCCACTCATCCTGATAGAGTCTCAGAGAACCTCAAATCATTTCCACCTCCCCGCCACCCCCAGCAGGTACACTTAGTAATATATCCATGTACATTACAGGGCCCCTCTACTAACCACTATGCAGGTACAAGCTGCACTCTCTAATGCCATACATAAAGCTTTCATGGGACCTGTCACCATCCCAGGGTATATCCTACACAAATGTAAGAACATTCAGCTATCTACCTACTCATCATGTTCAATCATAGCTCCATGTCAGGCTGTGTACACACCGAATGGTGCACAGCAACAGTTATCACACCTCACAAAGGGGGAAACACCATTGATAATGGGACATAGTGCACAACTACCCTGCTGAGTCTGGTCTGTACGACCATGAATCGTGGTCAGTGTAATTGATTTACTCGGTACAGATGTAGATGACAGGGGGGTTGATTCACACTTCATATCATGACCTCGCCAGGTCCTAGGACACCATCACCCATACTGTGTTCCAGCTACACTCAGTAAACTAGGTGTATATTCCTATGTCACAGGAGTGGGTGGCAACTGGACTGCTGGCAGAACCCACACTACGGAAGGTGTCCGACGAATACACGCACATCAAACCAGTGCCAGCCACAGTAATACAGGGGTCATTCCTGGTATGCCCCCTCTTTGGTATCTATACCACATAGACTAACACAGAAGGCATCAGCCTATTGATGTCTGCAAATGACTATGAACTAGGAGCAATAGTCGACTCATCGTGTGCTGCATTCAACATACAGAAGGGCCTTAGTGTGTCAGATGTGTGGTGTGAGATGCATGGCCACATTCTGACAGCTGAGTATTGCGTTGTCATCCCCTATATTAAAAACCCTGTACCCATTAACTACCACCTAGGCAGCAGTCAACATAATGGCAACTGTGTGTATGAGATGCATCTGGACAGTACTTCCCTTTCATAGTTAGGTCATCACAAAAGACAGGTAGTCATATGTGGCACCCCTAATCATGACAGGGTGCCATCCAGGAATATAGAGATAACTGCTTAGCCATACTCAACACCCATGTGACCTATAATACAATCACATATTTCCTTTAAGGGTTATTGCCCATGTGTAGATGACCTACACTGCCCTTCACAATCCCTAGCTGCACTATGTAGCATGCAGCCACTGTAGGGACAGATACTACATATCAGCATTACACATGTTGAGAATGTGAACAGTACTGTACAGAGAGCATATGTGTGCACACACACTAAATATGTTGGAGCTGGAGTATGCCCGGCCCACAGGATACACCCTTGTAGAGTATACCCTTGCTATGAATGTCACTCAATGTCATGTGCTATCAGACATGTCCATGACATGTAGTGGGCTGATTGCAATACTGCTCAACTATCCTGCAAAACATGTCTCACATCCCATACATACCACCCTTTGTCTGCATAACCATGTCCTAAGTGGAGCATATGACATCTATGGGTGTATGTCATATGGGATAACACTGACATGTGAAATAAGATGGCCATCACATCCATTGGACTGCACATGTGTACACATGGCCATGGAGGATGGCCAGAGACATGAAGCAAAGCACACAGTAGAAGTGATGTACATGTGTGTACACCCTGTTGCACATTGGCTCGACACAATACAACTATGGCCTTTGTGTAATGGTGATATTACAGATGTGAAACACTAAACATCATACAGGCCTGTGCACAGCTTATGTAGGCATGACATGAAACCACCACATAACATCTTGAACATCTGGAGTGTGTCATGACATGGAAGCATTCACCTATACAGTATCCAAATACATACATGTGTTGCACAACATACACATACATCCACATCAAGCCACAGATACAGTAGATTCACCTTACTGGTGTCAGACATCACTGTCATGCCTGCTCCTCATGTGTGTGAGGTACACAGATGGCATCTGGGACATGGAGAACTTGTAAGTTAGCCATGTTTGGGCATAGTTGGTAGGTATCCGTAATATGGTTGCAGATGTGCAGGGGTGTTATCCTTATACCCTTCTGTGACCTGTGTCACACATTCCACATTAGGGTTTATTGTGTATGCACCTCGGTGATGTGGGTCACATTCCACATTAGATATGTATTGTATGTGAACATAGTCATGGCTATGAACCGTGTCAGTAGCTCACACTGTATAGCAATTGTGAAGCCACATGATGCCCTGCAATGGCTATGCACATCAGCTCAATGCGCAGTATGTCCCTGCATATTTGTAGGGTGGACAGACAACATTGCATCAGCTGAAGGCCCATGTTAGTATAACACATCCCTGCACTGGGACACCATTACCATACTGTAGATTGGAAAGGACACCACTGTGTTATGCATCTATGCATGTCATTCAACACGTCAGCAGAAGCCATGTCATTCTACATGTGATTGGCAAGGTCATATGCCACACAGCAGGCTGGTGTACTGTCAACCTGTGCTGGTCTGTGGCACCATTGCAAAGTAGGGAAAGCCATGTCAAACATGTGTGTACAGCCACATGCACAATGTCTGCACTCTGCTCAGGTGTAGGTGGAATAATGTTGAACAGGCATGCACTCCTTTGGGGGAGATATGCAAGCTAGGGCTCAGGCAAACATAGTATGCAGTTGACATACCCTACTGCTCATTTACTCACACATAGGAGCGGTGGCCAACACAATGCATCAGTGACAGATGTACAAAGGTCAGCGATGGTCCGTTAACATGTGGTGAATGTTGCACACACCATGGCAGTGCAGTACAATGGTGCAAAGTGTATGCATTGTGTTGCAGGTATGGGGCATAGGCTACTAACACAAAGGGTGCAATACAAGTATGTATGCTAACCACCATTATAATTATGTAAGGTGCATGCCATCTGCTACACCACATGTATGCTGTTGTGTGCAACTCAGGGATGTATGATGACTACCACTATAATTGCCTAAGCTGAAACTATAATTGTCTAAGCTGAATGCCATCTGCCATTTCACCTGCATGTAGCATATGTGTATGTGTGTCTGTGCGTGTCTCTGTCTGTGTGTGTCTCTGTGTCTGTGTCTGTGTGTGTCTGTGTGTGTTTGTGTGTGTCTCTGTCTATTTTTGTCTCTGTGTGTGTCTTGCTATGTGTCTGTGTCTGTGTGTGTCTCTGTCTGTGTGTCTGTGTGTCTGTGTGTGTGTGTGTGTGTCTGTGTGTGTGTGTGTGTGTGTGTCTGTGTGTGTGTGTGTGTGTGTGTCTCTGTGTGTGTGTGTGTGTGTGTGTGTGTGTGTGTGTGTGTGTGTGTGTGTGTGTGTGTGTGTGTGCATGTGTGCGTGTGTGTGTGTCTCTGTCCGTGTGTGTCTGATATAACTTGCAATGTACAGTTCTTGTCTTTCCCTCACAGGTGTTGATGTAGGTGCGTTGCCCTCCTGCGGTCCACCTGATGTTAGTCTCACTACAGACTCTAGCAGTGATGATGATAGTATAATTGAGGCACAGGCAGGGTTGTCAGGGGCTGAATCTGTGCCATTGATTGCCATTCCACCTGTCTCCCCCAAATCCTCAGATACAGTTCCCCTGCCTGCACATACCCCATCATCACCGGCCATAGAGGAAGGACAGTTGGCGGGTGGTAGCATGGAACAGGGAAGTGTGGTGACTATGGAATGTGTGCCTGCACACCATGCTCCCAGTCAAAAGACTGGTGATGTCCCACACAGGCATGTGCCCAGCGCTGCTCGTAGGAGGACCACTGGCCAACATGCCCCTGCAGAACCAAGCATATCAGCTAGAGTCACCAGACACATGTCTTGGGCTGTAATGGAGGCACAGGCATATGCTGAATGGCACAGCTGACATGGTCTGAGGCTTCAGAGGGCTGCTGTCCGTTCATTAGCCGACAACATCCAAGCACTTGCAAATGCTCACCATCATCTTGCAGATGTTTTGGATAGATGATTGGGTGACATGGCGGGAGTCCTTGACTGTGGCATGTCACTCCTCGAGTGTGGAATGTCTGTGCTGGAATTTCTGGTGGGAGTGAGGCATTCGGCACGTGGATGTAGGCCAGCTACATCACCTTTTGAAGGCCTACGTGAACATACTACTGTACATGCCCCCTCTCATAGTGGCGGTAGTAGCAGTAGTGCTGCTGGTGCTGTGCAGTCCACACCAGGATGCAGCAGGCCACATGCACATGGTCCTGGATGGTCACAATAGGGACACAATTCCAGTGGACATGTGTCATAAGACTGTACCCAATCTGGACCTCTGCCTGGTAGTGCCCGTGCAACCACTGGCAGGTACAGGTCACGTGGCCATGGCCAGACAGCGTGAACTGTGACACCTGCCTTGTAGAGTCTGTAGCTGTCAGTATTACCCCTGTGTAGGCCAGCCTCATGCCAGACCTGTGTGTATGCATACACACACACACTGGAAACAAATGTAGGGCACCTCAACACACACATGCATAACATCCACACATGCCCAATGATATCACTGGCCCTAACACGCAAGCATGATGTCATCCAATGGCACAGCCTAGGCCTCTGGCAAACATTATCACCCTGTGCATATGATGATGCCTGTGCCGCATCCCTGTCATCCACACCATCGGTGCAGGGACATGTTCATATGGTCTGATGCACAGGGTAAACATACTAGGAAGACAATTGTAGATTAATATTGTTGAGTAGTGCTGACAGGCAGCAAACATAACATGTATTGTGGTTTTAGAATGCATTTTGTATGTTTGACAGCATGTATCATGTGTAACAATACTAACAGCATGTTGATCCTGATGCTTTGCCTTCCTCTTTCAGGTGTAGTTGCATGTGCAGGGGGATGTTGGTGTATGCGGGAGTCCCATATGTACATGTTGACTACCCACAGGTCAGTATGACAATACCTGCATGTACTTTGTAGCTTCCATATCACAGTTATATTTTCCCATGTTTCAATTATGTTTACTGATCTAATGATCCAAGAGCATGATAGCTGTGTAGTAAGCTACTGTGTTCAGAGCCGTCTCATCCATAGTAGGTGACATCACAGGTATAGTTACCTGGAGCGTGGAGTGGGTAAATAGGGTGGTATGCTGAATGACAAGGGTAAAGACCAGTGGAAATAGTGGCATCTCATTGGGAAGCAGTAATACCCACTGCCATGACAGCATACAGACACAGACACACCCACACACTCAGATATTCCAGACACAGTAACACACACACACACACACACACACACACACACACACACACACACACACACACACACACACACACACACACACACACACACACACACACACAGTTGCCAGTGTCCGGATGTCAATCCCTGCCTATGTGCATATCATTATAGTACTACACAATTGCAAGATGTGCCACAGAGATTACACATGTACAGGTAGTTGGAATGGCCTATGATCGAGGACATCGACAGGGATACTACAGTGCAGTGAATGTATGTGGGGAGAGGAATCCATCAGTAAGGTATGTAACAACAGGTCACACCCCAGGGTGTACATGTTAACAGGCGGTTAGTATGCCCATCTACGGTTGATGTTATCAACAGGGATGCTACACTGCTTTGAGTGGATGGGAGGAGGGGGCATTAACATTCCACTATGGTAACATAGAGCCTCACTCCATGAACCGGACAGCCATACACACGTGCAGCCACATACCCACACACACACACACACACACACACACACACACACACACACACACACACACACACACACACACACACACACACACGCACATGCACGCACACACATGCACACACACACACACACACACACACACACACACACACACACACACACACATGCACACACACACACACACACACACACCGGCATTCACAAAGATATGCACCTATGTCACACACATAAAGACACTTTACATGTGTGCGGTTTAACCACCTGCCTATGGCTTTTTTTATACACTTCACTCTGTACTGGTGTCACCAACAGTGTTCAGGAGAGTGATAACATGTGGGATGTATTCCCAACCATACGTGACATATATGGACACACAACCACATGTTCCAGTACAGTGAATCAAACACATGGCTATGTCATGATAGGTACTACAGCAGTACAGCACTATCACATCTGGTACAATACTTACTGACTCTTTCCTATGGCAACTGTGCTGATATATGCACACTATATGCACAGGGGAGGTATTACTGTTATGGGTGTCATGGTGTTTGCCTTCGGTGTCACCCTTACAGTGTTCAACATTGTCTGTCTTCCACTTCAATTAACAAAACCTGAACTTAGCAGGTACACAGGTTATTGTAGGGCTGATTGTAACAAACCAGTGAGCTGTCCTCAGTAGTCATTCATCTGCAATGGAGCCCCACCACTTAGTAGTCATGTCCAGACATCCATCCATACCTCATGTACGGCTTACTGTACTTAGAACATATCACCATATACAGCTGGCAATGTTGAGGCTGTATTGCAACAGCATAATGTACTAAGACAACAGTCACCTTCAGACATCAGACACTGCACACACACATGGAATCTACACAAACAGCAATACATGTACACATATGCGGTCTACATCAGTACGTGCACTAGCAGGTCAAGAGGATACATTCCACACCTTCCCCATGCCATGTGTGAAACATAGCCAAGCATCTGTGGCTTGTAAACATCTCACAGCAGCATGTACTGGCTATTGTGGTACTAAGACTAATGTCCAGATAGCACACAGCATGCATGGCTTGCAATTGTTGACATGGGGTATATGTAGGAGCTGTGGCCACACATGGCTGTACATGTCATGAACATATCACCTGTGATTACTCAGGAACATACAGTGCCAAGCTGGATTTCCCTGAGTCTGTCAAAACAGGCCTTGTGTAGGTCCTATGGTCCTGTTATTTTGGTATGTTTGTAGGCATCGCATTAGGTGGATATGTCTAAAGACATACATGCCACATGGGGTGTTGTATGATATGATAGGTGTCATGGGTGACCAGTAGAGAGGGGATATCACCTCTGTCAACATAGATATTGAACCTTATGTACTGTTAGCATGCTATCTGCCATGTGCATGTGTGTAATGACTGTAGCCACCTGTATGTAGAAAGGTAAACGAAAGCTATGGTAATGTAATATATGTTGTATGAGTGTGGGATGTACATATCCAGGGCAGGTACGGTTAGGTCATATCCAACCATGAGGGTGTTGGTTACTGGTGTACAGCAACAGTCGACTGTGTTAATGCTGACAACATCCGAGAGACCCTGGTATGTGTACAATTGGTAATATATGTTGTATGAGTGTGGGATGTACATATCCAGGGCAGGTACGGTTAGGTCATAGCCAACCATGAGGGTGTTGGTTACTGGTGTACAGCAACAGTCAACCATGTTAATGCTGACAACATCCGAGGGACCCTGGTATGTGTACAACTGAGCAGGTTACAAACAGTGGTATTATTGCATTGCGTAACACATTATGCAGCTGTCTGTACATGGGTACATTGCACAGTTGATGTAGGCCTAGGTACAGTCCACCAATTGAGGGTTATCTGGTGGTCTACCATACTATGTCATACCACATACGGATGTGTGTTGGTAGTCTGCGAACAAGATGGTGGATGTATATGTGGATACAAGCTAGAATGCAGCATTTGCCACTGTCACCTGTACTTGACTCATCTGTGATGTGTTATGTCAGAGTAGTGGCCCTTACATGTGAGTAGCCTTTATGATTATGTGTACATCACCACCTGGTATGGTCCATACCACTGTTATGGCCCACATGTCTGGATCTAAGTTATATGGTGGTAGTGCAATTGTGTACTACAGAGCCTTCAGCCAGGTGTTCCTCACTGCACAGATGTCGGTATTCCCCATTGTAGGTTCTACAGTGCGCTAATGGATTACTAAAGCCACACATCTAGCACAGGTTAACATAGGCATTCATTGCAATTTACATATAGGTGTCAGGGTGTTACTTCTGTGTGTAGGACATTTGCCTTGGAATGTGGCTATATGGGTAAATGCGACCTAGGTATTATCCACACACGTGTAACATGGATGCATTTGCTTTGTGTTGAAGGCTCGTCATTCGGTCATGACAGCCCAGAATGACAGACACTGGAAGACCTCATAATAACAGCAGGACATTGGCTCATTGTTTTGGTCTAGCAGTTGCCACCCGTACCATGACATCACTGTGCGTGTCATTAATGTTCTTTGTAGCAAATGCCCCATGTAAGGTGACGGACAGTGGCAGAACATGTGTATATGACCAATGTGAGATATACTTAGGGTAGCAGTCCTGCTAATAATGACAACTACTACCACAGCCGGGACAGGTCATCTTGTCACCTGCACCTCAGTAC
>NC_056751.1:680227788-680230288 GCF_019279795.1 Protopterus annectens | reverse complement strand
GCATTGCAAAGCTATGGCCATACACAATGGTAACCAAAATGTCAGGGCAGTTCATACAATACCCATCTGTGTGGGACATTGCAGACACTACACCCCTGTACCACATTGCACAGCATTGTCGGGTGATGTGATGCAAAGGATTACCCCTCACCCAGCCTTGTACAGCTATCTTACATAGCCAACCACTACACTCCATGAAGCAATGTACATATGCATGTCAGTACTGGCACCTTGTGCCTGCATGTGGGATATGATGCTCCCAACCACAGTCACTCCCAGTATAACTCCCATTGGCATACCAACAGATGTCAAACACATTCACATGCCCTAGCCCATAGAACCTCCGGATATCCCCTGTGGTGCATGTAGTACCTGTGCATTACTGCAGTGTGGCTAACTAAGTAGATAGGGAGTGTATTTGTGGGTCTTACAAAGAGTGTCAATGTGAGTCCATTAGAGAGTGTGGTTGTGTTGACAATGACATCCGTCACGTGGACAGCCATGTGTGCTACATCTAATGTATGTCTACTATATCTCTGTTGCAGATGTCGCCCACCAACACACATATATGTTCTTACAGCACAACAACATATCAGCTTTGTGGCACATGGAATAACTGCATGCACTTGTAATAGTAATGACTAGTCAGTCAGAGGTTTGACCCCTGTAATGGTAGGTGTGTGACAGACGATGCTTACGTTTTAGTCTCCAAGCCCTTCTCTGATGTACTTTGCCTCTGTCTGTCCCTCTCACACAGTCTCTGGTGGATGTGGAGGTGTACACCTACTCAGAAGCAGCTTGTGTATTCTAAGTGATGGTCATGGTCATGTGATGGCCTCTGCACCTATTGCAGTCTTCCTCTAGCTGATTGCATGTAAAACAGCTGTGATGATGTTCCCATAGCCATTTGCATGCAAAACACAGTACAATATCTAGGAACATCATGTTGGTGTTTGCCCATGACAGTCGCTGTGAGTGGTACCTGGATCTGGTGTTTGGAAACGGCATCACAGATGATATCTGCATGTTCTCAAACAACATACACAGTGGGAAATATCTTAAAGACAGGAGGGTGATGCACCAGGCATGACTACAGCATGTAAGTGTAGCTATGCTTCATTGAGACTACTGCCTGTTTAACAAGTTGTGTGTGGTAATGGCTATTCTGCATGTTTTAAAACTGACAAGACAGTGCTCTATTCATGAGGGACCCCCATCTGTAGGGCTATCTGTGGACTGGTCAGTGTGTGGAACCATTTGTTTCTTGTGTTACTCACTGAACACACATCTGTGTACATCAGGAGCATAGTGTGAGGACTGCAGCCAGTACATGGTGATAGTGATGAGTTACTGCCATCGCATCCCTGACTGGACATATGTCACATGAAACAGTGGTATGACAGACACTATCTGGGGTTCTCAGTGACATGCCTATAATGGGCCACTGTTCATAGCTGCAGTCACAAGTCTTCTGCACTTTGTACAGATGTCATGCAGTATATATGCATGTGATGTGCTCCCTCTGCAAATGTATGGCATCTGTTGTGTTGGGTTGATGGTCATATCTATGCATGCTATTGTAAGTAATCCTGAATGCTGTTGACAATTACTAAGCCATATCTGTGTTTAAACTGCAACACCATAGGCTGTATGGGTTTGGAGGTCCCGGCAGAACCTCCTGTCCCACTTCAGCTGGCCATGGCACTGGGCACCAGCACATCTGGGTCCCAGCCTTGGACCTCCACCTCTGTTGGCTCTGAACAACCTTCTGGTGGTACCACAACTGAGGATGGGGCTTGTCTCCCCTGGGAGCAGGTCCAGACAGGAACATGTCCGCTGTCGTACAGTCCCATACATGGTACGTAGGGGGCTCAATAAGGGTTTTCAAGGCCAGATACACCAGCTCAAGGGCAAAGTGTCACATTTATAGGGTGAGGCTGCTCCTCCTAGACAGCCCCCAGCACTGCCATCTTTGCAGCTGTTTTGGTGCAGTGGTGGCTGCCAATGGCTGGGGACCTCCGTCCCACTGTTTCCATCTGGGGGCTCATGGGCTTGTGAATGTTGAACACCCCTCCCCATCTGAGGTGTATACCCCCACATGTGTCATTTACCAATCCTGTATGCTGTGTTGTCTGTCATCCTACCCTACCTATCCTTCACGGGCATACCTACTCTCCTTCCCCCACATCCCACTCTCACCCTACGGAAACATAAGGCCAATCGGTTCCTAGAACAACATTTGCCCCATACATAGCTGTCCATTTCACACACATGTCCAATGGACACATGTAACCCTTTTAATATGCATCACAACATACTCCAGTTGTCTTCATCCTTGTCTCTCAGGCACACGATCCTTGTATGCACATGGCTCCTAATTGTTCCAGATACACATGATGCGGACAACCCCATTGTACACACAACACTACCAGTCCCTCTATAGTTACCCCATTTACCTTTATCATGATGATGATTTCACAAATAGCACCTTGCAAGAGTA
>NC_056751.1:680195288-680222788 GCF_019279795.1 Protopterus annectens | reverse complement strand
ATATATATATATATATATATATATATATATATATATATATAGATATATATGTATGTATAGATATTATATATCTGTATATACTTATATACATTTCTTATGCTGGGCACTGCTTAGACCCACGCAAGTGCACTCAGAATTGCTTACTGGTACTTATATGTGTTTACTGCTGCTTATTTGTGCTTACACCTGCTTACTAGTACCTTATTCATTATGACAGTGCCACTTTGCTTGAATGATATTTAAGTTAAATATCTCATGTGATACTCTTATGTCGATTTTATGGCTAAACGACATTCATTCCACATGGAAAAGGATGTGTGCTTTTGTTGGGCTCAAACTGTGAATGCCTGTTTGTTAGGCAGATGCTCTAAACACTACACTATTGACACGTTGATTCTGCATGGTTTTTCTCTACTTGAATGAATATGATGTGTAAGCTACGCTCTGCAGAGGGCAGTGACGCGCAGACACGCTGCACTTTGCTTACACCTTCGATATTGCAGTGATTCGAATGTATAATAGGAACACAGGGACAGGGAATCTAATTGTGAAAGTTCTAGAGACAGGGCTCAACATTCCACTACATGCTTGTGTGTTTACTACTTTGAGTTTATTTCACTGTTTGTGGACACTCTTGTATGCTTAGCATACATTTCTGTATCCACGGACACTGAATTACTGACTTACTATTAGGGGCAGGCTTTACTAGTAGGCATAGTAGGTTTTTTCAAGTGTCAGGGCATGTTTATGCCTCCGTAGAGCACTTAAACATGCCCACTGCACTCGCACACGTTTCATGTGCACATCGAGGTTGCAATGGCGCGCCCTCATACATATTCATATGGCGCTGCTGCACCATCTGTAGTGAGGACGCTCGGGGCAAAGCTAAAACAGTCCTTGCAACGAGCTTCTTGAATCCCGGGGTTAGAGTGGGTTTTAGGGTGATGTCCACAGGGAGTGAGTTCCAAATTTTACCTACAAAGTTGGCAAACAGAGAGACACACACTGAATTATTGATTCTGACAGTTTGAACTAGAAATCTATTGGAGGAGCGCAGTGATCGGAGATTGAAGGTGGGAGTGATAATGTTTTTAAGTGCAGGATTATTTTCAGGTTGGTTAAGTGTAGTGTAGGTGTTAATGAATGCCATGGCATGTGTTGTTCTCCCTAAAAAGAGAAATGAATGACCTAGTAAATCTACTTTGTTAACATATAAACACTAACAGTGAGACAGTTCTTAAGGGATAAGTCATAAGTGAACTATGCACAGTGTAGGAGGCAGTTGGCAGCCACTGAACAGTAACTGGTAGATTACTATGACACAAAACACCCAATGTGTCTTGCCACATTTTGTAGTATTGACCATGCTGTACTGATAGACACAAAAATGCATATTTTACCCTCGTACATCTACACATCACCCTCCCTTGTGTTTTCAGTAAACAGTGTGCAAAACCATATTTTGTTTTTATTTTACATTTGTTTACGAGTGTAGCGCATTCACCACAATTGATTTGCAGGTTCTGCATTATATTAAGATGCTTTGATAAAAGCTGGAACAGAATGTTGTAACTTCCATCCAACAATACTTAACGCATTACAGCCAAGTGACTTCTCCAGGCGTTTCTGCAGTTAACTGGTATCAGTATACCTCTAGGCATCAAATATTGCTTGCTCTTATTTGCATTAATAATTCCAAACCTATGCTACATACACGGTATCAGAAGAGCTCATTTTAAAGCATGCATGATGGCAAACACAACTGTATTGATATTTGACCTCTGTCTAATGCAGCTAAACAGCTATTGATTATTATTTGTATACAGTTGATTTGTATTGTAATTTTAATATTTCTCTAAATATCTCAACACTCATATGACACAGATAGAACTGCATAGCCCCATATGAAAGATTACAAGTTTGAAAAAATCCTGCTGGCAGTATGTGTGTTGCTTGAATAGTTACTGAGATATCATAAGCTGTTTATACAACATTACAAAATTAATATTCACTGCCTTTACTTTGGCTTATAAAATCCATTTTAATACATCAAACTGAACAAATGTAACTCATGTAAAGATTAATTTATCCTGAATAGTTTACCATTTACGGTTTTCTAGTAACACTTTCGGTTCCAGAGATATAAAAATATTTGTTAGAACCATAAGTTGATAACTTCATTTCTTTAAAGGCTTAAGCTACACCCACTGCGAGTTAAGGGTACACACTCAAAAGAGCTGTACTGGAGGAAGTGAGTTAAAAGACTGGCACAAAAATCCAGAAGTACAAACAGCTGGTGTCCTTCTATGTGTCGGCCTTCCCAGTTTAATTCTTAATGAATGACTCTTAGGTGAGACAAAGAGGTGGTGGCTATTTCCATATGTTTCTGGCCTCCTAAAAGAAATGAGGCTGCCAGAGCTCATAAAGGGAACAACTAAAGATATGGCTCATTGTCATGCTTTAGAGAGTCTGATGTTCTATAATCCCCTGTCTTGATAACATAGGATATGAAGATGATGTTTGTTACAGTATATAATGGTACCATAACTTCACATAAGGACAAAATACTTCAGTTCTGTGCAAATAATTAAAGCTATGTGCTATTAACGAGTACTATCCTGTAGTTCTGGGTTTGATTCCATCAGTCTGCAGTTACTGTACTTACTGTATGATTCTGAAAAAGGGACTTAATAGTATGACCTTTTGAACATTTGCAAAAAGGTCACTTTGCACTCTGAAAATAGTCATCACATCTAATCTGTAAAAGCACACTCTTTGCAGAACCCCAGATAACTGGATAGTGTGAGTCTGTGTTATCTGTTCTAAATCAAGCTTCTTCATCTTTTGCAAAACCTCCTTGGGGGCATAGAGGTGTGCTTGAGAAGACATGCAGAGATGAGCACTTCTATTCTTAAAATGAGGTGAAACATTGCTGTAGCTTGTGATATCAGATAGGTTTACTTATGATTGGTTTTGTTTACTCTTCTGTGTCTTATCTATAGATGAATTTGCATTTTTGCGAAAATACTTTTAAATTGTTGGCTAGCATTCTTTTTATAGAAAATAACAGGTGCTTACATTTTTGGCCAATCCAGAATCTTAGTTGTTGTTTTCTTTAATTTATTGCAACAAAGATCACAACTATAGGAAGTTACAAACATTGTAGAGCTCTGCAGTTACCGATAACTGCAGAATCAGCATGCTGTTAATGAGCCATATAGGTTGAACTAGTAATTCTTTATCTGTGAGTAAGTCTTCATTCTGGTGTGTGTGTGCAGACACAGTGTGCAGTGCCCATGCAGTGCCCTGACTTACAGACATGTTGTGCAGTGTGCATGCAGTGCCCTGACTTACAGACACAGTGTGCAGTGTGCCTACAGTTCCCTGACTTACAGACAGTGCGCATGCAGTGCCCTGACTTACAGACACAGTGTGCAGTGTGCCTGCAGTGCCTTAACTTATAGTGCACAATTTAACTGCAGACAGAAAAGCATGGCTTGAAGGAATGAGTTTCAGATATATAGACACCACACTGTAAATTCCTGTCCCCTCACCATATAATGGAAATACCATGCAAATTACCAGTGAAGCCATAGCAAGTTGGACTGACAGCATGTAAGCTAGTCTGCAGGACAGTTTTGTGTGTGTGTGTGTGTGTGTGTGTGTGTGTGTGTGTGTGTGTGTGTGTGTGTGTGTGTGTGTGTGTGTGTGTGCGTGTGTATATTTTTGTTTAGTCTAGTACCTTACCTAAAATGTTTTCTGCAGTTTGATTTCAATGCCTTGACTGATGTGTTAAAGCAGTCAAATGACATACAATGATAGATTAAAAATTACTTTGTGACTTGCTTATTAATGGAGGAAAATTAAATCAGCTATTAAAATGGTATTAAGCAGTTCAACAGGGACAAGATGATACAAGATTATTGCAATGACATTTCCTGTGTTGTCATTATCTGTAACCATTTAGTCTTGTATGTCTGTGTGCCTTCAGTGCATTTGTTCTTGTTTAGACAGATAATAATATTAAGTGATACAGGAAGTACCAGTGGTATCACATAATAAACACAAACTGTTTTCTGAAAGGTAACGTTTCACTAAATGACTTTCAACATAATACATTCTCACACAAAATAATGAGAAAATGCCGTACCAAATTATAAGTGACCACAGGGAACAGACTCTCCATCCCCCATATGCCACAGCAGATCATACAGAGGTTAATATTCATGACCACATTTAAGTGTGGTTATTTCAGGGGGTAGTATCATGTTTCTGTTACTCAAAGTATCTCTTCTATAATCTGCTTCATGCCAAAATTCAATGAAATGAAAAAAGGGGGTTTGTAATTCTTGAGGTGCATTCCATGAAATAGGAAAGGAAAGGGGCTTCCTTTCCAAAAATACTAGCTAAAAATAAGAAAGAAAATTCCTAAGTGGATTTCAGTCAGATAGCAGATTTGTTAAGCCGTTTTATCAGTACAACAGGCTAGGTAAAACATTTTCAGAAAATATTTATCTTTAGTCGATAGACGGAATAACCTTTTTGTACTGCAATACTTTTTCTACCTCTATCTGTAATACAGTCTTTCTCACATCACAATGCATTATTTTACAACATCTGTAATTCATTCCTTATCACACTAGACTGCAATGTTTATTCTAACTCTGTTGTAATTTACTCCTACTCATACTGCAGTGCAATATTTATTTTTTCTCTGTCAGAAATTCACTTCTACTTACACTGTACTGCAATATTTATTTTGCCTCTGTCTGTAATTCATCCCAACTTACACTGTATTGCAGTATTTATTTTACTTCTGTCTGTAATTCATTCCTACTTACACTGAACTGCAATGTTTATTTTACTTCCGTTTGTAATTCACTCCTACTTACACTGTACTACAGTATTTATTTTACCTCTGTAATTCATCCCTATTTACACCTTACTGCAGTATTTATTTTACCTGTCTGTAATTCATTCCTACTTATACTGCACTAAAATATTTATTTTACCTCTGTAATTCATCCCTTTTAATTCATACTGCAGTATTTATTTTACCTCTGTCTATAATTTATTCCAACTTACACTGCACTGCAATGTTTATTCTACCTCTGTCTGCAATTCATTCCTACTTACACTGCACTGTGGTATTTATTTTATCTCTGTTGGTATTTCACTCCTACTTACACTGCACTGCAGTATTTATTTATCTGTCAGTGATTCTCTCCTGCTTACACTGCACTGCAATATTTATTTTACCTCTGTCTGTAATTCACTCCTACTTACACTGTACTGCAGTATTTATTTTGCCTCTGTCTGTAATTCATCCCTACTTACACTATACTGCAGTATTTATTTTACTTCTGTCTGTAATTCATTCCTACTTACATTGCACTACAGTATTTATTTAATCTCTGTCAGTAATTCACTCCTACTTACACTGTACTGCAATATTTATTATAGCTCTGTAATTAATTCCTACTTACACTGTACTGCAGTATTTATTTTACCTCTGTCTGTAATTCATTCCTGCTTACACTGCACTGCAATATTTATTTTACCTCTTTCTGTAATTCATTCCTACTTACATTGTACTGCAGTATTGATTTTGCCTCTGTCTGTAATTCATCCCTACTTATACATTACTGCAGTATTTATTTTACCTCTGTCTGTAATTTATTCCTACTTACACTGTGCTACAGCATTTATTTTGCCTCTGTCTGTAATTCATTCCTACTTACACTGTTCTGCAGTATTTATTTTACCTATTTCTGTAATTCATTCCTACTTACACTGTACTGCAGTATTTATTTTACCTCTGTCTGTAATTCATTCCTACTTACATTGCACTTCAATGTTTATTATACCTCTTTCTGTAATTCATCCCTACTTATACTGTACTGCAGTATTAATTTTGCCTCTGTCTGTAATTCATCCCTACTTACACATTACTGCAGTATTTATTTTACCTCTGTCTGTAATTCATTCCTACTTACACTGTGCTGCAGCATTTATTTTGCCTCTGTCTGTAATTCATTCCTACTTACACTGTTCTGCAGTATTTATTTTATGTCTGTCTGTAATCATTCCTACTTATACTGAATTATAGTATTTATTTTATCTCTGTCAGAAATTCACTTCTATTTACACTGTACTGCAATATTTATTTTACTTCTGTCTGTAATTCATTCCTACTTACACTGTACTGCAGTATTTATTTTACCTCTGTCTGTAATTCATTCCTACTTACACTGCACTGCAATGTTTATTCTACCTCTTTCTGTAATTCATTCCTACTTATGCTGTACTGCAGTATTCATTTTGCATCTTTCTGTAATCATTCCTACTTACACTGAATTAAAGTATTTATTTTATCTCTGTCAGCAATTCACTCCTACTTACACTGTACTGCAATATTTATTTTACTTCTGTCTGTAATTCTTTCCTACTTACACTGTACTGCAGTATTTATTTTGCCTCTGTCTGTAATTCATCCCTACTTACACCATACTGCAGTATTTATTTTACCTCTGTCTGTAATTCATTCCTACTTACACTGCACTGCAGTATTTATTTCATCTCTCTCAGTAATTCACTTCTACAAACACTATACTGCAATATTTATTTTAGCTCTGTAATTAATTCCTACTGAAACTGTACTGCAGTATTTATTTTGCCTCTGTCTGTAATTCATCCATACTTACACCATACTGCAGTATTTATTTTACCTCTGTCTGCAATTCATTCCTACTTACACTGTACTGCAGTATTGATTTTGCCTGTCTGTAATTCATCTCTACTTATACTGCACTAAAATATTTATTTTACCTCTGTAATTCATCCCTCTTACACTGTACTGCAGTATTTATTTTACCTCTGTCTATAATTTATTCCTACTTACACTGCACTGCAATGTTTATTCTACCTCTGTCTGCAATTCATTCCTACTTACACTGCACTGTGGTATTGTTATCTCTGTTGGTATTTCACTCCTACTTACACTGCACTGCAGTATTTATTTATCTCTATCAGTGATTCTCTCCTGCTTACACTGCACTGCAATATTTATTTTACCTCTGTCTGTAAGTCATTCCTACTTACACTGTACTGCAGTATTTATTTTGCCTCTGTCTGTAATTCATCCCTACTTACACCATACTGCAGTATTTATTTTACTTCTGTCTGTAATTCATTCCTACTTACATTGTTCTGCAGTATTTATTTTACCTCTTTCTGTAATTCATTCCTACTTACACTGCACTGCAATGTTTATTCTACCTCTTTCTGTAATTCATTCATACTTATGCTGTACTGCAGTATTGATTTTGCCTCTGTCTGTAATCATTCCTACTTACACTGAATTACAGTATTTATTTTATCTCTGTCAGCAATTCACTCCTACTTACACTGTACTGCAATATTTATTTTACTTCTGTCTGTAATTCTTTCCTACTTACACTGCACTACAGTATTTATTTCATCTCTGTCAGTAATTCACTCCTACTTACACTATACTGCAATATTATTTTAGCTCTGTAATTCATTCTTACTTACACTGTACTGCAGTGTTTATTTTACCTCTGTCTGTAATTCATTCCTACTTACACTGCACTGCAATGTTTATTCTATCTCTTTCTGTAATTCATTCCTACTTACACTGTACTGCAGTATTGATTTTGGCTCTGTCTGTAATTCATCCCTACTTACACATTACTGCAGTATTTATTTTACCTCTGTCTGTAATTCATTCCTACTTACACTGTGCTGCAGCATTTAATTTGCCTCTGTCTGTAATTCATTCCTACTTACACTGTTCTGCAGTATTTATTTACCTCTTTCTGTAATTCATTCCTACTTACACTGTACTACAGTATTTATTTTACCTCTGTCTGTAATTCATTCCTACTTACACTGCACTGCAATGTTCATTCTAACTCTTTCTGTAATTCATTCCTACTTACACTGTACTGCAGTATTGATTTTGGCTCTGTCTGTAATTCATCCCTACTTACACATTACTGCAGTATTTATTTTACCTCTGTCTGTAATTCATTCCTACTTACACTGTGCTGCAGCATTTAATTTGTCTCTGTCTGTAATTCATTCCTACTTACACTGTTCTGCAGTATTTATTTTACCTCTTTCTGTAATTCATTCCTACTTACACTGTACTACAGTATTTATTTTACCTCTGTCTGCAATTCATTCCTACTTACACTGCACTGCAATGTTCATTCTAACTCTTTCTGTAATTCATTCCTACTTGTACTGTACTGCAGTATTGATTTTGCCTCTGTCTGTAATTCATCCCTACTTACACATTACTGCAGTATTTATTTTACCTCTGTCTGTAATTCATTCCTACTTACACTGTGCTGCAGCATTTATTTTGCCTCTGTCTGTAATTCATTCATACTTTTCTGCAGTATTTATTTTACCTCTGTCTGTAATCATTCCTACTTACACTGAATTATAGTATTTATTGTATCTCTGTCAGCAATTCACTCCTATTTACACTGTACTGCAATATTTATTTTACTTCTGTCTGTAAGTCATTCCTACTTACACTGTACTGCAGTATTTATTTTACCTCTGTCTGTAATTCATTCCTACTTACACTGCACTGCAATGTTTATTCTACCTCTTTCTGTAATTCATTCCTACTTATGCTGTACTGCAGTATTCATTTTGCCTCTGTCTGTAATCATTCCTATTTACACTGAATTATAGTATTTATTTTATCTCTGTCAGCAATTCACTCCTACTTACACTGTGCTGCAATATTTATTTTACTTTTGTCTGTAATTCTTTCCTACTTACACTGTACTACAGTATTTATTTTACCTCTGTCTGTAATTCATCCCTACTTACACCATACTGCAGTATTTATTTTACCTCTGTCTGTAATTCATTCCTACTTACACTGCACTACAGTATTTATTTCATCCCTGTCAGTAATTCACTCCTACTTACACTATACTGCAATATTTATTTTAGCTCTCTAATTCATTCCTACTTACGCTGTACTGCTGTATTTATTTTACCTCTGTCTGTAATTCGTTCCTACTTATACTGCACTGCAGTGTTTATTCTACCTCTTTCTGTAATTCATTTTACCTCTGTCTGTAATTCATTCCTACTTACACTGTGCTGCAGCATTTATTTTGCCTCTGTCTGTAATTCATTCGTACTTACACTGTTCTGTAGTATTTATTTTACCTCTGTCTGTAATCATTCCTACTTACACTGAATTATAGTATTTATTTTATCTCTCTCAGCAATTCACTCCTACTTACACTGTACTGCAATATTTATTTTACTTCTGTCTGTAATTCTTTCCTACTTACACTGTACTGCAGTATTTATTTTACCTCTGTCTGCAATTCATTCCTACTTACACTGCATTGCAATGTTTATTCTACCTCTGTTTGTAATTTATTCATACTTACGCTGTACTGCAGTATTTATTTTGCCTCTGTCTGTAATTCATTTCTATTTACAATGTACTGAAGTATTTATTTTACCTCTGTCTGTAATTCATTCCTACTTACACTGCACTGCAATGTTTATTTTACCTGTCTCTAATTCATTCCTAATCACAGTGCTCTGCCGTACTTATTCTACCTCTGTCTGTAATTTGGACAACACCAGCAAAATTTAAAAACAATAAATAAACAAACAAAAATGGCTCCAGCAAGGAAACAGCAACCTTTAATAAAAGCACTGACTTAGCACTTTCATCCTGTTAAAATAGAGGCCTTCATCAGATTTCATCCTTTTACATTAGAAGGCTTCATCAGATTAAAAAAAAAAAAACAATTAATGATACATTTAAGTACTCTACTGAGAACCATTTAGAAACACCAAACAATGAATTAAAAACATAAACAATAAAAACAAATCCTCTTAATACATATAATCAAGCATGAAAATAAGTCAATAACAATTTTCCATACATGTTCGTGTTGTTCTGAATCAAAGCCTTTTTTTCCTAAGTTTGAAAATGCTGATGACTGAAATGCAATTATTTAACCTAGGTGTTTTGTCAGTGTTCAACCTAAGCTGCCATACTAATTCTATGTACTCTAAAATAATGTCACAATCACCACCCTTCTTATCCAACACCACTTTGTCATTAACAAAAACAGCATTTTTTAAGCCTTGCACTCATATATGTGCCTGTATAAAGTATTTGACAGCTTTTTCAATTTTACTTTGCATAAATATTCACAAATCCTGTTGTTCAACTATCGTGTTGTCTTTCTTACATATAAAGCCAGATAAGTCATGCATGTGACCAAATATACCACTTTTAGTGTTACAATTACAACATCCTAGACATGATATAGAGCTGCCAAATGCCACCACAGAAACATGATGTCTGTCATTACTATATTTAAAAGGTTTACACATGCCACCTTTCAACATTTTTGATTTAAAATACCATTTGAATGTGCTGTACATTTCTCCACATGGTCTAATTGTATTTGTTTTTATTGTATAGGTCTTTAAATCCTTGAAACAATGTAATTAGCTGCTGTTTTTTAACTGTTTCTCAGTGCGGTATTTAAATGACTCATTAAATGCTTTTTCTTACTGTGATGAAGTCGTCTATTGTAATAGGTTGAAATAGCTAAGTCTCTGTTTTTATTAAAGGTTGCTGTTTCCTTGCTGGAGCTGTTTTTGTCTGTCTGTCTGTCTATCTCTAATTCACTGCTACTCACAATGACCTGCAATATTTATTCTTCCACTGTCCATTGTTCTCTCCTTCACATGTTCCTTATCACACTAGAAACTTGATCTATGGAACTGTAGGATAGAACCCTGGCAATGACCCAAAATCTGGATTCATTTTGTGGCCTGCCACTAGAACATTTAGCCAAGAAGGGAGAGGAATAAAGAGGCATCACATGCTTACCTCTCCCTTGGTGGAGGGTGATGTGCATGTCAAAGGATATACCTTTCTCTAATGTATTACTTGCTGTGACTAAGGGCCTTGCAACAGCTTGTGCTGAGAAAAAAGTAAGGATTTCTTGAAAGACTATTTCAACTGCAGAATCAAGAAATATCAGCATGATGGCCCCATTGTACGCCTTGCTTGGGAGTGCTTACTTCAATATGGAGGCCACTAAGGCTTAAAGTAAACATAACCAAAAGGCTGCCTGCAAAATGCCTGTCCCAAAACTGGTTCTTACTATGTTTGGTGATAACAGGCAGTGTCAATGCGAATAGTCAGATGATGGGCTTGTGCAGACATGTACAGCAGTCAAAAAATATAACTAAATAACTAAATAACTAACAAAATAAATACATAACTAACTAACTAAATAAATAAACGAGTAAATAAACAAAAAGGTTCATCACAGTACTATCTTGCAATCATGATTTACAGCCTGGTTTAGGTATACCACTACTAATCTTTGTTTTTAAATACCTGCATATAGAGAACAGTATAATTGCTTATGACATTTGTGTCCCAAACACTATCATTTCAGAATACTGAAAAAATAGCCATTTAAATGTAGTGATGTACCAAAATGGGAATAGGTACATTAATCATGATGCCATTGCTAGGTTTATGTCTTTTTGTCAATTATCTGCAGCATTTCTATTGCTAAACCAGCCATTAGCTAGCCTTAATACTCAAAATATACTACTGTAGCCTCCCCGCCATTAAGTGATTACCTCTGAGGGATTTGAATTTGTGTGTATATGTGTATGTATATGTGTATGCATACATACATATAGTATATAGGCATGTGTGTGTGTGTGTGTGTGTGTGTGTGTGTGTGTGTGTGTGTGTGTATATATATATATATATATATATATATATATATAGATATATGCAAACTATTTTAAATTTTTAACCATTAGTCTGTGGTCATAACCCTAGGCAGTCTATGGAATGCCTCTGTTTAGTTCTTTAACTCTACTATATTCATATAACAGTTGTCTTCTCAGTCTATTCCTTGAACTGAGAATAACAGGCTAGGATTCTGTACATCTAAGCCCTCATGCATTGATATATATTGGCTGAAGTGGTGCGATTCATTGTGGTTTACTACTTGGGCAGGATAATCTAAGCTCCAGATTGCATTTTTTGATCTCCAAACACAGCTTGCAATGACACAAAGTAATGTGTTTAACCTCTACCCTCCTTCCATACACCTTACAATGTCCACCTACCCGCCTTCCATCACACCTTACAATGTCCTAGAGGGACTGACCATCTGCCAGACCTCTTCCTTCTTTTGGTAGATAGGACAATAAGCAGACGTTCCATGACTTGACCTTTAGAAATAGCTGCTGACCATTAACTAGTTAATACTCTCCGTCCTCCTAGATTTGTATTCCTTGGCACCAGGCTTATTCTGGAACCAGCTCATGGCCATGCTAATGTAACACTGAACCATCACCATCCAGGTTTCACTGCATTATTAATGCACACTGTCTTTTTTATGTATGTTTGTCTTTGCACAGTGTCCATGTGTGGTTTATAGTACATAGCAGATATTATAATATTTGGCACCTTGGAATAATATGTCTGTCTGTTGTGGATGAGGTCACATATAGCCAGCTTGGATACTTGTGGCTGTCAGTTTGAACTCCTTGTTACATGAGGTTTTGCATTTCTTTTACACGTTTACTTCAGAGCAATGTTAAATGAGTTACTGCATTCTGCTGAGTATGTGACCTCAATGGCAGCATGTAAATATCAAAGTGCAGGCATTAAAACAATGATATATTGAGAGGTAGAAGTGTTACATAAATGGGTGAGCTAGGCAGTATGGCATGGGAGACTGTCATCTTAAATTCAAAGCCTTATACATAAGTGCAATTCTAGCAGGTCGTTGTAAATACAACCAATTAACATTCAAAAGTGAGGATCAAGCTCTGTACTTTGTGTTTGCAAGATAAATACTTTAACCGCTATGCCACACCCTCACTCACAGTTCAGGCCTAGAATATTTATGAAAAATGTTATATATGTCATAAATTCAACTCTACTTCAAGTTACAAAACAAAGATTGATTCTCAGACATTTGTAAGTACATAGTGACCTGCGCTATACTCATCACTTCATATTCATGGTATTCACCTACTTCCTTTCAGGAAAAAAAAGTTCATATTATTCTCATTTCCATCATTCACTGTGGAGTAAAACAACCATGATTTTTCTAACATATCCCTATATTAAACAGAGATAAGCTAGCACTATTCATTCAACCAGATATATTGATATTGTTTTCTAGAATCCTTAGTAAAGTAAGCAGAAGCAGGAACTCCGTGACATTTTCAAACAACCTTATCATTCCTTTCAGTCATGAGCGCTTTCAACAAAATGACTTCTTCATATCTTTTTTTGGGTTATACATTGAATTAGAAACTTATTTATTTTATACAGTAAAGAATCCTGACCAGATAAGGAAGGGAGACACAGCAGTCCTTGATATGTAAATTGCTGTTAAAGGATGGGTTAGGGTGAGTAGGCATGGCTGCACACTTAAAAGGATCAATGCAACTTTGCACAGTACGTGGCTACAATCTTCACCTCCCATGACCCTACTACCTCATCTGATAGTGTTGCTGTCGCTTGTCAATGTGTCCCATCACCAGTAGAAGTGATGATGACTTTGCCTAGTCACCGTTTAACTTCTGCGGATATGATGACTGGCGCTACTAGGAGTAGGACATGTATCAATAGTAGTAGCTGTACTAGCACTTGTACTAGTAGCAGAAGTAGTAGTAGTGCTAGTAGTAGTGGTGTAGTAGCAGTAGAAGCAGTAGTATTAGTACTAATAGTGTCAGTAGCAGAAGTAGTAGCAGTAGCACTACTATTAGTAGTATGAATAACATCAGTAATTGCAGTAGAACTACTAGCTACTAGTAGCAGTAGAAGTAGTAGTACTAGTAGCAGTAGGCAATAATAGTACTAGTAGCAGTAGTACTACTAGTAGTATTACTAGTGGTAGTAAAAGCAGCAGCAGTAGTAGTATTCATATCAGTAATTGTAGTAGTAATAACAGCAGTAATAGCAGCAGCAGCAGTAGTATCAGTAGAAGTACTAGTAGTAATGGTAGCAATAGTAGTAGCAATAGTAGTCGCACAGTAGTAGAAGTAGTAGCAGCAATAGTAGTATTAGTATCAGTAATTGTAGTAGTAATAATAGCAGTAATAGCAGCAGCAGCAGTAGTAGTATCAGTGGAAGTAATAGTAGTAATGGTAGCAATAGCAGTCGCAATAGTAGCAGCACAGTAGTAGAAGTAGTAGCAGCAGTAATAGTTGTAGCACTTATAATGAATGCTGACTTAGGCAGTGCAGTGCTACCTTGGTTAGCATTAACCCTTTCCTTAGATGTGAAGAACAGTTGTAATTCTTTGCCTTTCAGTTGGAACGTTTCTGACTGATGGATTTCTGTAAAACTGATTTATTTGAGGGCTCAGAATCTGATTTCCTAAATGACATCAATTCAACCTGATTAGAATGACAAACCCATTGCCTTTGTAATTCCTAGATATATACTTCCCACCTTAGTAAGCCCGGGTTAATGTATGGTATATATAATGATATAAATGTTTGGCCAGCTAAATGAAATGGTCTGTCTTGGATCATTTTCAGCCACAATCAGATGCACATCAATAAAGGAAAATGCAACATGTATATGGGCAGTTAAGTGTAGCCAATCATCCAGCATACTTTTTGGCAGGAAATTGAAAATCTTTGAGAAAATGCATGCAGACTTGAGAGAGCATGCAAAACTCTGCACAGGGTGTACCAAAGGTCATGCTTAAATCTTATACACTCTAGAAGTGTGAAAGACAGCTCTCACCACTGAAAAGCACTGATGCCCTAATGCATTGTGAAGTTTTAAGCACAAGAAATAGATCAGAAGCTTATATCCAAGAAGGAGTACATCACTAAAGGCTGCAGCAATTGGTCACAGAATCTCTTGATGTGAAAGGACACTAGGGCAGTATGCTGTACTGTTCTGAAATAAACTTCCACAGTAGTTCCCTTGAGAAATGTTTACAGTCAGTCACTGATACATCATTGCACCCATCTAGCATACACAAAATTACAGAAAGGATTCATGAACATGATGTGCGTTGAGTACTGCTTATATGAAAAGGTAATATACACACCAAGGAGTACACAGTTCAAAGAAAAGGACAAGAAAAGCATGTAATAACCTGGCACTATCTTATTTCATAGAATTATAGAATAGCGCATTCATAGAATCATAGAAAATACAAGGCAAGCAGACCATCTGGCCATTTACACCCTAGCTGTACCTTCCCTTACAGCTTACTTTGCATATTCTAGAGATGATATGCGAGTTGTACTGAGAGTAATTTTATGAGTGCCAATCCAATTTTTGAATACCATCCAATTGTCTAATTTATTTTAAAAGAAAGAGCGTGTCACATTGCTTGTTATGGAGTGGAAGTTTCTTCCAGAAAAGGGGTAGTCATTGTGTGACAAATCTGTCTCTCCGCAATGATTTGTTTATTTGCTGAAGCAGGTTCATATCTCTTGTTCTGTTGTTCATTGGACTATTTGATTTCTTGAGATATAAGAGGTCTTGGACTGCAAGATACCTAATGTCCTAAAGACCAAGGCAGAGATGTCCTCTAAGGAGTCTATGGGACACTGAATACAAAGAAAGGACCTCTAGTCTCTATTCGTAGCTCAGGTCTTTTAGGGCCATAATCTTTTTTGTTAGGAATTCTGAGGTCTGTCCAACTTCCTAAAATGCCTAATAAAATGTATCCCAAAAGGAACATTGTATTCTATGTTGGGCCTGAACAGTGTAGAATCTAGATGGTTGAGGAGTTCTTTGAATCTAGAGGAGATACCCTTCATGATCAGCTGAACCAGACAGAAGGATTTCTTAACCACTGATGTAACATAATGATAAAAAGAGAGTGAGCTATCCACCAATGTTCCAAGGTCTCTCATATCATCTTCATTTTGGAGTCAGGAGTTTTCTATACTACAAGCTGGGTTGAGGGATAATTTACCAAATATGACAATTCGTTTTCAGCATTTAGTTTTAGCCCATTTTTTGTGTCTCAGCTAATAAAATGTACAAGTTCAAGTTGCAGCTTGTCAGATGTTTACATCCAGTTTTCAATCATTCATAGTCTTAGATAAACAAAGATCCTTGTTTTGATTTAAAAAACTTTGCTTAAATGTACAGCTATGGGAGTTAATGTGAAAGACTATTGTTGAAATAAGCTTTACTCTTGGAAAAACAGATGGATGAGTTGCTACAGAATGTTGTCAAATATTGAGGAATAGACTTCCTGTTAAAATCAGATCAAGTTTCATTTAAAATAAGCAGACACAGTCTGGACAAAAATATGGAAAATAAAAGCTTGCAGATGCATAAACAGCAGTTAAGTTTCTCAAAGTTCAATAAGGATGATACCGGAACCACTGAACCTATGGTCTATGATATGTATCCAAGTGAGTGTGCAATTACCTATATGCATGCTTGTAATTCAGTACATGATTCAAAAATACCATAATTCATGTTAGAAAATGAAAACATTTATCAAATTAACAGCAATGTACTATAGATTCAGATGCATAATGAAATTGTTGAAATAAAGTAGGTAGCCATCATCATAAGCTGGTAGTGAGGGTGATTGTGACAGATATGCAACCTATACCAGTGGCCTGGTGATGATGTATATACTAGTGTATCAGACAGCAGTGCTACAGCATCCACTTGCTGTATATTGCTATATAATGTGGCCACCATCCACAACTAAATGGACCAGAATTTAGTGGATTTCATGATACTTGACTGTCTGCGTATAGTGTGAAACAAAAAAGAAAATGTTTATTACCTGCTGATATGCAGATAGTTCTGAAAAAGTATTCTAACAACAGCAAACATTGGACACAGAAACTTTCCAGAAGCCAAATGAGGATAGCAGAAATATTTTACAGGAGGCAAATTGCACACATCACTGAATGTTCTTGACTGGATCCCACTGATGTACAGATTCAACTGGGTAAGAAGTTTTCGCAGTGAACTGGTTGTACTCATGTGACAATTCATGCTGTCAGCCCAGATGATGCTACTGCATATTTTATGCTTAAATTCCAGCCTGCAAATAAATTCTAGCCTGCAAATGTAACAGAGATAAGTGACTATTTATTTATTTAACATTTGTTTACCGGGAAAGTCCGACTTGGAATGTCTTTGAAACATGGGAAAAAAAACGGAGCATCCAGAGGAAACCCAAAATAACACAGGGAGGACATGCAGACTCCACATAGAAGGCACCCCAGCCGAGAATCGAACTGGAAAGCCTCTTGCTGTGAGGCAACAACTCTACTGCTGCACCACTGTGCTGCTGACTGTTGCAGCCATAAATGAATGTGTGCCTAACAGCATACCAGCATCTGCAATGTGAACATATAGATTAGGTATGCCCTGCAGCACACATTCCAGATAGATATCCTACCACATGGGTACCCATTCAGTGATACAGCATATAATTATGGATGTTACTGCTCAAACAAAGAGCTGCAGCACAGCAACAGGAGCTAAAAAGCAGGGCAAAAACAGATCTCACATGTCTTTGCCCCTCTTAGGATTCATTTCCAGGGCATGGGATAATCTAATGAATCTCCTTGGTACATGCCACCTAAAGTTTGTGCCATGCTACATAACATTTTTGCAGATTTTTTTGGCTCCTCATAGTTAGCCAGCATCCCACACTCCAGGTCATCTCCTCAATTACCAAATTAACCAGATCAGAATTAGCATCCCCAGGTCTAATCTTGACCCATGTCTGGGACCAGTGAAGAGATAAATGGTCCTGGAGTTGTAACATGCCACACTGTGGCCTGAGGTGTTTTTTCTTCTTTCTGTGCTTTGAATTCCCTTCACCTTATGGGCATACATAATAACATGGGGACAGATGTGCAAAGGGAACTACAAATAAAGTGCCTTGGGTCCGCAGCAACTCAGGCACTGCCCCCCCCCAAAAAAAACAGTGGCCCCATGTAAATCCTCCTCCTCCTCCTCTGGAGATTTATTCTACAGTGCATCTGTGTGCACACGCAACTCCCTGACAGAACACAGCCATCTTCCCATGCCCACCCATCCACCTGACAGGACACGCCCATCCTCCAAAGGCCATCCAACCCCCTGACAGGACACAGTCATCCTCCCATGCCTGCCCATCCCTGTGACAGGACACACCCATCCTCCCATGTCCACCCAACCACCTGACCGGACACAGCCATCCTCCTATGGCCACTCAACCCCCTGACAAGACACAGTCATCCTCCCATGCCAGGACTTCAGATGTCCAAGATGACCTAGGCCATAGTCAAGGCTTTAATCCCTCGTGGCATTGTGCAGTATAACATGACAGCAAGAAGGCACTGAGAAGCATAAGCATATCAAAATCTTGCACAACAGTTTAGGGACGCAATAAGTGAGAAGCTCTGTACAAAAGGTAGGCATGCTCAGTGGCCGCGTATTGTTATGAATTGGTATGCATGTGTGTGTGTGTGTGTGTGTGTGTGTGTGTGTGTGTGTGTGTGTGTGTGTGTGTGTGTGTGTGTGTGAGTGTGTTTGTTTGCCAGTCTGCATGCTATTGCATGCATTTGCTTTAGGATGATAGTTAACTGTGCTTTCACTAATGAACCCTGTAATCCCAAATTGCATGGAACATTGCACTCATTGATCACTTCCTTGTGCTGTGCATTTGCACTACCACATGTCCCTTGAGGGAGTCCACCAGCAGTGTGGTCTGGTCCAATTACACTCGCTAATCACATCCGTATGTTGTGCTTTTACACCATCCCATGTCCACTGAGGGCATATACCAGTAATGTGGCCTGGTCCCATTACACCCACTAATCACATCCTTGTACTGTGCATTTACACTAACCCATATCCTTTTAAGGTGTACACAAGTAGTGTGGTCTGGTATCATTACACCCACTGATCACATCCTTGTGCTGTGCATTTGCACTATCCCATGTCACTTGAGGGTGTCCACCAGTAGTGTGGTCTGGTCACATTACTTCCACTGGCCACATCCTTGTGCTGTGCATTTACACATACTCATGTCCCTTGAAGGTGTCCACCAGTAGTCTGGTCTGGTATCATTACACCCCCTGACCACATCCTTGTGCTGTAAATTTATACTATTCCATGTCCCTTAAGGGTGCACCAGTTATATGGTCTGCTTCCTTTACACTCAATGATCTCATCCTTATTTTGTGCATTTACGCTGTCCGATGTCCCCTGAGAGTGTGTATCAGTGATGCGGACTGGTTACATTAAACCCACTGATCACATCCTTCCCATGTTCCCTGAGGATATGCACCAGTAATGTGGCCTGGTTCCATTACATCCACAGATAACATCCTTGTTTGTGCATTTAAACTTTACCATGTCCCCTGAGGGTATGCATCAGTAATGTGGTCTGGTCCCATTACACCCACTGATGATATCCCTGTGCTGGGCATTTACACTATCCCATGTCCCCTGAAGGTGTGCACCAGTAATGTGGCCTGGTTCTATCACTCCCACTGATCACATCCTTGTGTTGTGCATTTACACTATACCACATCCCCTGAGGGTATGTGCTAGTCATTCAGACCAGTCTGATGGCTACTTCTGACTTCATGCCTGCCCTGTACCCTATGGTTACTATATTCCCTTACAGTGGCTATTGGTAATGTGTCTGATGTAATTACAGTCACTAAGTCCACCATATTGTCCAGTGCCATTCACTTAGAACATAGAACATAAAACACATAGAACATAGAACTACATTAGTAGTGAGGTTTACTTTCAGTAAATGAGATGAGTTGTTAAGGCACAGTGTACTCAGAGCATGCCCACAATCCCTGTCTGCTTTATTTATTTTATTTACATTTGTTAACTGTGTTACAGCACTGGTCTACAGACATCGTTTTCAGAGTCTGCCCAGGAGCACCATCGAGCTAAATGACTTGCTCAGTCACATAGTTAGGCAAACCAAGGCTGAGGGGATCAAACCTTGGACCACAAAAAGCAGCACATTATCAGCTTATAACTTTAAATCTTTGTGCCAAGTGGTATAACAGTCCTTGGCAGTATAATCAAATGTTGTTATGCCTATAGGGATAACCCAGCATGCCACCTAAAGATATGACACTGACACCAGCTATCTACTCTGCAAAAACATACAGTAGTCAGATGTGCACTATCCAAATAATAGACCACTATAGTCTGTATGAGGACATGTCACATGTGTACATGTACCAAACGTGCATGGTACGTTGGGCCGTGACGCAGAAACATGTAGATGCATAAATGTGACTTCTTTGCAATGTACCAGTGAATCATGGAAAGAATGTTTATCTTTGCAGTCATACACAATGCAATGTCATATCACACAATTTGCATCAGCTGTATTTGTGTATGTCTTCAGTGAGATCTACAAGTTGGTCACTGATAGTTATGTCAGCTTCAATGAGGACTGCATGTTTTTTTTTCTGTATTATGTGACATACACAGTTCTATAGCTTTCACCTATGCCTAACATGAATGTCCCCAGAAGCCTGTTGATCCCTGCTGTCATCCTGAGTCATATTAGGTATATGTACATGCAGCAGTTCCATACATTTCATGCCATATGTGCAAAACATACATGATGTAGACTGCGCAATTATTACTGCTTAAATCCTGCTCACAAGATTAAAGCTGTTTTGCAGTAGCATTTGGTATATGTTGAGGACTAAGATCTGATTATGGACAGTGTGCAGCCATCAGGTAATGAGTGATGGACTGGACAATGTGGCACCAGTTCATTGGTTCATAGGTGTTTACTAGGCTAAAGACCACAAGGGCCTTTTTAAACCTAGCCATGCATCCCAAATCTCTGACAAGTTCTGCTACCCTTGATAAGTGTAAGCATGGGCCTCAGAGATGAACCATTTACAGGTTACCTGTGTCCATTAGAGACATAGGTGCCAAACCAGGGATGAATTTCCTCTTTCCCATCTAATTGTCCAAGTTGCACTTGAATTGGGTTAGGGAGGAACTCACTTCACATGGATGGGGAGCCTGTTCCATAGATGGGGTAGTCTCTGGGATACATACCTATCTCTCCAGCAGGTCCTATTTATATCACAGGCAAGGTTTAAGTCCTAAGAATGGGTAATTCTGGTGCTGTTTGTTTGTGGATATGCAGGAGGTCCATTTGAGTGGGGTCTGACAATTCCCTGTATGCCAGGCATAGATCTCCCCTCAAAAGCCTGTAGGAGACAGAATACAGGGATAGGACCTTGAGGCAGTCTACATAGGACATATTACATACGTATTCTTTTGGTGAAGAACCTCTGTGGACATTCCAATTGTTGGATGTGCCTGGTTAGGTACATACCAAAGGGGGCATTGTACTCAATGATAGGTCTGATGAATGCCAAATACAGTGGAACAATGACTTCCTTAGACTTAGATGCCATACCTTTGTTTATAAGTTGATCAACATAGAAGGATTTCCTCACCACTGTAGACAATTGATGATCAATGGCTAGATTACTATCTATGTGTGTCCCTAAGTTCCTGACTACTGGGTCAGCTCTAAGGGTTGTGTCAATATGATAGTTACCAAGGATGGATGACTTCCCATAGGATACTATTATACATTTCTTGGCATTTATTTTTAGCCCATGGCTCTGACACCAGTTGTTTTTCGGTGTCAGCCCTTCCTGTAGAACATTTGTGTCAGTGTGAGATTCAATGACAGCTCCTAATTTGCAATCATCTGCAAATTTAGTCAGCCAGAGACCACTGACATTGGCCTTGACTTGTGAGAAGTAAATGCCAAAAAGGAGCAGTGCAAGGATTGATCCCTGAGGGACTCCTCTTGTGACTGGCCTCTTTGTAGAGGTGGACTCCCCAGTTCTAACTTCCTGGGTTCTGACTGTGAGCCAGTTAGCTATAAACAAAGGTTAAATGTTTATACATGAGTACTGGCTAGTTGCCCTTTTGGGCTATTTTAAGCCCAGCCAATTCCTTTCAAAAGTGAGAATCAAATCCTGTATTCTGTGTCTATGAAGTAAACACCTTAGCCGTTATGCCAACACAGTAGCAGGGCATTGGTGAGTTGGCATAATGCCAACTCAGTAGCAGGGTATTGTTGAGTTGGCATAATGCCAACTCAGTAGCAGGGCATTGGTGAGTTGGCATAATGTCAACTCAGTAGCAGGGCATTGGTGAGTTGGCATAATGTCAACTCAGTAGCAGGGTATTGGTGAGCTATAGCAACAGACTGATCTCATACCTCTCAAGTGTCCAGATTTTCACAGAATGTCTTGATTTTTCCCCATATTTTTGGTCTGCACTTCATAATTTTTTTCTGGCAAATCATTCAAGACTGAAGTTACTAAATAATGACAGATATTTGAGTTTCAGACTTTGTATCTTTCAAAAATACATATTAAAGAAAAATGTATTACTCTAACAACTGTCTAAGTTTACAAGATCAATATTTAAAAGTTGTCCTTATTTTTGGGCCTCTCCCCTTTTATTTATGGCTTTACCCAGACTTCTTGCACTGAGTAGCTGAAAGATATACTTATTTTGAGGAAGTAGATGACCAGACACACCAGGGGCTGGCCAGCAGCATGAAGAAGTTCCATTATCATGTTTGGAATGAACAGAGTGTCTAGCAGGTTTACAGTAATGGTCATAGTATTCACATGGCCATGGTGGACATTCGGAAAGCAGTAGCAAAATATGTCATTTTCATTGCTGCAAGACAGAAAGTGTTTGCTAAGTTACTGCTTGAGTGATTATAACCATGTCACATCGTCCATCTGGTGCTATACCATGTCAGGTCAGTGCAATAGCAGTTAACATATTTTTGGTTCACTAAGGGTAAAGGGATGGCCATAAAATCACTGCAGTTTGGATATACTGACTTCTGTCAATGTTCTGTAACTTTCACAGCCCTTCTTTATAATTATGTCTGGTATTGTGGGGAAAAACCACTACCATTATCATCAGAAAGTCCTGTATTCTTCCTACCCAAAGTATCCTCGATTAATCTGTGGCTGCCTCTTTCCATAGAAAACTCCAAGCTCATAAGCGCAGTACACCATATATATGCATACAACAGAATCCAAGTCTGCTTGATTTTCATAGGAAGAGCAGTGTGTCTCCTTGATTTGTACTGTGGTAGTGCACACTGTGTTCAATGTCTGTGACATTCTGGCTGCAACTTAATCCAGCTGAAGTTTCAGACCTAAAGGTGTGTGTGCAAAGCAACCATAACTGCAGATTGTAGGCCGTAATCATGTGCCTTTCTTGAAAATAGAATCTTGCTAAAGCATACTGTTGCCAGGGACATGATATGCTGTGACACTGTCATGGCATTTAGTCTTGTGTTATTTGCAATGCATCATGGTGTAGGGCTTACAGCATATCATATTCCCATCAGAACTGGTGGTATAGCGATGAGCACAGCTGCGTTCCAAGTAGATGAACCAGATTCACGTCTTGGCTAATGCAGGAAATCCATACATTCAGGCTTTTTTGGGGGTTGGGGGCTGGTATAATGGTTAAGGTGTTTACCTAACAGTCACTAGGTACAGGGCTTTATTCTAATCTTTGAAAGGGAAATTGGCTAGGCTTAAAATAGCTCACAAGAGCAGCTACCAGCATAGTGCTTACCTATGAGCTTACATACTCTGGGCAGCATAGTCTCTTGTGTGATTCAGAGTCACTTTTCTGCATCTTTTCTATCCAATACTTTCTTTCAGTCTTATATAGCCTGTTATGCTGTGTTCACATCACTATCTCTGAAGGTTAGCCTGACTTTTATCAACATACGAACAATGTGAAATGGAATGCATATACATGAAAAGTACTTTTTGTGGCCTTACAGGGGGTAAGGCTGAGCATCTAACTGAGACAGAAGTGGTGTTGAGGCATTCCTATGTGTCTCTTTCTGATAATCAAAGAAAATAATTCCATGTTTTCATGGTTTAATTTCTCCATATCCTTTGTTTTTTATGGGTCTATGACAACGGATCGAATATGCTAAATATCGAATGGCTGGATAACCAAAAACGCAGGTAATAGAAATTCGTTTTATGAGATCATGGTAAAAATCGGGAAATTTGCCCTTTCCTCATTGTAGTGTGATCTTTGAGTTAGTATATATATTTAGTGGGGGGTTGTAACGAGTTTCTATTACCTGCATTTTCAATTTTCCGGCCATTCGATATTTAGTGTATTCGATCCATTCTCATAGACCCATTTTTTAAATACCATTATGGGAATGGACCCCATTCCTAAGTCAAAGTATGATTAAACTTCATGAAATTAGTATTGTTTCAGTCTTTGATGTCAGCCAAAAGTTTTCTTTGCAGCACTCGCAATGTGCCCAAAATTTACTCCTTCTGCAATGCATATGGAGTTGCATGTATAAGTAACATAACTAAATAAGACTGTAAATTTTTTTTTATGAGATTCCTTCCCCCTACTACTATTAGAACTTTCTGGGCATCTATTTTCCACATTGCCTCATTTCTACCTGCAAATCCTTGTGTTTTATGACTTTGTGTCTCCCATACAGAGTAAGATACTGTAATAACTGGGTATTGCAATTTCAATGATCGATGCTACTTTTGTCTTCTTTTCATGGACTACTATATCTGGTTTTCTCACATTTATTTTCTGATCTGTTGGTAATGGGTAATCCCATTGTAATATAAACCTTATCATTCTTTATAATGCTTTGCGGATCATGTTTCCAATGCTTCTCAGCTACTTCAACACTTTAATGTTTGCAAAATCCCCAATGCAACAGTCTTACCACAATATTATGCCTTTCAGTATATAGGTCCTCTGACATTAGTGTATCATACCCAGCAAAAAGATATGCGACTGTTTCCAGTTTTATTTCACAGTTTCTACATTTGTCTGTTTCTCCCACACGTTCAATGGACTTTGCAAACCAATGTGTATGTAGCCCACTACCATTCTGGGTGTGTGAGTTATATCATGTTGTCATGTATTCTGGCAAGGTAAAACAGCGTGGGTGTGTTCAGTGCACATGTCAAGTCATGATATCATTTAATTCATAGTGGCATTTTCACTTTCTGCAAAATTTGAAAAGGGCAAGAAAAATGTCACATAATCTGAAGCCCAATCTTCTGCTTGTTAGAACACATGGCTCACAGGCTGCTGAAACTCCTAAGCAGTTGCTTAAAAGCCTGGACTACAAATCTTTCACTTTACATTAAAGAGCAGCAGTTCTTAAGTTTTGAGAAAACAAATCGCAGCTCATTATTAAGCATGATATTTTGACATCAACTCAATAAAAATGAGTCTAGTTGCACAAATCTAAATAAATAACGCTAAAGAACAAAATCAATCACTGACACGTCAAAGGTTCTTCTGAGAGAACAAGGTGTCCAAATATTATTTTCTGTTATGTTTAAATTCATATCCCAAGCTGTTAGGCTCATCCACTTCAAATCCAGTTACAGACAAGAGTTTATTCCTCTGAACTGTCGCATTGCAAGATGTACTGTATAATGTTTTGTACAGCAAACAAAGGGCTATTTTTTCAAACTGCTGATTTAGAGTTTTAATCATAACTTCGTAACTACTACTGATGACTGGAAGTATGCAAACAGTATAAATATTAATACATTTTATTCAGCAGTGTCTTTTATTTCCAGTTTTATTGTTCTGTTTATTCATTTACTTTTTCTAATCACTTGTAACATAATCTAAAACTTGTTGCATTAAGGTATGTGTTTTTCTAAAGAAATTTGGAGAGGGCCTGAATCTGTGATATAGAGAAATAAAGCCGTAGCTATGAGCCAGATAACCTGAGTTCACTTAATGGTCTGTTCCCTGTTAGAGTCAAGCCATGGAAGGTATAGGGAATAAATAGCTAATGCTAGCTGATAAATCTGATATGTCCCTGGGAAAAAAGAAAGGTGGTTTGAGTCAGTTGACCAACAGGATGCAAGATGAACCTCACTGAAAGTAGCCAGGTCTTAGGGCACTTTCAGGCCTGTTATGGTAGCCTTCATCACCACATACATAAGAGCAGTATACATCTGGTAGCCAAAGCATGCCCCTGGGGTGACAGAGGTGCTCAGGGTGGGATTAGGATTTAATTGAAATGACCGCATTGTCTGTGATTAGATGAAATGGATGAAGTGGGGAAGGAATTCCATGTTCTTCCCAACAATGGGCACAGTTAGATTTCAGGCTTGAAACATAGATAGCCTCAAACTAGTGGGTGGGAAACCAGAGCATCAAGCTATTAATATGAAGATATTAACAGTTTTGTCTCTTTGGTGATGATTGCTGCAGACAAGGGAACAAACCTCTGGATTCTGTTTGCCTATCTGACTGATGGCCCCATTTGGTCAGCACTCCCCTCCCCCATTGTCAGGCCAACAGGGTACAGAATATTGGTAGGATCAGGAATAATTTGCTTATAACAGTGTGGGCTCATGCTTCTCTGGCAAAGAATGAGAAAGGCATATAGAAAAAAAATAAAGGTTGATTGTCATATGCTTTTACTATAGTGCCATCTTTTAGGGGAGCATCTTTGGTGGTATTCAAAACTCCATCATCTAAACATGAATGCATATGTTATGAAACTACCTGAGAAATATTTATTTCAGATCATTCAAGACTATCTCTGCTGATGCATAAAATGACATGCAAACACTGGTGTGATGTACATTATAAATATAATTTAGATGTGCTAAAATATATTATTGCCAGAAAACAATGCAAAGGCAGCATTTAGGCACACAGGTTATGTAAACTGCTAATTAGACTACACACCAGTGAAAAAAAACACCTTTGTAGTTGTATTTAATTTCTTACTATTTAGACTGTACAACTTAAAGCAGTAACAGAAGTTTGACGAAATCAAGCTCTAGCACTTTCTATGTCTTCCCTGATGAATGCTGCAACAAGATTAACAACAGACACCTTTTGTGCTGTTGCTAAGGGCGTCTTGATCTCAAAGCTCAAATATGCCATCCCCTTAGTGATGTTACACAGTTTGTGATATGCCAAGTACCTACAGTGTAACAAAAAAAAATCTGTAGCTCTGTTGCTCTGTCAGATATGAGGCAACACCTCCATGTTTTACTCAAACTTAGGGGTTGATTTAAAATCATCAAAAGGGACGCTGCTCTCTACATAAATTCCAAGTTGCTGTCCATGAATTTTTTTCTCATGTTAACTGATAAACTGGTCTGAGTCACTTCACGCTATCCCATGAGATCTCAGGAATTGAGGACTCATACCATTAATTGAGGATGCTTTGTACTGGAAAGGATCTTTTGCTAAATTAACACCATCTGTCTGAAACAACCTTACTGCCAACACAAGACAGTTTCTATTTTCTCTGATTTTAAAACTAGCCTACATATCGTCTTATCACAGACATCTACATGTAACTGTTTCCTTCATATAGATAAATACGATT
>NC_056751.1:680177788-680190288 GCF_019279795.1 Protopterus annectens | reverse complement strand
ATGCAAGAAAAAGGCTAGACCTAACAAAGAAGTTTGCTTTGCTATTGTTTTGGCCTGTGGATTTGCAGTGTGCAGCTACTAAAGTATTTAGTTACTTAACAAAACATTTTCCTTTATACTGGTAATACCACTGAGTATGCATCTCTATTTGCCACCACAGTTTCTTTTTTTATTGTTTAAATTACATTATAACATCACATATAACTAACAGCAAACTGCTTTTCAAATGCACTGTAATTAAGACTTTGTTCTCATAATCTAAACTTCCACATAAGATTATTTTTCTAAATATATCGCAATCATACCGTTTGAATCTTAAGTGGTCAATAGTTGTAAGATAAAAAAATATGGTCCCTATATACAACATGTTGAATTTTTAGATGTGACATTTAGAAAAGTGTCTTTAGATGTTTGTGATGCATGGTAAAATGGAAAAAAATGTTTTTATTTTTTTCCCCCAGTCCTATGTCTCTCCCGTACTCTTTCATTATGCAGCAGTTATTGAATTATTTTTTTTCAATTTCTTGTATGAAACATAACCAGATTTACCGTAGTGAGGTAGGCTCATTCTGATAGCAAATAATTGCTGTAAGAAACTTGTGGGAATTAGTATCTATCCTAAAAATTCTGTTGTGAAGTCTACCGACCTCAAACAATATATATTAAGCTGCATGCTGAGAGATTACTGGTGAAGCTGGGAACGCTGGATATGCCTCAATAAATGACCCACAGAAGACTTGTATCTCTCCCCCTCCACATTGCTACATGATCATTTTGTTTTATCAATATTCCTAATACGAAATCTAACACCTGATACCACTTCAACTGCCTCTATAGAGAATAGTTATCCATTAAGCATTGGGCCTTTTATAGCACATTTTCAGACATCATATGTTTATTTCTGATTTTATGTCACCAGAAGGCTAGGGCAAATTTTCCTTATTTGGCTTTTCTAGCATAATCTTCATTTATCCAGTCTGGGCTCAGCTGGGCGATCCCTCTGAATTGCCCAGAGACTGAGTGAATGGAAGAATAATGCTCCCTTGCCAAATCTGACTAGTAATGTTAACTACTTCCAAACCTCAGCACAGTTTGTAAGAAAGCCATCTGATTAGTTTTGGGTCATTTCACTGAGAATAATAAAAAAAGGCTTCTTTAAATTACTAAATCAGGCCCAGTGAATTCATGAGAGGAACTGCTGTATGACATATGGTTCTCAAACTTATGCATACAGATTTGTGTGGCTTTACAATCATTAATGGGGTCTGTGACAATGCCTGCCTCATTATCTCATTATGAAACATGGATGTGTTAATAGCCGTGAAGCAACACCCAATATTTCATTCCTAATTGCTGTTTGCCTTGCAGCCTCACCTGAGACAACTCAATCAGCGTCATGTATTGAAGGGTACAGAATGATAGCTCATGCGTAAATCATGTGTGTGCTTCAAGGCATTCAGCCTTAATCAGATATATGAATGAGAAAAGTGAGTGCTGAAGAAACATGAAAACACAGTACAGCAGGGCTGATTCTTTTATGGTACAAGCATTTCATTAGCTCCAGGAGACTAAGATAAGGAAAATGTTTTTAAATCCCTCTTCCCAAGCATCCCCCCAACTCTTGCTGATATAATAGCCTCCTGCAAGCAATGTGTCTAATACATGCTAAATTTCCATGTATCAAGTCTAGACTCAAGGGATTTTACAATTACAAAAGGTTATCGTAGGTGCCCTTGTTACAAGCAATAAGGGCAAAAGGCCAATGAAAATTTATGCAATCCAATCTAATGCTGGATTACAGAGGGAGAGTCTTAACAAGCACTTTTTATTCAGGCATGTTTATATGAATGTGCTTTCTAGTACCTGCTTTCCTGTTTTGGCAGTTCAGTAACACCCTTTCAAAGGAGATGCAGTCCATGTAATTTGGTAACATTTTTAAGCTATTTAGTTTACTTAAGATATTATTTCTAAATTACATTTTTTGTCTATAAACGTTGCTTTATTTCCACAATTTTAGCACTAGGTTAACTGCCTCTGTGGGCCATTTTAAGCCTAAACAATTATTCCATGTGAAAATCAAACCCTACACCTTGAGTCTGTCAAATAAACATCTTATCCATTATGCCAAACACACGTACCTGTGATATCATATGTAATCCACCATAACAAAAAAAAAAAAAACAATAAATAACTAAACTATGATCAACGAAAAAGTATCGTGCGCTTTTTATAAAAGAGCAGGAAGAATGCAAATTACTGCATGTCGACATGTGTCATTACAAGAACTATAATGAGGGCAGACAAAAGTTCAGTACAATAAAGTATTTTTTGACAGAGTATTGGATGCACAGAACAGAACACCACTTAAAAAGAATGAGAACAGTCCAAGTGCAGTCTGTGGTATTAGGGTAAACAAAATAAATAAAAACTTCAGGGAAGTCATACGGTTTTATCCATGGCCATATTTCTTGGTTTCTGTACTTGATTGCTGTAGACATTTACAGTTTACGGGCCAAGAAAGACAAATCAGTAGTAAAATACACTATTTCTTCTTATTCCCCTTCAGAATGAATTGTCTGAATTGCGCCTCCCCCACCTTCCATTCTTCCCTGATTTATTTTGTATTTTTTTATATTTTTGTTCTTTGACCCACTGCTACCTTTCCTGTTATGCATGTATTTTCCTTCATACTTGCATAAGCCTTGTATAACTCTATAGTTTGCAGTGTCTGATAAGAGAGGATAGTGTCTGTTTCTTGGTTAAAGGATGGTGAGAGCTATAGCTATAGAGTTTGTCAAACCCATCAGATATAGCAACAGAACTGATTTTATTACCTTATGCCCTACCTTCCCCTTGTCTGGTAAGCTGAATTCTGTATATGGTGGGTAACAGCTGACTTCATCCATTGTTTGTGTGCTGTCTAGCTGTTTACAAGACTTTTTCACATCTTCTTTGGATCAGATGTTAGCCCCATTAGATATATCTCACAGCTGTCCCTGATTTTGTAGAATATATTTACCCTAACACTCATAACATTTTTGATTTTCTGGTAATTACTGAATGAAAGTCAGCCGTGGGGTCAGGGTGTCATGTTAGTTGTTGCCCTCTTTCTCTGTTCAATGCCACTCTCCTGCCCTCTTCAACACTCATGCCTGACTGTCGCTGGTCTTCTCTTACACAATTCATCCTCTTCTTTGCTGGACAGCCTCATGTCCTTATGCCTTCTTTCTATCTCTCCCAAATCTTCTTTACCAAATTGCCTTCTGCTTTTCTGAACATGCGTCTCAACCACGGTAATCTGTTCTCTTTGACCCTTTCAGCAATTGGACCTACTCTGGCTTCTGCTGTTATGTCCTCTTTTCTTTGGCTGTCTCATGGTGTGGATCCTGCCACTCATCTCAAGCACTTCACCTCCATCCTTCTAGCTTCCTCAATTGCCCTGCCTTTATTGCAAGGTTTCTGTACCATGCAGTAGTACTGGTCACATCACTGGTTTGTACACCTTACTTTTTAGCTTCTCTGGCATTCTTCTATCATATACTACACCTGACAGCCCATGCCATTTGGTTGCAGCCCCTATGATTCTAGCTTTGACCTCCTCTTTCAGACTTCCCTTCTCCCCAGCTATCCCTCCAAGATACTTGAACCTTTTTAACCTGTTCCACCATCTTCCCTTCTATTTCAGTTCTTCTGATTTTCCCCATTTGCTGCTATTACAACTGTCTTATCTGTACGTAGTTTTACCCAATGTGCCTTTGGTTTTGCATTCTATTCCGCTATCCTTTGCTGAAGTTCTTGCACAGAGTCTGCCTGTAATGCCACATCATCTGCATACAGCAACTTTGTCAATCTGTCCCACTAACCTGTTTACTAATTTAGTCCATCACCAGTATAAACAGCAGTGGGCTCAGAGTTGAATCCTGAGGTACACCCACTCCCACTGGGAACCCCTCTGTGAGGCTGAACACTGTACTTGAGTAACTGGGTCCTTGTACATACCTTGCACTAATTATACTAATGTTTCTGGGACTACAAACCACTACAGGACTGCTCAAATTTGCTTTCTTGGGACCTTGTCATGTTCTTTCTCCAAGTCTAAGAATGCCCAGTTGGACTCATCTCATTTTTAGTTTTTTCTCAACTATCTGTCTCACTGCAAACATCGGGTCACTTGTGCTGCATCCTAATCTGAATACAAACTGCTCCTCTCCCATCTTACTTTCTGCTACTCTGTGCATTTGTTTTCCAGTCACCCTCTCCAGAACTTCCATCCAGTGTGACAGGAGTTTGATACCTCTGTAGTGCCCACAGTTGTGAATGCCCCCTTTGTTCTTGAGCACTGGCACTAGTTTGCTTATTCTCCAGTCATCTGGAATACATTTCTCTTCATTTTGCTATGAGTACCCTCAGGAGCCATTTCTCCCCTATCTCACCCAGCATTTTTATCATATCTCCTGTGACCTCATCTGAGCCTTCTGCTTTCCCTGACTTCATTTTCCTTATTCTTATGTCATATATGGTAGGCTTCTCCTCTTCTCTCATCGTAGGCTGTGTCTGGAGTTTTCTCCTTTTCCATCTGCCTTTGATGCCCTGTGGCCTGGTAAGCAAGTTGTTGCTGGCATCCCTTATGAAGGGTGTCTGACTATCTTCTTTATCTCTATGTCTTTGCCTTGCAACCTGACATAGTTCCTTTTTGCCATCTACTGCCTCACTTTCCAGAAGCTGGTCGAGTACTTCTGATACCCTGCTCTTTGTTATTGCAACTCCTTTCTTTGCATCTTTGTTAACCGACCAATATTTGTTTCTAACCTGGTCAGTCTTTTCTATCTTGCATTTTTTCCTGCACTCTTTCTTTATTTTGATGGCATTCTGGACTTCTACATTCCACCACCCACATTCCTTATGTACCTTATTTCTATACCTGTCTCAGCTGCAGACCTGCCCTGCAGTCCTCACACATACTGTTCTGAGGTGCTGCCATTCTTATTGAACTCCATCTATTTTCTCTTCTTCCTGAGTTACTAGAGCCCTGAGTAATTCCTTGAACTGTTGTGCTTTCTCTCCAGCCAACTTCCAAGTCTGCAGCCTGGTTTCTGTTGACCTTAGAGCCGTCTCTGACCACTGCTTGCAGTTGATTGTGGCAACCAGTGGTTTATGCTATGGGCCAGTTGTTTCACTGGTAATGACTTTGCAATCTCTTTCTTTACTAGGAGGAAGTCTTCCTGACTTGCATGTTGGCCACTTTTGTATGTGATATTGTAACTGTAACTGTTTTTCCTTCTGAAACACATGTTGACTACTATCAAACCATTTGCAGGATGGAAGGATAGAATGGCCTCTCCTTCTTTATTGCTGTTGCAACACTTATGTGGACACAGGCAGTCCTCATATCCTCTTTTGTCTGCCCTGATATGTGCATTCAAGTCATCCATTATCAACACCAACTCATGTTGTCCTGTCTTATCTAGTAGGTTCTGCAACTGCTATCTGAATGCATTCAGTTTCTCACTATCACAACCCAGCTATGGGGCATAAGCTGATTATGAATATTGCCCTACCATTAGACTGGAGTCTGATTGCCATGAGTCTGTTATTAATTCTGATGATACCCCTCAATGTCTTCTGAAGCCTTTAAATCCCACACTGACCTCCTCCTCCTCCTCAGTAGTTGATTTTGGACCCCAAGCCAATTGGCTTTGCTGTTCTTCCATCTTGCCCCCTTACTACATAGGATGTCCAGTCTCCTCCCAACATGCCATCCGCTTCCAAAGCCCCATCCTCTCATTAAACCTACATTGTGTAGCAATTCTTAGTTCATGTTTGGGGGGTTGATTTTTTTTTATGTCCAGCGTTTGCTATCCCAGGTAACCCTTGCAACTGGACACTAACTGGCCAGTAGTTTAGGACAGGCAAACATTGATTAATAGGGGCACATACACATGAAGCCCTCAAACCATTAGTCTGTGTCCCTAGCATAGGTCAGAGTAGGCTACATTGTCAACTCACTTATCACCTGCAAATACCCATGCCCAATTTGGTGATTAGTCAAGACAACCAAATAACCTAGAGCCATATTTTATAGCACTGAGTGGCTACCCCTGCCATGACGAATAGTCATCATGTAGAGTCTGTGTTGTTTCCCTCAGCTCCATTCTTTGGTGAGCTTGAGATGGAACCACTCAGCATGATTTTTGGAGGTGGAAAGAAATCCACAAAGATGCAAGAAAAACGTGCAAGCTCCAAACAGCCATTTGCCAGGCTCAGCCTTTGTACCTCATGCATTGGAGACAGAGATTTTAACCATTATGCCATCTGGTCATCTATTGTTTAGAAAATGCTTGTTGATGCAAAACCAGTTGATCTCTTAATTGTTTAAGTGAATTAGAATAATATTAAAAAAATGTCCCCTGTTTTCGACCTACGTGTCACCATTATTTTTGCTCTCTTTCAGAATTCCTGAGCAAAGCCGTTATGAGGTATACCTTTAGGAGATACTTATGCAGCAAGAAATCGCTGATGCCTTTATGGAGAAGAACAGAAAGCTAAACATTTGATGACAACACAACCTCTTGACTGTACCACTAGGCTTTGGTCTACTAGTCCAGCTTAGCCTTTAGGAAGTGCAATTGGATATTCACTTATTTTATTTGATGATCATCAGCAGCTGATGACTTCAAAGTGGGGGTGGGGGTGGGGGGGGTGCAAAAACCAAATGAATAGTTGGATCTCTATTACAAAAGGTCAATAACCATTAACTGAGGACAAACAACAGATGGTGTTAGTCGCTTTCATCTGGAAACTGTCTCAGCACCCACTTGTTATAGCTATGTATGGGCTATATATAATGCAGATGTCTGACTACAATCATCAAGGCCAGCCTTAGGTGAAATGGAGCACTAAACAATGGACTTCATGACCACAATTGCAAACTAGTCTCATACGTACCTCCCCAGTGTCTCTTCTTTGTTTCCCACACACCAAGACAGGTTACTTCTTTCTGTTTTTTCCTTAGTTTGTCTTACTTTTTCACTTTCCCCTCCATCATTTTAATGTATGCTAATTAACTAAGACTCCATTGTAATAAGTGTAGAGAAATAATTGAATTAATCTGGGAACCTTGGAGTGGCTAGGAACCAAAAAGTCATAAGGTTCTAGATTATTTAAGCTGAATTCTACAGCTTTTTTTTTTTAATTTTGATAACCTTCTGAGTCAATTACGACCTGAACAAAAATCATGAGTATGAAAAGGAAGTTTTGCTTTCCAGGAACAAAAAAGGTTGTGGCTAAAGGTAAATTGTCAAAGCTTAGAAAATAGTACTTCCTGATAACTGAAATGACAAATGTTTTGAAAGGTATATCAATCCAATATGGGAGTCATTTCTGCTACACCTCCAAAAAAAGAAATTTACCGTTTGTGTTCCCCTTTGCTCTTAAATTGGGATGAAAATAAAAGCACAAATTGGTACATTCAATAGCTGAGGGTCTGAAAGAGGTAACCAGAGCACCTGGATATAACCCACACAGAGAGAAAGGCAGTACATGCAGCCTCCACACAAAATGAAGCACAGCCAAAAAAGTAAACCCCAGAACCAAACTATGTCAGATGTCAATATACTCGCTGTACCACTGTGCTGTTATTATACACATCCCATCTAGACTGACCCAGACAGTCACTTATGTAAAATGTTGGTTTGTGATAAAAAATAATAAAATATGGCTAACCTGCTACTTTTAGATACAGCCCCCCCCCCAAAAAAAACACATAGTTATTTTCCTCACAGATCTCTCCCAAACCCATCAATTACAGAGACTTTACTGACTGTTAAAAAAATAAAAAAACAGCCACAGTAAAGTATTTAATCTGGCATGATATAACTGCAGACTAGTTCTAGAAATCTGGAATAATGACTGTTTAACCGTAACAAATGACGTCAGGTTTAGTCAATTGAATTCCCAGCAGACACCATACTCAGCAATTAAAACCAAATTTATTGAATGTTTACTATGCTGATATGAGATTGTAATAAAATAAAAGTAATAACAAATGACTACAATATTTTATTTTAACACACCTATACACATACACACACACACACACACACACACACACGCACACACACACACACACGCACACACACACGCACACGCACACACACACACACACACACACACACACACACACACACACACACACACACACACACACACACACACACCATACCTCTCAACTTGGAAACATCAAAAATCTGGACAAGGCCCATGAAAAATAGGTACATATATGTACGCTGATTAACATACAATTTGCATACATAATTATGTAACCACCCACTCCAGTGGGATTGTGGGATACCAACTTTCAAATGCAAACTGAAGAACAGACAACCAAAATATGGCACCAGAGACTCCCTGCAGCCATTCTAATGTCCCATTACCTGGCTATTTCGCCCATTTACCATAAACACTAATGTGTGCATACTGCTTTATTAATACAATGATTATTTGCATTTTATTTTTACATTTTACAGCCCAATGCACAAACACTAACTTAAGTAGGGGACACACTCCTAAATATTTACCAGGTTTAGTATATGTAAATGATAAAAGTATGATTAAATAAAACTGTATTTTACTTTTGATGCATTTAGTTTTAATTAAGTTGGAAAACAAGTATTCTTATACCACTGATGTGATATCCAATTAATTAAACTGATATAATTAACAACAACTTGTTTGCATACTAAAGTGTCTTAAATAACTAATTATAGCTCAACATACTAAGTTCCATTATAATTATAAATTACAATATGCAATCGTTTACATGCAAATAAAATAGAAAAAAGGTAGCAAAGGAAATCCTTTTTGAGATATCTTTAACATTACTGTATAGTACATAAACAAACATATCAGATACTGGCTAATTCTGATAAACTTGAGTAATAGTTTTACTATATTGTTTCTGGAAAACCAAAGTCCTTGAATAGTTGGAACAAAAATACTTGAAGTGCATCAATCAATAAAAAAAATTGCACTAAGATTTTTATTACAAACCCCTCCTAACTAAATCCTTCGTTTTTTTCCCAGTACTGAAGCCCTCTAGTTCCCCATCTGAAAATGTGTTCATTACATTGAAACTGACAGTTTAATTAATATTACAGTAACTATACATTTATAAGAATTTTAACCATAATCACAATGACAAAAAATACTTATTCCACTTTAGTTCAACAGTCTGAGTTTCTTGTAAAACTACAATGCTGACTAATTCTTAACCTTTCAGCTTTAATGGTTAAAAAAAGTAACTTTTCATGCATATTATAAAATCAGAGATGTAGAATAATATGCTTGCTAAAATGTCAGTCTGTATCAAGGCCGACAGAGGTTTATTTATACCAGTACTGATAGCTAGTACCCTTCGGTGCTACATTACATCCAGTAACAGAGGTCCACTCCCACAAATGACAATATGCAAGCATTGGTGCTACAGTATGGCAGCCAACCCACAGAGGTCAGAAATTCCTTTTTCAGAAAGCACATACAGGCAGTTAACATCACAGGCTACTATGTCAAGTTATACACAGAGCAATATGGAGCAAACAGCAAGGTAATGAAGCACACACACACACACACACACACACACACACACACACACACACACACACACACACACACACACACATGCACACACACACACACACACACACACACACACACACACACACACACACACACACACACACACACACACACACACACACACACACACACACACACACACACACACACACACACACACACACACAATGTTCAGCTTACTTCTGAGTGATAAATCCTTTCTGTGCCATGAGCGCGGACTCGGACTGAGCCTTCTAAAACATCCATTCCCAGCCGAGCCTTCTAAATAAATCCTTGCCTGCATAAATAGCCAGGCGAGCTTTCTAAAACATCCGTTCGAACCTTCATAAACATCCAGACGAGCCGAGCCTTCTAAATAAATCCTTGCCTTCATAAATTGCCAGGCAAGCCGAGTCTTCTAAATAAATCCTTTCCGGCTGGTTCGTTCCTGCGCACAAAACATTTGAACCAGCCAGAAACCCGGAAATACGTGTGCCATGAGCTCAATTCGGACAGGCTGGTAGCCCTGACGAGCTGACATCATCGCACACGAAATGACGTCAGCTAAAGCACAAAAAATTAAAAAACAAAGCACAAAAAAATAAAAATGTCAAGAAAAAAATCGGAAATGAAGGGGTGCCACTCGGGAATCATGGCACCCCATTATTTGGACCCCAAAACTCGGTAAAAACCAAGTAATTCAGGACAGTTTGGAGGTATGACACACACAGACACACACACACACACACACACACACACACACACACACACACACACACACACACACACACACACACACACTCAACCACGCACACACACACACACACACACACATGGCCATCAATTACAGCCACTTGGATGACTCTAACTGTATACTTCAGAAGTTAGATTACAATCAAATAAATGAATAAATGCATAATTAACAGCAACGCAGTAATGTATTCTCTCAGTTTCTTCCTTATCTTTGCAATTCAAGCATCTTTTAACTCAGTTGAATCCTGACTCTGTGATAACCAGCTAATTCTTAACCCTAAAAAGACAAAACTCTTACTGTTTCTCCCACAGAACTTCACTCACCTTAAATCTACATTTGCTGTACTGTCCCTCAGTAACACCCCCATTAATGCTGAACCTGGTACAAAACTACTAGGAGTAACAACAGATGACAAACTCATGTTTGATCTACATCTAACAACTGCATCAAAAAGAAACATCAAAAACTTGGCCTTCTTTATCAAAGCAAAAAGTTTCTAACAAAGCAAAAATAACCCTCTCTCATGCGTACCTCCTACCTAGCCTTCTATATAGCTGCCAAATTCTTACCAATCTAAAATCCACACTACTAACTAAACTAGAGTCTACTTACAACAAGGTTGCCAGATTTGCTGCTCACCAATCTTATAAATCGCATCATCTTTCACTAAGATACCTAAACTGGCTGGAATTGCCTCACCAGCTTCTACTCTCTCAACTACAAATAATTCACTCTGTACTATACCTGAAATCCTTCTGCCCTAGCCTATTTACCCTCATCTCTCAATATTCCCCCACAAGATCCCTGCATAGCTCTGATCTTAACCTACCACAATTATTCAAACCTAAGACTAAAATCGGCTGCAACCTCTACAACTACAATCCTACCATATCATGAAACAAATTCCCACTAGAAATCAGGTCCCTCAAATATCCAAATCAATTCAAAACTGCCACTAGAGAGTACCTCTAAACTCACTGGTCCTGCCACTGCACTCATCCTCCCTGATCTAGTCCATTAATTCATATGTAATCACCAAAACTTCAAACCTTTTTATCTCGTAAACCAAGTATCACTGTTCTCTTATCTCCATTTCTAATGTCACATATCTCATGACATAACTATATACACTATGAACCTTTTTCACTGTTTATTGAAAATGTTTGTATGGAATAATTTCTCTTATGTATGCTTATTATGTTTTTTTCCACTATTATTTTTCTGATAAAATGTATTTCATTGTATGTATACATTGTAACCCGCTGACACTGCTAACACTAAAACTGTAAAACTGTGGAGCTTTTCTTCCTGGGCCTCCTCTGAAAAAGGGCTACAAACTCAGTCAGACTAACCCGGTCAGCAAATGTAAAATAAAAATAAATAAAAAAGTTTACTGCTGTCAGAATACACTGTAACCCCCATCTAACTTTGACCCACACATACCTTTCAAACTCTTATCTCAATAATTATTTAGAAATAATGGGATACAAAGGATCAAAATTAGGGACAGACATTGCCCTTGTATAGGTAGAAAGTTGTTGGAATAACAGGTTTGACATTAGCATGCTTATTTCAGTAAGTCTGAAACACAAACACCTGTTATTATTTAGTGACTACAATCCTCAATGATTTATCAAAAAAAAAAATATGAGGAGTACACCAAATACGATGCTAAATTAGAGACACTTGGCTAACTCTGGGAAAATATCGATGTCCGCATATATACAAATATACATTCATGGCCACAATATTTTATTTTAACCCACCTGTATATAGACACACACACACACACACACACACACACACACACACACACACACACACACACACACACACCCGCTGTGACCACCATATATAGCCACTGGTATGTAGGTGACTGTTCACCTCAGAAGTTTGATTGTGATGAAAAGAATGAATAAATGCATAAATAACTATTGCATAAGAATGAATCTTCTCAGTTCACTGCTGTAAGAATAAAATTTTCAGTTCAATGCAACTTAGCTCAAGGATGAAGGAGAAAGCTGAAAAAATAATGGGAAAGAAAAGATGAAAGCCAGGTACAGATATTGTCATAATATGTTTAAGAAATTCTTAGAATATTGGGCTTTGCACTACTATGCTTTTTTCTGAAGGC